>NC_090742.1:62193807-62315810 GCF_036898095.1 Palaemon carinicauda | reverse complement strand
CCATTATTTGAGGTAAAATAAAACTTGGAATATTTCACAATTCCTCACCTTTCACTCATCCATTCTTGAGATAAAATAAAAACTTAAATATTTCACAATTCATCACCTTTCACACATCCATTATTTGAGATCAAATAAAACTGAAATATTTCACAATTCATCACCTTTTACATATTTATTGAGACACGAATATTTACGAATCCGTTCAACTCATTCAATGATAATCCTTTTCGAAGGCACGAACACGACGCCGTGGGCGTGCAACAGCTGACGGCAGTGAGAGACATCAAGAGTTTCGGGCGCCTGGTGAAGGGCACCACTCAGCAGGCCAAGCACCAGGGCGCCCACCTGCTGGGGAAGGTCGTCCTCAACATCAAGGTAAATACTCCACGGGCTTAGTGTCAGCACGGGCTCTTGATTCTTAAAGTTACACTCGGGCACACTTCTATCTTTTTTTTTTTTTAGTTTATATATGAAATGTTTATTTTAATGTGGTTATTGTTCTTGAAATATTTTATTTTAATTATTCATTACTTCTCTATCTCCTTTCTCTTCCTCTTTGTAATTTTTCGAAGTTTTTATAGTTTGCATATGAAAGATTTATATTAATGTTGTTACTGTTTCTAAATATTTAATTTTGATTATTCATTACTTCTCTATCTTATTTTACTTCCTCTTGTAATTTTTTTTAAAGTTTTTATAGTTTGTTTATGAAAGATTTATATTAATGTTGTTACTGCTCTTAAAATTTGCAATTTTGATTATTCATTACTTCTCTTGTAGTTTGTTTATTACCTTATTTCCTTTCCTCGCTGGGCTATTTTTCCCATTGGGAGCCTTTGATTATTCATTACTTCTCTTGTAGTTTATTTTATCCTTATTTCCTTTCCTCACTGGGCTGTTTTTTCCCTATTGGAGCCATTAGAATCCTGCTTTTCAACTAGGCTTGTAGCTCAGCTAATAATAATATGTAAAAGTTCTTTATAATTGTTATTTTAATCGATCTGAACTGTTAATTCTAACAGTTGTATCTTCTCCATCGCAAGGCACAATACTACACAGTATTCTAGAAGTTTTATTCCAGCTTTGACCAGATTGTGGAATGATCTTCCAAATCAGGCAGTTGAAATACAGAAGTTCAAACTTTTTGTTAATGCTTTTCTGTTGAGCCGGTTGACATAAGTCTCGTTTTATAGTTTATATATGACTGGTCTATTTTAACGTTGTTACTGATCTTAGAAACTTTCTATTTTTATTCATTACTTATGTATAGTTTATTTATATCCTTTCCTCACTGGGCTGTTTTCCTTGTTGGAGCCAATGGCTAGTAGCATCCTGCTATTCCATACAGGGTTGAAGCTTTGGCTATTGGTTAGTAATTATAATGATAAATGACTTCTGCTATTATTATTATTATTATTATTATTATTATTATTATTACTAGCCAAGCTACAACCCTAGTTGGAAAAGCAAGATGCTATAAGTTCAAGGGTCCAACAGGGAAAAATAGCCCAGTGAGGAAGGGAAATAAGGAAATGAATAAATGATGAGAATAAATTAACAATATATCATTCTAAAAAAAGTAACAACGTCAAAACAGATATGTCCAATATAAAACTATTAACAACGTCAAAAACAGATATGTCATATATAAACTATAAAAAGACTCATGTCAGCCTGGTCAACATAAAAACACTTGCTCCAACTTTGAACTGGTTATTGGTTAGTAATTATAATAATAAATGACTTCTCTAATATGTATTCCTCCTTGTATCTCCTCAGAGCATGAGCGAAGAAGGTCCCGACGGCTGGTACCCTCTGGAGAAGGAGGGTGAGCCCTCCAAGGAGCGAGGCACCGTCCGCCTCGTGGGCAAGGTCGTCTCCACGGCCGAACTTGACCACGAGGGCAGGAAGTCCTACGACGCCCTCTTGACCAGGCTGGTTCATCACGAAATCTCTCTTCCTTCCATCAATAATGAGGTGAGCTGTGTGAATATTGGACTTGAGGTGAGCTATGTGTAGATTGGAATTGAGGTGAGCTGTGTGTACATTAGACTTGAGGTGAGCTGTGTGTACATTAGACTTGAGGTGAGCTGTGTGTACATTAGACTTGAGGTGAGCTGTGTGCACATTAGACTTGAGGTGAGCTGTGTGCACATTAGACTTGAGGTGAACTGTGTGTACATTAGACTTGAGGAGAGCTGTGTATACATTAGACTTGAGGTGAGTTGTGTGCACATTAGACTTGAGGTGAGCTTTGTGCACATTAGACTTGAGGTGAGCTATGTGTAGATTGGAATTGAGGTGAGTTGTGTGTATATTAGACTTGAGGTGAGCTGTGTGTACATTAGACTTGAGGTGAGCTGTGTGTACATTAGACTTGAGGTGAGCTGTGTATACATTAGACTTGAGGTGAGCTGTGTGCACATTAGACTTGAGGTGAGCTTTGTGCACATTAGACTTGAGGTGAGCTGTGTGCACATTAGACTTGAGGTGAGCTGTGTGTACATTAGACTTGAGGTGAGCTGTGTGTACATTAGACTTGAGGTGAGCTGTGTGAATATTGGACTTTTGAGCTGTGTGTATATTGGACTTGAGGTGAGCTGTGTGTATATTGGACTTGAGGTGAGTTGTGTGTACATTAGACTTTTGAGCTGTGTGTATATTGGACTTGAGGTGAGTTGTGTGTATATTGGACTTGAAGTGAGCTGTGTGTATATTGGACTTGAGAGGAGTTATGCGTAGATTGGAATTGTGTACTATTATTGGAGTTAACTAAGTAGTGTTTATACAGGACTTCTTAATTTAAAACTTGTCAAGCAAGACTTCTCGAAAAGGGACTTTTCACGTAATTTGTGACGTAAGGTTTTATGTATAGGATGTCTTGACTAAGGACTTTTTTCGCATAAATTATCCCGACCAAGGATTGCTTTTTTGGATTTTACAATAAGAGAGAAATATGCGGTGTGAAATGATGAATGCTTTTGTGGATTTGACAATAAACGAGCAATATGTGGTGTGAAATGTTGAATGCTTTTTTGGATTTGACAATTAAAGAGAAATATGCTGTGTGAAATGTTGAATGCTTTTGTGAATTTGACATTAAACGAGCAATATGCTGTGTGAAATATTGAAAACTTTCGAACGAACATGATAAAATAACTGTGGAGGTCCTGTAGAGAGTAGGATATCCCTGTTGTATAGGACCAGAAAATCAGCCCTTAAAGTAAAAGTAAGTAAAGTAGATGGAGTATCAAGGACGTTTGAATACCAGATACGTTTCAAAGGACGCCTGAACCTTCTTGTTTACTTCTGTCCGATAAATATTTGCAATGAATCTCGCCCTGTTGGGGCCACTGGCATGTACTCCTTTTACCCCCAAAGTAAGGTTAAATTTCGAGCACATTTTGCTATATATATTTTTTTAAATTGCTCTAACAGCCTTAGTTTTTGTCATAGCGAGGTCAGGTTGGTCTCATTCTTTTGGAAAATGCCTGAAGTTTCTCATAAAGTTATTAAAATCATGCAAAAATATGTAAATAACAGTGTTTTGCAAGAACGTACCGGTACATCCTTTGGGGGCGAAAGGGATACTACGTTGCGTTAGTCTCGAATGGGAAAGATAATAGATAAGTTTTAGTATTTTTGAATTAGAAACAATTTTCCTGATAGCTTATAGATTTTGCAACCTGTAAATATATTAAGTATGCAATTAATTGATAAATGTATTCATTAATGTTTTATTGATGATTTAATGAAGAGAGGGAAACATTTCATGTAAGTAATGTTAAGAGGCTATTAATCAATTCCCTTCAATTGCTGTGTGTATGTATGTGTGTATATATATATATATATATATATGTGTGTGTGTGTGTGTGTGTGTGTATGTGTGTGCGTATGTATTATGAGATAGATTGATTGATTGATTTAAAGTTCTCTGGCATCCTGACATCGAAGGTCATTGACGCCGACATCATTTATTATAAATAAAGATAAAAAGAAATATTCAATTAAAACCAGAAAAGTAAATTATGAGAGAGAGAGAGAGAGAGAGAGAGAGAGAGAGAGAGAGAGAGAGATCCATACATATAAAACTATTAAACAAATCCCGCAACCTAACCGACTGACCTAACCCTGTCCTAGGAGGACCAGTGGACGCCCCCATGGAACGGGCGTTTGAGTTCGCCCGCCACAGCCGCCCTCACCCAGCACGCCATTATGCTGGGCATCAGCGACGCCCAATTGCAGCTATCCTGGTGGCTCGTAGGATGTCGGGTCACCACCGTGGACGCCGCCTGGGCTCTGTCGCAGCTCCATCGGGTGCAGTTGGCCCTGGCGAAGGGGCTCTACGAATTGGAGGAGCTGACGGAGCTGAGGTCCTCTCTCTCCTACTTCGTGAGGGCTCACACGGAGCGCCTGAAGGATCTCCATGCAGCCTTTCCTTCTTCGTCGGGCGTGCTTGCGCACAGCCAGCTCACCTATACGCTCAAGTAAGGAGGTCTTGGTTATATACATAAGCACACGTGTTTCTATGTTTGTGTCATATGTTAATGATGTCTTTCATTGGTATAATGTTTATGCTAGTCGCTTTGTTTACAGTAATTTCTGTCCAAAACTCAAAATACGAAATAATTATAAATTTTCTCCTGTCAAAACTTGCAATGAGAATAAAAAATCTTAAGCCAAAGATAATGATACTTCATAGGATTATTATTTTTTTTTATTTTACGGTCTGTACACTGT
The DNA here is from genome assembly GCF_036898095.1 of Palaemon carinicauda. Lineage (NCBI taxonomy): Eukaryota > Metazoa > Arthropoda > Malacostraca > Decapoda > Palaemonidae > Palaemon > Palaemon carinicauda. Next base: position 62,311,067 of record NC_090742.1, on the reverse strand, counting down.
TAAAAAACCCGTAATTTTAATCGGAAATTCTCCATAAAAATATACAGTTCTCATCCGTATTTCAGTAAAATACAGGCGACCGTAATTTTTACCCTATTTTGTTATCACCTTTAACGGTTTGGTGACTGTTTTATCACTCCTTAGCGTCAATATATCCGTTTTTAAAACGGTAAATGCCTGGCAACATTTATTCCAGGAAACAAAGAAAAATTAAGATATTTTAAGAACAACAACAAGATTAAAATAAATATTTCCTATATAAACTTAAAAACTTTAACAAAACATGAGGAAGAGAAATAAGATGGAATAATGTGCCAGATTGTACCCTCAAGCAACATTTATTCCAGGATTTTTACAGTCTCTTCAAGGCAAATTTTTAACAGTGCACATCGAAAACCAGGTTTTATATATATATATATATATACACACTGTATATATATTTATATATATATATATATATATACAGTATATATATATATATATACTGTATATATTTATATATATATATATATATGTATATATATATATATATACATATATATATATATATATATGTATATATATATATATGTATATATATATATATATACATATATATATATATATATACATATATATATATATATACATATATATATATATACATATATATATATATATATATACATATATATATATATATATATATATATATATATATATATATATATATATATATATATACATATATATATATATATATATATACCCTGTTACAAAGAACGTGCCTTTCCTTCCGCAGGGCCTTACACAGCTTGCAGACTCACGCGGCTTCTCGACAACTCTTGGACCAAGAAATGATTCCTCACATCCACGAGTTGGTCACGTCCAGTATCAACACACACGCTAAGAACTGGTGCGTACCTCTATAATCTTCGTGCTCCTCATAAAGCACTTTTTTCTTGCTGTTCTGTATTGATATTAATGCCATTATCACAAATGTTCTTATCAGTATTATTATGATTTCGATTGGGAGGCGTTCAAACTTGTAGAATTTGATAGCAAGGAAGGAGTTATCAGATGTTTTGTTATCATAATTGTTGTTGTTGTTGTTATCAGTATATTATGGGAGACTCATTCAACCAAGTTATCAGATGTTTTGTTATTCCTTATAATTGTTGTTGTTGTTGTTGTTATCAGTATATTATAGAAGACTCATTCAAACAAGTTGAATTTAATATCAAATACATTTGAAGGTTGTTATTATTGTTATTATCTTTATTATTATTATTATGATTATTATCATTATTATTATTATTATTGTTATTATTATTATTGTTGTTGTTGTTATCAGTATATTGTGATTTCGATGGGAGTTTCATTCAAACAAGTAAAATGAACTATATTTGTAGAATATTATTATTATTATTATTGTCGTTGTTGTTGTTGTTGTTGTCAGTATATTATGATTTCGATGGGATTCTCATCCAAACAAGTTAAATTTGATATCAAGGGTTCATCAACTCTAATTGTAGGATATTATTATTATTATTATTATTATTATTATTATTATTATTATTATTATTATTATTATTATTATTATTATTATTATTATTATTATAACCAGGTGGACATTACTGGTCGAGGAGCAGCTTCGAGGTGTCAAAACCGCTGACGAGCAAATCTCGCGAGTCATCAAGATAGTAGACGAAGCTAATGTCTTCTTACAGCAAGCTACTATTTTCTACAACGCCGTTTTCTTAAAGTAAGTCTCTCTCTCTCTCTCTCTCTCTCTCTCTCTCTCTCTCTCTCTCTCTCAGAAACATATCAGGAGTGAGCGTAGATGTGTTTAAGAATAAGCTCGATAAATACCTAAGATGCATCCCAGACCATCCAAGACTGGAAGATGCAAAATACACCGGAAGATGCATTAGCAACTCTGGTGGATATAAGAGGTGCCTCACACTGAGGGACCTGGGGGAACCCAAACAAAAAATAAGGCAATAAGGCTCCCTAGGGTTCGAGACCCGCTCAAGTTCAATAGCATTTTATAGTGCATACAACCTCACCATCCCTGTAAACAAAGGATGGTGGGTTTGGGGGAGCCTGTAAGTGTACCTGCTGGGTCATGAGCAGCCATTGCCTGCCCCTCCCTGGTCCTAGCTTGGGTGGAGAGGAAGCTTGGGTGCTGACCATATGTATAGAGGGCCAGTCTCTTCGGCATTGTCGCTGTCCCTTGCCTCTTCCATTCATGAACAGCTTTTAAAGTCTACCTGTTGAGTTATCAGCAGCCATTGCCTGGCCCTCCCTGGTCCTAGCTTGGGTGGAGAGAGGAGCTTGGGGTTTAATTATATGTATATATGGTCAGTCTCTAGGGTATTATCAGTCCCATGCCTTTGCCATTCATGAATGGCCTTTAAACCTTTCTGGTTTTGTTTCTTTTAGTGTCTGTAAGCTTACCATTACTGTAAGTAAAGGATAGGGTGTTTGGGAGAGCATATAGGTATACCTGCTGATTCACCAGCAGCCAATTCCTGGCACTCCCTGGTCCTAGCTTGTATGATCAATTTCGAGGACATTATCACTGTCTAATGTCCCTGCCATTCATGAGTTACCTTTAAACCTACCTACTCTTTATTTTGTGTGTGTCTGCAAGCTTACCATCATTATAGGAAAAGGATGGGGCGTTTGGAAGAGCATACAGATGTACCTGCTGATTCATCAGCAGCCAATTCCTGGCACTCCCTGGTCCTAGCTTGTATAATCAGTCTCTAGGACGTTATCACTGCCCCATGTCCCTGCCATTCATGAGTTGCCTTTGAACCTACCTACTTTTTTTTTCTTTTTTGTGTGTGTGTGTGTGTGTGTGTGTGTGTGTGTCTGCAAGCTTACCATCATTATAGGAAAAGGATGGTGGTGCGTTTGGGAGAGCATATAGACATACCTGCTGAGTCATCAGCAGCCATTTCCTTGCACCCCCTGGTCCCTGTCCCATGCCTCTGCCATTCATGAGCAACCTTTAAACCTTTCTTTTTCCCTTGCAGAGAGATGAACATTCCTTACATGCAGACAACCTACCTGATGGTGAGCAAGAAGATTAACCCGTGCGTGCGTCCTCTCCTCATGAACATCTACAACCGCATGCCCTCCGTGCAGGACCAGGAGGAGATGGGAGCAGAGACCAACTTGCAGTACGGCCTCGAAGTCGGGACTTCCCTGTGGCAGCTTTATAGGAATCTGGGGAGACTCCATTCGTAAGTTTTAAGTTTTTTTTTCATGACAGCTTTCTAATTGTTGTTTATGTAATTTTCAGACTTCATCGTTGTTTATTGCTTTTTTATTATTAAAATTGTTATATTTATTGATTTTAGATTTAAAATCAGTATTATTATCATAACTATCAGCGTTATTATTATTAAAATTATTATTATTGAAATTATTAAAGTTATTATTATTATTATTATTATTATTATTATCTCCCTAATTATTATTATTATTATTATTATTTCCATTATTATTATTATTATTATTATTATTATTATTATCTCCATTATTATTATTATCATTATTATTATTATTATTATTATTACTGCAGATTAAGTGAAGGTTTGGCGCCGGAAGCCCGCTCCGAATCTGGCATCCGTGAGTACCACCGGTGGTTCTCTCGGGGCGTCATGAGATGGCTGGAGCTAGCCATCTGGCGTGCACAGGACATGATCAAGAAGGCAGTCGAGTTGGACAGCTTTGAGACCGTCGACGACTTCTGCGATTTCAGCTCGTCTGCCACGGACACCACTGGCATATTCCACGATGTAGGATTTTGTTTTATTTTCTTTAAGCTGAGAAAGTGGCATTTTACTTTACATAATCTCATTTTTGTCTCCAAAAGTTTTCTATTCCATGCTTGTCTTTCTTTTAATTTTGGCCTCATGTGGCATTTTACTTTTCATAATCTTATTTTGTTCTCCAAATGCTTTCTATTCCGTGCTTATCTTTCTTTTAATTTTGGTCTCATGTGGCATTTTACTTTTCATAATCTCATTTTGGTCTCCAAAAGCTTTCTATTCCATGCTTGTCTTTCTTTTAATTTTGGTCCCGTGTGGCATTTTACTTTTCATAATCTCATTTTGTTCTCCAAAAGCTTTCTATTCCATGTTTATCTTTCTTTTAATTTCAGTCTCATATCTTTGAGAAACACTAACTGTCTGCCCTAAGTATGTATATTCATTAAACGAGCTCTAGCGGGCCGTCCATAACCTTTATTTATTGTCGGCATTTTCATTGAACATTATCTTATTTTACTCATTCAATTTCAGTCCTACATTTCTATTTTCCCTATGGATATTTTTCATATATTCTCCACAGAGAGATATTTTCAATTCTATTGGATGTGTTTACATGCTGAGTTACTCAAACTATGTACATAATAACAAAGTTAGAAATTGACAATTTTTTCTTCTAGTTCCTGTTAGGTTCTTTTGTATTTCTCTGATACATAAAATATTCTTCAAATTCATATTCTATCGGTTATATTTCATGTTATTTGGGTAATTTTACACTGGAATTTCAGTCGCAAATGAAATTATTTAGTCATGGTTAGGGTTGTTCTTTGAGATTTGATGGATTCTTTTGTATTTTCTGATTTATCAAATATTCTTAAAATTCATATTCTGTCTTACATTTCATGTATTTCGTGCAATATTACACTGGATTACAGCTGAAGAACTGAACGGAATATGCACAGTAAAATAACCTTCACAAAATCATTTCTTTAGTCACTGTTAAAGTTGTTCTCTGAGACTTGATTTAGGCATTAAAGCTATTGTACCATCATGTTTTACACTTACAATGTAAAATATTTTCTTCCAGGTAAAAATTTGGTGGCTCAAGCTGATGTGGCCGGACCCAGAGCACAGTGCTGTACTGCTGGCCAGAATATTGGAGGACATCTGCTCCTGTGCTACAACATATTCTGACCTTCTGAGAGCCAAGGTTGATAAAATGTTCCAGGGACAAGCGAATACTGATCGCATCTTCATAACAAAGCAGGTACAGTCATTATCCCTATCATTTTTTGTCATTAATATCATTATTTTAATGAATTTCTGCCTCACATATGGACCCATCGAGGCAAGGGTATTACCAGCTGAGCCACAAAATTCATAGAAAATGTAACTTACGAACATTTATTAGTATTATTACAATTAAGTGATAAGGTATGAGTGAAGCAGTCATGTATACTGTTGACATTTACCTCAAAGATAGTGTACCGCACATGTTTCCTACACGCTTGTACAATTTGGATTTTTCATCTTATCACTCGCTCTTTCCTGCGCTGTTGTTGTTATCATGCTTGTTCATGCTTTTTCATGTGTGAATTTTTGTGACGTTCTTGCTCGCAAGTCCTTGTATATAAACTCAATGATTGTTTAATAAAGTTAAGTTGCATTCACCTCGCCTCTCAGTTATCACCTAACAGGCACTTCCGCACATTGGTGAGAGTCACTCCAGGGTCTTCAGTGTACGGATGCACCTGTTAGGTGATAACTGAGAAGCGAGGTGAATGCAGCTAAACTTTATTAAACAATCATCAAGTTTATATTCAAGGACTTGCGAGCAAGAACGTCACCAAAATTCAAACGAGAAAAATCATGAACTAGCATGATAATAAGTTGGTCTATAACAATGCAGGGAAGATTGAGTGATAAGACAAAAATCAAAACTATTACAGTGTTCGAGCGTGTATGAAACACATGCGGTACAGTAGTTTGCAAATATTTAAGTTATAGATCAGATTAGGTCTTTAGCCCTTCAAACTCTTGTACCTTCTTAGCCAGTTTTTCACAGTCCAGTATTTTATGCATTCCAAATAACTGGAAATCCACAAACAAAGTTTTAAAAAATTAATATCCCATTATCACAAAAAAAAACTCCAAATTCAACATAAACTGTAAACAAACAATAGGTTACACTCCAATTGGTTCTTTTTCTATTCCTTCAGATTTGCGTCGGTTTAAACAACATCGAAAGAGTCAGAAGAGAACTGACTGGACTGCCAGGTCACTTCGGCTTTGATGCCACTCTAGACGAGATCAGGAAATCAATTAACGGAGAAGGGTCAGCATCACAACTGGAGGCAACAGTTGAGAGGCTTATCGTCAGTGCCACAGAAAACATGGAGGCCAAAGTCAACGAATTCATTGAAGCTGTGATATATCGGGTATGGATTTCAATTCAGCCTTTTGCCACTGTCTGAAATATTCCAGATGTCATGAATGTTAGAAATATCCCCATGGAAACTTTTTTATCACCTCTGCCAACAAAGTTTAAAGGAGGCTAGGTTTCTGCCCGTTTGTGCGTGTATGTGTTTGTGAACAGCTTCCCGGTCACAATTTTAATCGTAGATTAATGAAACTTGCAGGGATTAACTATTATTTTAAAAGCTGGAAATTATTAAATTTGGGAAGGTCAAGGTCAAAGGTCAAGATCACGGTCAAGCAAAATGTCCAATTCACGTAATCATCTATAAGTTTGGACGTCGTTGTCACAGAGACTTCAAACTTGGTTCATATTTCCATGTATGGAAATCCACGCCAATTTATACATGTTAAGGTCAAAGGTCAAGGTCAAACAAAAGATGGAGAAATGCCCCTCTAGTTCTACCAAAAAGACTAAACTTTTATGATGCTAATATGCAGAAATTGTTATAATAAAGCAAGCATGTAATAGTACTCTTTTATCTAACAATAGGTCATGTGGCCTGGCCTGGGTATTAAAGTAGAATGGTACGAAAAAGAAACTATGTTTAATTGTTATAATTAACACATGTTATCCTTCCCACAGTTCAAACCAACTCTGGACAGAGCACTGCAGGAAGCATGTGAAACCCAGAGTGAAGCTCCTCTCCTGGAGCAGGTGATGGATCCAGCCATCCAGCTCCTCCATAATAACCTTCACGCGTCAAACTTCCAGAGATTCCTGTGGTACCTGTGGGAGGTCCTCATCACATTGTTCAGTGAAACCGTGGACAGAAATATTGAGGTACGAGGGTTTTATATAAGCTTTTCTGTGTCATTTTGATTTTCTTTGGGTTTGATTTGATAAGTTAATTTGTTGTTACTGTAGATGTAAACAGATTTAAATAGTCTGATTTTTTCAACCTTAGCATATTGTCTGTACATTTTATTTATCAATTTTATTCTGGGTATAACCACAGTACTTCAGTCGTTAATTTGTTATATTAAACATACATGATTAATATAGTTCTTTTTCATATGTAAATTAAAACAGTAATAATGTACCATCAACATTTACACTTATTATACGTGTTAACTTATATGGTGAATAGTTTCTGAAAATTTTGTTACTTTTTGCAGAGGAGAAAGGCATCATACTTCAAAGGAGTCTATGATCTTTTAGAAGCATCCCTCAAGTTTTTCTCTCCTGATGAAGGGATTGGTCTTGATCCGGAAGAAGCTCGTACCAAGGGTAAGCATTTGTAGATTTGCGTATTTCGTAAGTATAATAAAATTATTTGATAATCTTAGAGTTGACCATTGAATATCTTGACTTTTCAGGTGTCTATGAATATATTTAAGATTGAAATTTAATTATATCAGATGCTATGAATTGGAAATAGTTTAGTAAATCTTTACCATCACACTAAATAGATACATACTCCATCGTTGGCTAGGATCCAATTACTCTATAAACATATTCCATTTTATTATACAGTTTAACCAAACCATTGAGTTGAAACAAAAACTAAAAGAACTTCTTTCCACCTTTGTATTTCAGAATACACAGAGTTGCTCGACTTCCTTGACAGTCTGAGGATGTCGACAGAATCTCTAATTGCAAAGTATTACCAAGAACGCCATGATGAACAGAGTGAAGCAGCAGTGCCTTCTAAAGCTCAGCTTGTAGTTAAGGTAGAACATATTTTTCAGTATTTCCCATTTTTCAAAGAGTCCCTGATTCTTCAGTGACTTTGGTTTTAGAGGTATTTCTTCAAAAGTGGTCTTTATATTAGATAATAGACTGGATTGTTAGAAATTAATTAAATTCCTTGAGATCATCATCTTTTCCATTTTTTAAGAATAAAAATTTTGATTTATGATTTTCCTCATGTAAATGGTATGATTTAATTCATAAGAGTACCTCTGACCATATAATTATATATAACACATGTTCGTATAAGGTTATGAAAATTATCTAAGCTTTGAATTCACTTGAGGAACTAAACTCTCTTACTACACAATTTACATTTAACGCAAAGTTAGTGATTTGGGGAAGCTTGTCATTTAGCTGTTTACTCAGAAAATGATAAATAACATGTTAAAAACAAGATAAACAAGTACAGTAGTTGTAACTTTAGTTAGTTTGAATCTAAAAAGAGAAAAAAATTAACTGGAAATGTTTGGTGTAATGTATTATGAAATAAGAATCTGCACGCTATTGCTTGACCTTTTGTATTTTGGAAATTATCAATAGTATATTTTCATTAATTAACTTTCAGTACCAATTATTATAAATCTGGATAATAAGATCAGATATTAGTGAGATTGAAAGCAAAAGTGTTTTCTTTATATGAGCATAAGTGTAGAGTGGATATGAATGTGTTGAGGTGGTTTGGCCATGTTGAGAGAATGGAAAATGGTTGTCTGCCAAAGAAGGTGATGAATGCAAGAGTTGATGGGAGAAGTACAAGAGGAAGGCCAAGGTTTGGGTGGATGGATGGTGTGAAGAAAGCTCTGGGTGATAGAAGGATAGATGTGAGAGAGGCAAGAGAGCGTGCTAGAAATAGGAATGAATGGCGAGCGATTGTGACGCAGTTCCGGTAGGCCCTGCTGCTTCCTCCGGTGCCTTAGATGACCGCGGAGGTAGCAGCAGTAGGGGATTCAGCATTATGAAGCTTCATCTGTGGTGGATAATGTGGGAGGTTGGGCTGTGGCACCCTAGCACTACCAGCTGAACTCGGTTGAGTCCCTGGTTAGGCTGAAGGAACGTAGAGAGTAGAGGTCCCCTTTTTTGTTTTGTTTCTTTGTTGATGTCGGCTACCCCCCAAAATTGGGGGAAGTGCCTTGGGTATATGTATATGTATGTAAGTGTATGAAGTGTAAACCTGGCTTTATTTAAATAGTATGACCCCTTAAGCCCCTGTGCTTGACAACTTTACAGCAAAGTGTAATGAATAAGAATCATAATTCAATTGCCCTGCTTGCAGATGCTCTTCACTCGCCCCGGAAAGCTGTTGGTGGAAGTGATCATGGCTCGCGACATGGTTACGGAAAGCGACACCATGAGCGTCAGTTCAAGGAGCGGTGGACTCCACCACAGCTTCTATAATCAACCGGTTGACTCCTACGTTAAGGTTCAGTTAGTCCCTCAAGAATGGTTCCCGTCGGCCACGGTGCGGAAGACGAAAACTCAACGAAAGGCCGATCCGGCAGTTTACGAAGAAACTTTTGAATAGTGAGTCAGAAGCCTTGGTTTCATTTATTGGAGTCTAATCCACAATAAATGAATACCCATTTGAAGACTTTTGTATAAATTACTGTAAGCTTCTTTGTGATTGCAAGGGGTACAAATATTGAGAATTTCATTTTGTACTGACCACAATAGATGACTGTATTCCTTAACATGTGAAAGCTGTAATTATTTATATAGCCATGTTGCCCAGGCTACAAAAAATAAATAATTCCTTATTCTTCTAAAGTTAATGTTAAGAAAACAAAGTAGACCCCCCTAATAACAAGTTTTCAAGATATAAATGAATTTTGTGTTTTCCAACAGGGTAATTAAGATACTAGATTCAGAAGTTATTAAGATAAATATATTTGATATGTAAAATGTAAAATCCACACATTTTAAGAATAGAAAGAATTCTTAAACAGCAAAGGCTCAGAAATTATTAGATGATTCAAAGAACACTACACTAATGCCAATCTTCATTCATATGTTGTGTTTGGTACTTCATCCGTAAATATTTCCATTACAGCGATATGAAAAAGGATAACGATGGTGTGTGCGCTGGCTTGCTCCTGTTCACCCTCAAGGACTACAATCTGGGACGATCAAATACGTTTATCGGAGAAGCTGTGGTGCCGCTCACTGACCTCCCTTGTGTCGACTCTTCCCAAGTTCACACTGTCCCTAACACATACCTTAAGATGACCACTCCTGGTCTGGATATGGGTAAGTTTCTTTTGTTTACGGGCAAAAATATTATTGTTAGATGTCTGGTAGTATTTTTTTTTCCCTTGTGTCGACTCTTCCCAAGTTCACACCGTCCCTAACACATACCTTAAAATGTCCACTCTTGGTCTGGATATGGGTAAGTTTCTTTTGTGTATGAGCAAAGGTACAGTATTATTATTAGGTGATGTCTAGTAGTATTTTTTCCCCTTTTGTGCATATGCAATAGAAATTTAAGTTAACCAGAAATTTGTTAAAAAGTTGAAAAGACTCACAAAAATCTCATAATTGATTTTCTTTGTATTATATTATTATTATTACTAGCCAAGCTACAACCCTAGTTGGAAAAGCAAGATGCTATAAGCCCAAGGGCTCCAATAGGGAAAAATAGCCCAGTGAGGAAAGGAAATAAGGAAATAAATAAATGATGAGAATAAATTCACAATATAACATTCAATAAACAGTAACAACGTCAAAGCAGATATGTCCTATATAAACTATTAACAACGTCAAAAATAGATATGTCATATATAAACTATAAAAAGACTCATGTCAGCCTGGTCAACATAAAAACATTTGCTCCAAATGGTTGTACAGCATATTGTTGTGTTTAGTATAACATCAGTCTATTTGTCATATCCTCCTACTCTTTAATGATTTAGTGTAATGTTTTATTGGTAAGCCTAAATTTATTTTGAACATAACTGGCCAATGTTAAAATGTGTCAATCTGCCCCATTAACTAATTACCAAAAACTAACATGTACTTCACTTCAGGTTACAAGTCCCTGCGAGCTCTCCAACGACGTACGGGAGACAAAGTCGCATCTTCCTTCTTGAAAAAGGTGTCTAAGCGTCTACCAGAAACAAAACTCAGAACTCTGCAGAAACCTGATGATGAAAGAGGCAGACCTCGCAGTCCTAACCTAATAGACAGATTTAAATTCACTTGAGACAAAGAACGATGAGTACAGCATCATCTGTATTTGAGGTTGTCTGGTACCATGACGTAAAAAAAATGCATTCAACCGATGCATTAAGATGTATCCTCAGACAGTCTTAGTTTGCAAGGTGGTCTCATTGCTGAAAGTTTGTTGGTTTCCTCACAGTGCTGTGTCTCTGAATGTGGTAAACTGCTGTGAATTAAAGGAAAAATACTCTTCAATACTGTAAAGGAAAAATATTTACGAAAAGTCAGCTGTGCCACGATAACGTACGCATCTTGAACAATGCATCCGCGTCATCAGTTGACGTATGTTTATCAGCTATATCTATGTATTGCTATAGGCTTACTCAAGACAAAAGAAAACAATGCATTACAAAGATAAGTTTCTCCCTGTGATCCTTTGTACATAGAATCCAACTGTGAAATAGAACTGAATGGCTGTGATCCCTGATATGATTTGGGTGTTTTGCTGCTCAGATGTTTTCTTGTACATACCCAAAACTATTGAGGAAGAGGCTTCGTTTCAAAGACCTCTGTGGTGTAAGAAAGAAAATCCATTGCCCTTTTTCATGTACGTCATGCTTCTGTTACCCATTACAGTCGAGTTATCCCACCTTTATGTAACCAGTTTTGATAGGAAAAACAGGCTGCACCATTGTTAAAATTCTCTTTATTTTGTTAAAATGTTATGAAAACTGAAGGATTTCTTATTTTGTTTTGGATGCTGTCAACAATTGGAATATTTATTTCTTTTTTTCTTTTATGAGTTTTTAATTAGGATGTGATAGCTAGCAATTAGCTGTATATATTCTTGTTACCTGTATCTAATGATTCTCACATAATCATGAATATTTTCAAGTGAACAGAGGCATACTTTTGTAAATCCCATTTACCTATATTGTACAAATAAAAAGACGATTACCTCAGGACATCGCCCCTTCCTTTCTTCTCCGATTGCTCAACGTGAGATCACGTGCATCACACACGCAACACTGCATCTTCTGGAGTTGTGTCCTGAGGCAAGATGGTTCCTAAGTCTAGAGAACACAGAGGGTGCTGCCATTGCAGGAGCATATTCATCAGAGCTCAGAGGCTAGCCTGTTTTTTTTTTTTTTTAACTATATTCTGAGGTTTGCTGGCTGTTTTTATAGATATCTGACAGTTTTTAAGTGATAGACTCGAACAGTATTACCATATTATGATGCCAGTCATGACAAATTTAAATCTTTTATTTTTTCCAATATGTAACTCGCCCTGTTTTTATCAGAAACTTGGCCATGACAGAAGAAAACATTTTATTTCAGTTATGTTTAATGGTAATATTTCATAACTTATTAGAGCTCAGTGAATATCTCCCCAATGCAAATATAAATAACAAGAATAACCATTGGTGCTTTTTACAAGGAGTATAGTCCTTCCAGAAGTGCCGTGTCTTTGTCATTTATCGAACAAGAGTCATTGTACGATAGGTAATGCTCGTTAGTTTCATAGGTTTTCAACTAGTCATTCTGTAAATGCACTTTCGTTTTTATTTGGTTTCTCAGTTCTCTCTTCTATTCTCTTCTTCAGAAACAGTTATTGTATTGTTTTATATTGTGTATAAATAATAAATATTTATGGTATACCGCTTGTGTTCTTGAACCACGTTCCTGTTTGTGTAATTGTGTGTCTGGTAAAGGTCAGTAAGGAAGAGAAAGTTATCAAATCATTCTTGAAGCTGAGGAAGTAGATTAGGATCTTTTGTAAATGGCGTGTCCCTCTCTCCCATTCTGCAAAAGAGGAGTGGTGAACCGAACCTACGTCTAGTGGCCCCTGTATTTTAGAATATTGTTTTTTTTACTAAAACTGATAAAAAGAAGCAGTGCAGGTCAAAAGCCATTTTCAAATTATACCAGAAAAAGTTTTGATTTGTGAAGAAAATGTAGGAGAAATCCAGGATTATTCGAAGATATCCTTAATTGATATAGTAATACTCTGATAATGATCTTTATTAATATTCTTGAATATAGTTTTTTTTTTCTAATCTACTTCTCATCTTAATCTAACTATCAGGACTAAATTTTTTTCATTTTCTTATAGAATCATTACAAATATTTGTAGAAAACCTTGCAGTTTTGCTGTTTCTGTTGCACTATGAACCAAGTATGATTTTCATAACTGCTCTTAGTTCTTGTTCAAAAACTTTTTTCCTGTGTAAGCAATTGGATCATTGTTTATAACAACCTATGGAAATTAGTGAGAGAAATAAAAGCATGTATGAGAGAAGATGAAGTAAAGACTTAGACCTTTCAGTTTAGGTTGAGTGAAACCACTGAGAGAAAAGCTTATGTATACACGATACTGAGAGAGAGAGAGAGAGAGAGAGAGAGAGAGAGAGAGAGAGAGAGAGAGAGAGAGAGAGAGAGAGAGAGAGATCTTACGTATCAGTCTATTATCTTCATGATTTTCATCCAATGGGTTACATGGAAATTATTTGCTCACAATGATTTCATGACTGTTTATTAACCTTTTCAAAATGATGATGAAAGAAACAAAATGAGAATAGTTTAATTGCAAATCTGGTGGACAAGAAATGAAGCCATACAATGAGTATGGCATGATCGTGAAGAACTCCTGAGGCAAGTGGAAGAAGTTGAAACCTCAAGTAAGTAGGAGCTAGTTTATCGTGTTGTGTAAAGGCTTGGAAGGTTTTGCAATAAATTTGGTATGGATAGCGAAAGAAAAGAAGTAGTTGATTATATATCTAATATATCTATGTGGGTGTGAATGTAAATGATGATTGGAAAAGTAAGAGAAATGAAAGGTGAAATATGTAGAAGAGGAACGAATTATGTATTATTATAGTTACTACTAGCAGCGAAGCTACAACACTAGTTGCAAAAGCAGGATACTATAAGCCCAAGGGCTCAAACAAGAAAAATAGCCCAGTGAGGAAAGGAAACATGGAAACAATAGAATAGTGTGCCCGAGTGTACCTTCAAACAAGAGAACTTACCCCAAGACAATGGCAGACCTTGGTGCAAGAGGCGATGTCGCTACCCAAGACTAGAGAACAATGGTTTCATTTTGGAGTGTCCTTCTCCTAGAACAGCTGCTTACCATAGCTATAGAGTCTCTTCTACCCTTACCAAGAGGAAAGTAGCCACTGAACAATAGTAGTTAACCCCTTGGGTGAAAGAAGAATTTTTCGGTTATCTTAGTATTGTCATGTGTATGAGGAAAGAAGACTTATTTGGTGTCTGTGTAGGCAGAGATAAAATGAGTCGTAACCAGAGAGAGAGAGAGAGAGAGAGAGAGAGAGAGAGAGAGAGAGAGAGAGAGAGAGATCCATTGTAGTACAGTACTGTTAGTCTGTCTTGCCAATTACATCTTAACTCTCTAGCGGTAGTATCTCAACGGGTGGCTGGTGTCTTGGCCATCCTACAATTTTGGAATATGTGAAGGATTTGTTCAGTCTTACAAATGAGAAGAATGTATAGGCCTACTATAAGTTAAACCTCGGATGTAGTGGAGAGAGAGAGAGAGAGAGAGAGAGAGAGAGAGAGAGAGAGAGAGAGAGAGAGAGAGAGAGATGCCTGTCTCTCAGCAGTGTGTTACATTGCTGGCTGGGTAGTACAGACAAGTTTTGTTTTTGTTCAATATCCAATCTGCTGTTGATAGAAGGAGTATCAAGTTCAAGGTCTATAGACCTTGATGGAGTTGACGTCACGTAAAATGAAAGTATTCGATACTGTCTGAGAATATCAACCAAACTGCTGCTCAGGAAAACTTTTCACACACACACACACACACTAGTGTGCTCCATCCCTAAAAAATTACTGCTAAATATTCAGATAGATGTGCATACATGCACAGTGTACAGAACCCGTCTGGGTAGCCCCTCACCAAGTTATGACTATTCCCTCTTTCCCCTTATCGTGGAACGGGGAGAAACTCGGCAGTTATACATTTGGGAATGCCGCTGAGCGTGACCGGGGATGTATATATATATATATATATATATATATATATATATATATATATATATATATATATATATATATATATATATATATATATATATAATGTGTGTGAGTGTGTGCGTGTGTGTAGTATTCTCGAAAAAAATATGAATAAGCTTCATAGTTTTAAAAAATCATTACCATCTCGGGAAAATGGACAGGTAAGTATGCCCTTTACCTTAGTAAAGAAAAGGCCAAGGGATTAGACTCCATTTTTAAGAAGAGAATGTAATGTGCATCCATTATTATTATCATTACTGACAAAGCAACAGCCCTATTTAGAAAAAACAGGATGCTATAAGCCCAAGGGCTCCAACAGGGAAAATAGCCCAGTGAGGAAAGAAAGAGTAAGGAAACATTTAGGATAGGAAACCTTTACTGGAAACAAGGTTGCAAATTATTGATTGCAAAAGCCATACGGAAAACACAGGCTTCTAGTCTTTTGGGTTATATTGATGTTAGGTAAAATTAGATTACTTTCATATAATATTGACCGCATTACATTTATTGTACTGCATTTGCTTACAGTATCGTCTATTACAGTCAGGAGTCAGTTCACAAAAATGGCGTAATGGCGTTATCTATTTCTAGCAAGTTCCACATGGTACAGTATAAACCATCCTTGTGCTTTCAAATATCCTTCCCATTCAAAAGTATTGATTTACATAATGAAAAATCAATGACTCTCCAAGTTAAAAATGTGAACGATAATATTTGAAAAAAAAATAGTTTGTTTTTAATTTCCATTATTACCTAATGGAAGTTACGGGTACGTTCGCTGCGAATATTTTACAATATCCCATCACGTTTCCCCTCAAGGATAATGAACCATTTCATATAGATTTAATTAATTGAAATCAGGTATATAAGAAATATTTCAAAACTAAACACTAGATTAGGAATAAGGTTTATTTTAATTAAATAGATGACTTGAGTATTCAAAAATGAGCGCGAAAAGAACCGACACCGCAGGGGTGTCATGCGTACGATAATTATCGTACATGTACGACTATTTTAGGTCAAGTACGATGTACGATACATACCTTAGGTATATACATATGCGTGATTAACTAAACAATTATACTAAAATATTTTGAAATAAGTCAATCATATAACTCCTTAATAATTATATTGAAACTGTGTACGATAATTTTGGTTGAAAAACGACAATTTTACGGCTCATGTACGATAAACCAGTGGAAATAATCTGGCAACCCTGCGACACCGTGATCTACGAGATTGCGCGAGATTTCACGAGAATCGGAGTCGAAAGGACCAGTAGACCATCTGATACATCACACCTTATTCAGTTGGTCTTCTTTTGTTTTAATCTCAACCCAGAGGATCTTAATAGCTACTTGAGCTGTAAGTATATGTCGTGTACTATATTTCCTGTTAGTATTTATGTTATTGAGGTATATATGGTGGTGTTCTAGGCCAAATTCATCTCTGGTTAACCTCGATCTTTTGTGGTTCTTAAGGTTACATCTCCAAAGGCCGGTCCTTTGTACCTTATTTTATCTTCATCTTATATAAGTTGAACGTCCATATCTCCCCCAATAAGCATATGGCTAATCGATTGATTTCCTTACGTACTTTGGTTGCTTATATTTGCCGCAATTTCTTTGATTAGTTTGTATTTTTTAATGACGTCACTAAGACCGCCATGTTGAGAACAGCGAAACAATAACAAACCCGAGGAAGGAACTGGAGCCTGTTCTTATTCCTTTATTTAACAAGTTTGGCCCATCAGTTTTGCTTTACCCTATAAATATAAGTAATTAACCAATAGGGTTTCTACTTTCAGCTGCCGAAATCACATAGGTAAGTTGGGTAAGCCGGGAAAGTAGGGCGGAAAGTAACTTATTATATTATTATATGACATGTCTGTTTTGACGTTGTTTCTTATTTTAGAATGATTTATTGTTAATTTATTCTCTTCATTTATTTATTTCCTTATTTCCTTTCCTCACTGGGCTATTTTTCCCTGTTGGAGCCCCTGGGCTTATAGCATCCTGCTTTTCCAACTAGGGTTGTAGCTTGGATAGTAATAATAATAAGGGCTGGGGGTCCGTACCAACGGTTATGCATTAAAAAGTTTATTACCTCTTACCTTTACTGGTTTAAGGAGTCCGGTTTCAGTTCCAGTTTAATCATAATAGATGCTCACCAGAACGTCAGCTAGGTAAGCCTAATCACAGTAGTGGTCTCCCCAGTAAACAGCTTCAACTCGAAGGTTTCTTGTGGGGATCGACCTGCCGTCATATGAACGCTAGGCGAACATGTTACCGCTGTACTAGGCAGAAGGCTAGGCCTATACCATGAGAATCAATGCAAGTTTAGAAAATTATATAGTTCTGATTTGTTTTCGCTTTTACAGTTTAGTGAAGCACAGCTAATGGTAAATATTCTTTAATTTCTAACTAATTACTTGGACCATATATTTTAGTTACTCTATCTTATGAATAACTGCATCTCTGTGGTATATGAATGATAGCGAAGCCTTTGTATATCAGCGGGCAGTTCCTTCCGCGTGCATTGGAAATGAACACCAAACTAAACTTCCCCACTTAACCTAACCTACAAGCCGTGTCCTTAACTAATTATCTGACGGAGGGCCCTCTGCGACTCCCCCTTACAAAGCTATAATTATAGTCGTCATCATCATACATTCAGGTGGCCGCTATCACACGTATACACCTTGATGGTTAATGCCCCAAAACCACCTTATTCTTACTTGTTTTGGGTTTAAAACCAAGGGGTGTCTGTAGTTTTTGGGGACAGGGCAATGTCTTTCTTATTACTAGCCAAATCGTTTTTCATTATGGGGAAGATGTTCTTTACAATGATCCAACATACCATAATATGATGTTATTTTATCATATTTTATCATTTTGAATAGTATCATAATTTACCTTTACCACGGCAATATTTTCTAAGTTCAGCACGGTCCGAACGCAAGTCATGGGTAGCTCCTGCTTAGTTTCCAACTTTCCCGATAGATAGATCCCATGTCATCCCAGTCTAAGAAACGTTAGTTTTTACAATTTAATACTGTCCCGTTAATCTACATATTTACTTCCTCGTTAAGTTTGTAGTTTTTAGGGACACGTCATTTATAGTGATATTTGATACTGCTATGATAATTATCATGAATTGTTAGGTTAGGAAAAGGTCGTTACAATGCGTCGTCCGCTGAAGCCACGGCCAACACTCGATCGTAAAATTTCCCGCAAGCATTGTTTCCTGCCTGACTATAATAACACCCGTTTGGCGGCGCTCGGTTCGCCTATCAGCTGGTGGCGCAAGCTTGAACAGTTATCGATGTTCCGATTTATGTTTTCGCTAATTCCAACAATCTTCATTTATAACCTCTTGTTAAGATTGTTATTTCTTTGGGACACGTCCTAAAATTATGCAGAATACTATTTTGTTTTATATACAACCAAAGGTTAGGCTAGCCAACATCTAGTTAAGATATTTCGGTAGATAAAGCCAGTGTCAAACATAGCAACCGAACTAAACCTTTCGTTGGCTGCGTGATTTTAAATTTTTAATCCCCCCCCCCCACATGACCCGAGATTGACCTGGAGTCTGCCCTTTCTAACTCTATCAGACGTAATGGGTAGACGTGTTTCGTACAGTTACTCTTTGAGCGATATTGTTGAGTTTATCACTCATATTGATCAAATTGATTCGATTAAGACTCGGTAATTGTGTAGGAGACCTCCGCGCTCGATTTAAAAGTTTTTAAAAGTAGAAAACGAAAGAAAACAGTAAATTGTAGCTACAGTTACCTTGAAACTGTGAGATAATCCTCCTACAACCACTTAACTCTTACACAGAAAATGTAAGCATAAACCTACTACTACAATTATGGGGGACCCCAGTGGGAAGCGGGGTTTTTGGGTGGGGGGAGGAGGAGAAAAGTGATATTTCGGGGCACTACCGAACCTAATACAACTACCTACCCTACCCTGGGGGCCATGTACCCCTACCTAGGCCTACCCGGGGGGGGCGGAACTCCGCCCCCCCTGCGACCCCCCCCTTAAGGCCATAGTAATTTTCAGGGCACCACCGAACCTAAGATACCCACCTAACCTAGCCTATGGGGCCCTGTACCCCTACCTAGGCCTGCCGGGGGGGGGGGGGCCGCCTCTGGCGGCGCCCCCCCCCCCGACCCCCCTTAAGGCCACAGTAATTTTCAGGGCACCACCGAAACAAGACACGAAAAAATTGCACCTCCTCTTCCTTTTCCCACGAGTAACCACACTACGATCACACCGGAATGCTAATTTGTTGTAATCTATACGGCACACATTTTCACAATTAGGGCACTTTTTCTCTGCCAAAATCAAACCATGACGTTGAGCAAATGCAATTAGCAAATCAACTTTCCCTGAATAATGTACACAAAAATCCCCATAAGAAATAAAGCAATTGTCACAAGTGACACAGTCGGAACGGGATGAAGGTCCTGCTAATTGCTCCATACTTCACAGCAAAATGAGCTTTTCAGTTTGAAGGGAGATCCGAGACGTGCAAAAATATTCCTCCGCGGAACTTCACGTAAACTGTGGTAACTGGTGGAAAAATAGCAGGGATAAGTGAAGTAATAAGTGTCAGCATTGGCTAGATTTGTAAAAACCGCCATGATTGGTTTTCAAACAGTGTGACGTCAAGAAAACACCTGTTATTGGTTAGAATAGCATTGTGAACTAGTCTGCCATACGCAGTAAGGCGGTGAAACAGCTCATTTTAGCCAAGACATCACACAGTAAACAAAAACAAACACTTAAAAAAAATCCAAGTGAAACATAACTATACACACGAATATCTTCGTTAAATAGAAGCTGCTCATATATTGACTATTATATAAGCGTTCTATATGATATAATAGTGAATTGTAGGTGTTTAAATTCTTCAAGATCTTCCGCGGAGCTCTCCTACACATTTACCTAAGACTCTAAGGTATATACACCTACGAGATTTTACTCGAGTTACCCCGAATTCTTTCATTATTTCAAGAAGGCCTCTTAGGGGATTTTAGGGGTCCATGTGAGAAGTGTACAATTGATGTTGCGACATCGAATGTTAAGGTAAGCCTGAGTACTTTTTTATTATGACAATGTGGTTAAGATATAATTTTGAGCGCTACCCATACCTTTTTTTGTGTAGGAGAGAGACTTACGAAGGGGGTCCGGGGGCTTACCCCCGGATAAGGGTAGTGACCTGGGAACTACTAGGTTTGGTTAGGTTGGGTTTGTGGGGTTTGTATGTTAGCGACAGTGTTTGGGGGGGCCGTTAGCCCCCCCGGTTAGTTCACGAGGAAGGTGAGGACATGGCTTGTAGGTCAGGTTAGGAGGGGAATTTTGGGTTAGTTGTCCATTTTTTTCACACATTCCCAACATCCATGACCAGAGTGGTCCTAGTATGTAGATTGTTGGGACAAGCATTTACAAAACTAGTGAATTTAATATTTCATTCCCGCGAAAAAGAGCAGATTTTGAACTTTTTTTTCGCACGTTTCCGACATCCATGACCAGAGTGGTCCTAGTATGTAGATTGTTGGGACAAGCAATTACAAAACTAGTGAAATTAATATTATTTCATTCCGTGATCATTCCCGTAAAAAAGCCGATTTCGGACTTTTTTTACTCTATTTTCGGCCGGTCAAAGGCCTGTCCCCATAAACTACAAAGGCTCCGATGCTACAAAGAATTGTATAAGTTACAATGAAAATGTTTCGTTAGATGATTGATATGGACCCGCCCGAGAAGTAGTTCACTCGACTTCAGTGGAGGGTTGGATCTTGTGAAAAGTAATGTCTTTAGTTTCTTCTTAAATTCAATTGCTCCCTTTAAGTCCTTCATTTCAGTTGGCAGTTTATTATAATGTCTAGGTGCACAGTAGCTGAAAGCCCTTTCACCAAATTTACTATTTGTTCTTGGTTCAGATAGTCTGTTTGTCACTCATGTGTCTTATGGTAACATTTGTTTCTAGTTCTAGTTTTTTTCAGGAATTCTTTTAGATATTTTGGTTCAGTATCTTAAACGTTAGTAAGAGTAGCTTGTATTCGATTCTTGCCTTTACCGGCAGCCAGTGTAATTTAATTAGTGCAGGGGTAATTCCATTTCTATTGCTAAGAATACTGTAGTCTAAGGGTCGTTGAGCCATCTCCATTAGGTACATAGGTTGGGACTCTGCTTGTAAGGTAGGTTAGGTGGTGTTCTAGGCAAGCAGGAGATCCTGTCTGTCAATATACAAAGGCTGACATTTTTCCATTTCTGACCAGGAAGGTGGGAAAAGCACTTATTCGTGGTATTTGTTAACAACCCCCCCCCCCCCCATTTAAACAATTGTGGCTTTCCAAGTGGGAAAACTGGGTTTTAAATACCTCTCGGGGAAACTTCTGCCCGTAGTCATGTTGGAAGTGAAGGTTGTGTAGGCAAAGGGTAAGATAACCAGGGAGAAGGGTCCTATGTAGTACTGTCTGGCCAGTCAAAGGACCACATAACACTCAACGGGCGGCTGGTGCCTTGGCCAACCTCATCTTTAGCTAGCAGCTTTTCTATTGATATTAAATGTGTTCATTCCACCATTCGCTTTATGAGGGGCATGATGGATATGTTCAGGCAATCCCATCAAATTTTTTATGCCTTACTTGACATATTTACCTGTCTAAGAAAAAGATTTTGTTCTGCTATCACCTCAGTTGCCTGAGCCATGAATTTGACTGTACTTTTGACCATGGTTCGTGAGGTGTCTAGGATATTATTATCTGCTCATTATCATGCCGGAGATTAACGATCCCGGAATTTTAGCCAGTCAGTTTGGTAATACACACTTCATCCCGCCTAAGGAAAAATCTATTAAAGAACAAAGATTTGTATTTGTGTAGGAATAAACTGAAAAATTTTAGAAATAGTTTACATTTAATTTGTATTTTTCCTACAAACTTGAGTCCTTCAACTCGACTTCCTGACATCACCAACCCTGAATGTTGCAGACACAGTCAAAGTGACTGTTCAGTTTCCCCGTAAAAAAGACGAGGCTTCTGACCGTAATTATCGACTGCTGCCAACGCCTTTTACTAAGTTTTAAATGCCAAGTTTCCAGTTAAAGGACAACAGTCTGTATAGTTACAAAAAAATACAAATTACTTGTTTTTTAAATTTTATCACGAATATTACAGTACCTCTTTTGCATCCCCCTTTATAACATGTAACCAAAAGGAAAAGAAAGTTACACATGCTTAGTATTTATGAAACTTCAGTGGTACCATCTTGTGCTGAAGATAGTAAAAAAAAAAAGTCAAAGAAATTTTGTGTTTTCATATGATTGCATTGATAACATAAAACACGTTCATGGTATACAATTTATAAAATTAGGGTAGTTTAATGTATCCAGTTCATCTCTTCAGACAGAAGAGGGACGTTTCTTATTCAGTTTGAAAGTAAAGGAGAGTTAGTTTTTGGAGGACCACAGGATTCAAAATTTTTAGGTGGAAGGAAGCAAAATTATGACCTATCTCGAGCATCATGATATATACAAAATTTGTTTAGCACCCAAGAATAGTTTTTCAAGGGGGGAATAGTTCAATAAGCTAATTCTATTGTACTAGAATATGGATTTAGCACAGCCTGACCTATTTTGGATTGGGTTCTATCTTGAAATAAAACTTGGCTCTTGGTACCACATCCATACCTTGTCTAGTTTTCAAAAGCAGTCTTAAGTTCTGGTAAGGGAAGATTTACTTTAGTTTATATTTTTCTGAGGTCAAAGTTACTGTTATAAAGCAATTAATATGCTTTTTCTTTTTCAGGCTTTAACACACAAGATGTCTGGGATAGCTATTGCTCGTCTTGCTGAAGAACGAAAGGCCTGGAGGAAAGATCACCCTTTTGTAAGTTGATTCATAAGTTGGTTATTTTGTTATGGATTAGCAGTGGAGGTCATAAGTTTTAAATGCCTCGAAAGTCTTTTAAATTCTGTAATTCTCTCGTAAGCTTTACGAAAAATGTCTTTAGAAAATCAAAGATTAATGCTACTTTAGCGTTTTACCTCATGATCCTTAGATTTAATAACATTACCTGGCATCGCCCATTTTTCCATTGTACAGCCCTCAATACACTGCAATATGTGCTTGAGCAAAATTTTAGGATTGTTCTGTATTGAATGGACAATTTGCCACTACGAGACTCAATTTTGTGAGAAATTATGTTAGTGGTCAAGATTATTTCGCATTTCCATGGATATGTTATTTTGACAGCAGAATTAGCTGTTCCTTTTCATGTGAAAACCATCGCCTACTGAATATACTACACTGATTTGGTCTTATCATGCAAGAAAACTGAAGCTTAAAGATGCCATATTTCACCTGATTTCAGGAAAGGAAACCAAGTTCACTAGTATTATATGGACATAGAACATTTACAGCAAATTAAATTGGCATCTGGTTATGTGGCAAATTTTAGAACTGATGTTCTTTACCCGTAAATATGATAAATCTTAACTGGATGATCTTCCAGTAAGGTAACTGTGGAGCCAGTGTTGATTAATGTCAATAAAGGCAAATTGATAGGCAAGATTTGCTAGTCAACAAAAATTATGGCGGGAGAAATGCTATCTGGAGACGGTGATACAGATGCAGAAGACAATAAGACCTCTTATTTTAAAGGAATGTGAAAAGGGTCTTGATTCATTTGGGTGAAGGGCTGTGTTTGGTTTTGTAGTCTATAGTCAGCCACAGGAGCATTAAGTTTCTTATGACTTCCCATGCAGGCTATTGAAGTAGGACAGTTACATACCCAAATAGTTGCATCTTGGTCATCATAATTTTAAGTTTTGTCATTGATGATAGGATTATTATTTGTAATAGTGTATACTGCATGTTGAATTGTTGAATGTCCAGTGAGAAACTATGATGAAATGTAAAAGTCCTTGTAAACTGCTCTGTAAAGTGTTAGGGTTGGGTAGACATCAATGTTACTATTTAATCTTTGTGGGTAATATAGAGGGTGAAGGATATTCAGAATTCTTAGAAAGGAAGTAAAATAGGTTGTTGTGGCCTATTGGAAATGTTCCTGCCTGGCATTCCATTTGGACGGGCGATAGAATCTCTCTCAAGCTCTTATAGTTTCTTGTAGTGTCTGCAACCTCACGATCTGTGTGAGCTAAGGATTGGGGGTTTTTGGAAGCCCATAGGTTTACCTGCTGAATCATCAGCAGCCATTGCCTGGCCCTTCCTAGTCCTTATTTTGGTGGAGAGGGGCCTTTGGCTGCCGATCGTATGTAAATATGGGCAGTCTCTAGGGCAATGTCACGGTCCCTAGCATCTGCCATTCATGAGCGAGCTTTAAATGAGGTATTGCCGTATATTTCTTGGCATGCATGGTAAAGGGAAAGGCAGGAGTTACTGAAATGGGGAATACAAGATTCTAACCCTCTGTACAGTATGTAGTCCTCGTTTGCATTTTATTGATATTACAGTTCATCTTTGCATGACACTTATGCAACCTTTGATTCAATGCTCCTTATTTTTTACAGGGCTTCATTGCACGTCCCACAAAAAACCCTGATGGTACACTAAATTTAATGAACTGGGAATGTGCAATTCCAGGAAAGAAGGGAGTAAGTGTTTATTTGTGTATTTCATACTTTAGCTAGAATATAGCACTGATTAAGTTTGGCATCTGTCAAAACAAAATTATTTTTGAGGGCAACAATCTGAATGCATAGTTAGGTGTTATTGTGTCAGCCTCACCTTAAAGATAGAATAAAATTTAATACCTGTGTAGATTTTAAATGTAAAAAGTTGCAGCCAAACTTCATCCATATTTTGTAATCACAAGGGAATCTTGAGTTGGTTAGCTGCTTTAGAAAATAATTAATGGTATGAAATTTTTATTGCAAATTTACTTGAAATGTTTAAAGTTTGCACAGACATACATACATACATACATACATACATACATACATACATATACCAAGGCACTTCCCCCAATTTTGGGGGGTACCTGACATCAACAAAGAAACAAAAACAAAAAGGGAACGTAGAGAGTAGAGGTCCCCTTTTTGTTTTTGTTTCTTTGTTGATGTCGGCTAACCCCCATAATTTGGGGAAGTCCCTTGGTATATGTATGTATGTATGTCTGTGCAAACTTGAGTAAACTCTTAATTTACTGTACACTTGAGAGATTTAAATAGTTTTGGTGTCAGTCCTTTACGGTTTAAGATGGGCACCAAGTGTTAAGCCCAGCACAACTGATTTTCTATGTAATGTTCAATCATTGACAACAACAGATTCCCTTGGGTAAATTTTCTATCGGAAAGCAGTGGGGATTTAGTATCATTGTTAACCCTTTTACCCCCAGGCTCTTTGGAAATTTCCAACCCTTAACCCAAGGGGTTATTTTTTCCCCAGCACATTTTGCAGTATATATTTTTTGAATTGCTCTAACAGCCTTAATTTTTGTCATAGAGAGGTCAGGTTGGTCCCATTCTCTTAGAAAATCGTCTGAATTTTCTCAAAAAATTATCAAAAATATGAAGAAAAAAAAAATTGATAGCATTTTTTTGCAAGGACGTACCGGTACGTCCATGGGGGTAAAGGGATGGCTTTTGTGAAACGTACCAGTACCTCCTTTGGGGGTAAAAGGGTTAAAGCAGAAAGTGTTTAGCACAGCAAAGCAGAAATAACTTTAGATAATAGGTTACAGATGATAGCATGGAATGAAGTTGGCAGAATCTAGCTTGCTTTCTCTAATCAACATTAAAAGTTTTCCCCTGATCTAATTATTCTGTAATTAGGGTGCTGATTATTCACAAGATGATTGAATAATAATTTGGTTATATGTTTCATAACTTATTTTCAAATATTAAAAGAATATATCTATACAGTAGTCCATTTCTTTTAGCGATGCATATTTGCACCGACTCGCGGCGGTGCCCTTTTAGCTCGGAAAAGTTTCCTGATCGCTGATTGGTTAGAATTATCTTGTCCAATCAATCAGCGATCCAGAAACTTTTCCGAGCTAAAAGGGCAACGCTGCGAGTCGGTGCAAATATGCATCGCTAAAAGAAATGGACTATAGTAAGTATTTTGAGTACATTTAAAGGCTAAAAATTGTAATGTGTTATTAAGATCTTGTTTAACCTTTCAATACATTACTACTCTATGGTAACAAAATGGATATTTAAAAGCTAAAACAACTTGACAATGTTCTGAAGCAATTGATTTTTTTTTACAAAAATTATTTGAAAATGAAAAAAATTCATTGAACACAATATTGA
Source organism: Palaemon carinicauda (assembly GCF_036898095.1). Taxonomy (NCBI): domain Eukaryota; kingdom Metazoa; phylum Arthropoda; class Malacostraca; order Decapoda; family Palaemonidae; genus Palaemon; species Palaemon carinicauda. The sequence goes on along the minus strand of NC_090742.1, from coordinate 62,284,650 downwards.
ATTGATTTATGTTTCCATATTATTTGTATTCATAGAAGTCTTATCGAAATACTTAAGCAATGAATTTGTTGCTGGGTAGTCTTTATGATTTTAGTCTTCACTCATTTTAGTGTTTTTTTCTCTTCCCAAGACCCCATGGGAAAGTGGCCTGTACAGGTTGCGCATGATCTTCAAAGACGACTACCCATCCACCCCACCAAAATGCAAGTTTGAACCTCCATTGTTTCACCCGAATGTTTATCCATCAGGTAATATTCGCACTACTTTCACATTTTGATATATTTTCCTTTTAAGTAATCCCAGTTAATGTATTTAAAGGAGGTTGTAGCCAATTATGTAATGTAATTTAGAGGATTTCAGAAAGATTAACCAGGTTTTCTAATATTTTTAAGTCTTATGTAACTAGTTGTGAATGTAAGATAGTTTTTTATGCCGCAAGATTATTTCCCCCTAGAGGACTGTCAAGGGCAGCTTGTATATCGTCACCCTCATAAACTAACTGCCTAAGTCATTTTCTCCACTTGGGAAATAAAGAAAAAAAAAAAACACCTCATTTCCTAATTCTTTATATCATTGTCTTGAGTTTCAATTCACAAATTCTTAACAGAACAATTTGTGAATTGAAGCTCAACACAATGATATAAAGAATTAGGAAATGAGAAGGTTTTTTTGATTTCCCAACAAGTGGAGAAAATGACTTCGGCAGTTAGTTTATGAGGGTGACGATATTCTGAATGAATGCAACAAAATAATTTAGGGAAAGGACAGGTGACCTCTGTAAAATGGGGCTTTTTAAGAATGAGACCTGGACTGCTGCGTAGCTGTGTCCTGGTTGGGAAGATTTGTAAAGTTACCGTGTAGGTTATGACTTGTTATTGACTTGTTTCCTTTTTTCAATTTTTGTCATTGTTTATTTGAATTATTTATGGTGCAACTGCTGCATAGTCCTACAGTTAAACCTCAAGGCTCGATGGTCGTCCCTGGCACCGTGCGTACCCACATGGCTCGAATTTCTTGAATCAAATCTTTTTCCCAGTTGGAGCTCATGGGGTTATAGCATCCTGCTTGCAATAGTAATGTACCTGGTTCAAAAATTTCTTATTTATTGATCCTCATTTTGTCTAAGCAATTTTACAATGTTTCAATACACGTGTAAATACTGTAAGCATCTGAACAGTAGATGACTTTACAACCCAAGGGATCTTATTGAATTAAATTTTCATGAATTTTAGTGTTATCAACTTACAGTAATTGATTTCTGCCTTTTAATTTTTTATAAATGTTAGAATTTTATTTTATTTTGTCATTGAATGATTTAAGTATCCAAATTTTATAAATGTCTTGTCAGTAATTAATGTTTTTAGAAAAGGGGTTAAATTGCTCTACATTTAGTAGTGTATACATTTGTTCTTAAATTTTGGAATATCCATGAGAGCCAGTCTCCTTGTAGTAAATCTTATGACTGCTACACTGCTAAAATGTATTCTGAGCTTAAGAGTTGAGAAACTTTGGATCAATGTGTATTTTTTTTTTTTCCCCAGTTTGTAATAATTGAACCCTATGAAGCAAACCAAATTTTGGCATCCAATTTTACCTAAGCTTTATCTTTTTTTAAGAAAATTTAAATATCTGGCAACCTTAGTCAATTATGGGGAAAGTCAAAACTCATGATTCATATAATTACATAACCAGGTATTCTGAGATAGAATGTATTTTGTCTATACCCAAAACCTATGATAGTAGGAAATTGTATATTATGCCATCACAAGTACTTATGAATATTGTATTTGTAAATTATAATTCACTAAAGCTTTGATAATAAAAACTACTTCACAGGTGTTGAAATTGAAAAGAAAAGTAATTGGCCAAAAAAAAAAAAGGCTGTTAATTTTTGTAAAGAAATGTTTTTTCATAATTTACATTTATATCTCAATTATGCATGCCCCATATGGTGTTATATTCATTTAAATGTTGAAGGGAGATAATGTTGTCAAGTATTCCAAGGGGATGTTTCAAAATCAAAAAGTAGATTTCGTAATAACCTCTTTTACCTGAAATCCTCTAAAATTTGTCCCCATAAGAGTGCACCTTGTGCATTGTGGCGAGGCATTAGCTGTTTCTTTACAACATCCCTTCTGCCTTTAGCAGCACTTCTTATGTTCCTACCAAACCCATGTTCCGTTTCCTCCTTCAACTTCATTTATCATGAGACACACACACTCTGGGGCTGAATGTCCTCCTGAGTTCCAGTCTTGGGGTTTTACAGCTAAAATTCGTATATCAAATCTGTTCTGGAATTTAGTACTGTCATTCATTTACAGAACATTGATCAGAGGTTTTGTTCTGAAATATTAATTGTCTTGTTTTACAGCATTAGCTGTTTCTTTACAACATCCCTTCTGCCTTTAGCAGCACTTGTATCTTTCTACCAAACCTATGTTCCGTTTCCTTCTTCAACTTCATTTATCATGAGACTACACACACACACTCGGGGGCTGAATGTCACCAAAATTCGTATATCAAATCTGTTCTGGAATTTAGTACTGTACTGTCATTCATTTATAGAACGTTGATCAGAGGTTTTGTTCTGAAATATTAATTGTCTTATTTTACAGGAACTGTCTGCTTGTCTCTGCTAGATGAAGAAAAAGATTGGCGACCTGCTATTACCATCAAGCAGATTCTCCTGGGTATTCAGGATTTGCTTAATGACCCCAATATTAAAGATCCTGCACAGGCTGAAGCATATACAATCTATTGGTAAGGATTACTCTAATCCATTTTCTTCATGATTATTTCCCACAGGGAAGTGTGAGCTTTAGATCATAGCTTTCCCCTTAACATCATAATTCTTGTGGATATCAGGTAGTTTGATAATGACGTTCTCTATTTCATGGTTATTGTAAAGTAAACTTAACCCTTTTACCCCCAGGCTATTTGGAACTTTCCAACCCTTAACCCCCAGGGGTTATTTTTTTTTCCAAGCACATTTTGCAGTATATTTTTTTGAAATTGCTCTAACAGCCTTAATTTTTGTCATAGAGAGGTCAGGTTGGTCTCATTCTCTTGGAAAATGCCTGAAGTTTCTCAAATAATTATCAAAAATATGCCAAAAAAAAAAAATGTAACTAGTTTTTTGCAAAGACGTACTGGTACGTCCATGGGGGTAAAGGGATGAATTTTGTGAAACGTACCAGTACGTCCTTTGGTGGTAAAAGGCTTAATAGCTAAAAGATTGTTTTTAAAGGGTGAAAATGCCATGTGAATATTTAATTACATTACAAGACTTGTAGCTTTTCCATTCCTTCATCTTTCATCTAGGACAGGTATCTAAACATAAATATTTTTTCCCTTTTCAGCCAAAACCGTCTAGAATACGAGAAGAGAGTTCGAGCACAGGCTAAGGCAATGTCAGCACCCTTCGAGTAATAGATTTTCTTATGTTCTTTGGTATCATAGACTTAAAAAAAGGATGGTGAACTAATCTTTCTTCTCGAGTTACACTGAATATTACTCTTTTTGTATCGTATATACTATACACTGAATGATTTAAGTAGTTGAAGATATTGTCAAGAAAGCATAGTAAATATTTGTACGGAGAAGAACTGTTACAAGAGAGAAGCCTACTCCCTTGTTTTGGACCTTTGGACAAGGACTTGAGACCTCGTAAGGCTTAAGGCCTTTATTGAGCTAATTTTCGCTCTGAAAGAGCACATATGTCATCCTTTTCAACAGGACTGTTGAGTAAAGAAAAAGTGATAGATACAAAGGTGAAAGATTGCATTTTTATACCACCTCTTATGACATTGGTTGACAAGAGTACAGCATTTGTCACCTGGATTTTGGAAATCAACTTTTTAACTTCTCTTGAGATTTTATTTTCTATATCTTTCAAAATTTAATCCATTTATTAAAAGTGCGCACACTTCTGATGCTGTTCTAGCTCTCAATTATATTGTTTGCGATTCTGTGGTGGGAAGTGAACTCAAATCCATATCACCTTGCAGTCCTCATCCCCTTTATTTGTATTGTCAACTTTTCCCATTTTCTCATTTTGCATTTATAAATGTAAATTGTATTTAATTGTGGAAATTAATCCTTGTATCTAAACTTTGTTCGTATAAATCTTAACTCTGCTTACTTAAGAATATCTTTAATTAATTAACCCACACTAGACACACTAGTTGTTACAGGTTCACAGCTTAGAAGTTATTTATTTTAATTTTTTTGTTTCCATTAGTACACTATATATATTTATATAACATATGTTAGTTTCATTACAAGTTCATTCCAATGTCTCTTCTTGTGGTAAGATGCCCATGATTTTTACAGTTTATAAGACGTGAAAGATTATGTTACCTGTGAAAACCTTTGACTGTTCAGATTTTTTTTAACTTCTTCTTCTTACCTGTCTCAGTCACTCTTGCGCTTTTCTCAACGATGGATATTAATAAATAATTTTTTACCAGGTTTTGTTTAATTTGAATTCTTCTTTCTTTAAATAGGGAAAATTACTTCAATGCTGTATTTATAACTGTGATGTATCAAATAGTTCCGTACTGTATTGTTATATACTTCATATTTATTGTTGAAGCATAAGTAATGAAATATAGTCTGCTTTATTAAAAATGGAATAACTACCTGCAAATTGTTATTGTACATTGGGATATATTTCAAGTAAATCTACAGCCACTAAACTGATAAGACACAGGAACAAAATTAAGAAAGGTTAAGAATACAGTTATCTAAAAGTTTTAACAAACTGGGGTTAGTTTGAGAAGGCCAGTGATTTTAATGATAAACTTGTGTAAATGTTGACTAAGATAAACGATTGCAATACTTATAAGAGCAACTTATTAGATTGAAATTGCAACAAGAGTAAAGGGGAGAGTAATAAAAGAATATTTATGACTTGTTCTTTTAGTATGACATACAGATGCATTCTTGAATTCTGGTCCAAATTTTTAACCCAAACCAGGTAAAGGGGGAAAAGTTTTGCATCAAATTTGCTGTTCCCTATTACTGTTATTGTAAATACTTCAAGTTAAACAATGTACATATATTTACATGAAGAAAATGCTGAAAAAATATATGGGAAAATAATTGTCACATAAATTATGAGACTTACAGCCAATAAGGCGTAAGAAAATCCTGGAGATTAGTACACTTTGTGCTTAATTTTATTGTATCCTTTTCCTGGGTTTGGTGAAGGTTGCATTGTAGTTGGAATTGTGAGAACCACTTAAGGTTCACCTGTGTTCATTATTTATCTAAAGGGAGGTACGCATGGACTCATGGTGTACAGTAGTTCATACCTATAACTTTTTTAATTGCTCGAACCTGTAGGTCATTGGATGTGAAACGGTTCCTCACTGTCATTCTGAATGTGTAACTCTTGTGTTCTTTTAGGTATTTATTGTCACTTTGATACTAAAGGATTTTACAAACAGTGGTTCTGTATCCCTTCTTTTCAAGTCCAACCATGTTTATTTTTTGGCATATGGATACCTCAATCAATTCCTCATTCCTAGTATGATTTTACCACCATACTAAAAAAAAAGTGCCCATAATTGAGCATGCCCGACGGGCAAACAATGATAACAGACCACAATAGTTAGTAAGAATGAGGGTTAATGATGTCGGGAGTGGGAAAACCACAAATGGATCTGGCATCATACAGTGTTGCCAGATCCCTGCCTTTAGTTTTCCCGCTTCTGACATCATCAACCCTCATTTTCACTAACTATGGTGGCTTGGTATCACTGTTTGCCCGTCGGGCATGCTCGATCGTGTGGACAGGTCTTAATGCATCGAATTGTACAGGCTTTATGGTGCCCATAATAATTATTGGAGATTTCTGCTAATGGCTCGTGTCATTATTTAACCAATAGTTCGGTAATCTTGCTAAATGTCACACACACTGCAGGTAATTTTACTGCTGAATTTTTTCAATGCCCTATACTTGATAGATTTCTCGACTATCACAACAGGATTGTAAATTGCCATCTTCCGTGTAGCTCCTTTACTCTTTATAAATCTAGTCTTACGTTATGTAGATTGAATAATTCAAAACACATTTGTTACACAATTTTTTTAATAGCATACACATGAGAGGTCACCCACCAAACCCTTTGCCATCCTAGTTTTTCCTTTGCTTTAATGCTTCAGTTCCAGTCACCATTAGCTTGATTGTGCTTTCGTGAGTTCTCAGTCCTCTCCATTTCAACCTTCCACATTTATAAAATATGTAGGCTTTTTAGTACCCTATGTAGCTTTTAACGTTATGCAAATGAAACCTGAAAAGGCTTGGGGTTGGGGAGACTTGCAACCTCATAATTTTCCAAAAATCATATCACGTATTGATTAATCTTCATCTATCGTAAGGTTCATAATTTTAAATTTGAAAGTTTCACTTGCAACTGTACTAGAAAGTTAGTTACTACTTTATACTTTACAGGTGTAGTATATTCTGTTGGAATGACTGTCCAGTTTATATCCTTATTTAAGACACTTCCTAATGGTTTTTTATAAATGCATAAATTCGTAATTTGTGTATGTGTTTTTTGTCATTACTCTTTGGAAAGTGTTTTTCAATCTTGTAAAACAACTAGAACAAAGACTGACTACTTTTGTTTATTTTTAAGACATAATTTAGCATAGCTAGAGCAAGAAAGGATAAATTGTGAGGTTTGAACAGTGTTTTTACTGATGGCCAGTCAAAGACTTTGACTGTAGAAGAAAAGAATCAATTGCGGTCAAGGTTGGTCATTGAATGTAAACCAATTGATTTGTGAAAGAGGACGGGTTTGTAAAGAATATTATTGTATTACATGGATCAAACAAAATTAACTCTAACCGTAAACAAAATGGTTGTTTAGATGTGAATGAAAAGCACTACTGTACTGTGCAATTAAGTTTGTAAAAGAAATGTACAACGGAAAACTTTTTTCACCTTTTCATAGCCAGTGTTGGCTTTGTTATTCTTTGACTATTTATTTTTAAAGCACATGAAAATTGTTCAATTGCTCAACTAGAATGCGTGAAATGTAGGATGACGGAAATGAGTTAAAGCAAATGGCTAAAAAGAGGTTGCAACTAAATTGTTGCAAGAACCTTTTAGTAATGCCTATAAATCATCGAGACATGCACAAATAGCGCTAAACATATCCTTCCATCCTAATCCTTTTACGGAATATCAAGCCCTCCTTGCCCTTCTACATTACAACTATTGTAGCCTTGATTTCAAATCATAACCAGATGGTTTAAAAACTGACAATTCAAGTAGGTCAAGTGAAATGAAACAAATCAGATTTTATTAAAAGGGTATTTATCACCCCCTTAAGTTGAGCTCAGCTTTTACCATATCCATATACCAAAGGCACTTCCCCCAACTTTGGGGGGTAGCCGACAACAACAAGAAACAAAACAAAAAAGGGGACCTCTACTCTCTACGTTCCTCCAGCCTAACCAGGGACTCAGCCGAGTTCAGCTGGTACTGCTAGGGTGCCACAGCCCAACCTCCCACATTTCCACCACAGATGAAGCTTCATACTGCTGAGTCCCCTACTGCTGCTACCTCCGCGGTCATCTAAGGCACCGGAGGAAGCAGCAGGGCCTACCGGAACTGCGTCACAATCGCTCGCCATTCATTCCTATTTCTCGCACGCTCTTTTGCCTCTCTCACATCTATCCTCCTATCACCCAGAGCTTTCTTCACACCATCCATCCACCCAAACCTTGGCCTTCCTCTTGTACTTCTCCCATCAACTCTTGCATTCATCACCTTTAGCAGACAGCCATTTTCCATTCTCTCAACATGGCCAAACCACCTCAACACATTCATATCCACTCTAGCCGCTAACTCATTTCTTACACCCGTTCTCACCCTCACCACTTCGTTCCTAACCCTATCTACTCGAGATACACCAGCCATACTCCTCAGACACTTCATCTCAAACACATTCAATTTCTGTCTCCATCACTTTCATTCCCCACAACTCCGATCCATACATCACAGTTGGTACAATCACTTTCTCATATAGAACTCTCTTTACATTCATGCCCAACCCTCTATTTTTTTACTACTCCCTTAACTGCCCCCAACACTTTGCAACCTTCATTCACTCTCTGACGTACATCTGCTTCCACTCCACCATTTGCTGCAACAATAGACCCCAAGTACTTAAACTGATCCACCTCCTCAAGTAACTCTCCATTCAACATGACATTCAACCTTGCACCACCTTCCCTTCTCGTACATCTCATAACCTTACTCTTACCCACATTAACTCTCAACTTCCTTCTCTCACACACCCTTCCAAATTCTGTCACTAGTCGGTCAAGCTTCTCTTCTGTGTCTGCTACCAGTACAGTATCATCCGCAAACAACTGATTTACCTCCCATTCATGATCATTCTCGCCTACCAGTTTTAATCCTCGTCCAAGCACTCGAGCATTCACCTCTCTCACCACTCCATCAACATACAAGTTAAACAACCACGGCGACATCACACATCCCTGTCTCAGCCCCACTCTCACCGGAAACCAATCACTCACTTCATTTCCTATTCTAACACATGCTTTACTACCTTTGTAGAAACTTTTCACTGCTTGCAACAACCTTCCACCAACTCCATATAACCTCATCACATTCCACATTGCTTCCCTATCAACTCTATCATATGCTTTCTCTAGATCCATAAACGCAACATACACCTCCTTACCTTTTGCTAAATATTTCTCGCATATCTGCCTAACTGTAAAAATCTGATTCATACAACCCCTACCTCTTCTAAAAGCATCAGCTTTTACAAAGATGGAAAATAAAAGCATGAAGTAATTTTTATCTAACAAAATCACTCGAATGTGTGACCTGAACGGGTATAAAAACCAGAGGCACTTGGTGGAGAGCATGCCATCGCCATATCAGGCAGTTTTATTTTGCTCTTAACCACTGGTTACTGGTACGAATATGTATTTTCTTCAAAATCTAATGGACATGTTCGTTCGTTTTTTTTTTCTTATATATCTTGCTTAATGTTCATAAACAAAAATTTTTTTTTTCTCTTTTAACATTATGGTTATTTTCTAAGTACTGCTGTGTACTTACACTTCGGTGTACTTAATCCAGAACGTTGCAGATTCATCCTTGGGTCGAACCCAATATGTGACTACCAATTTTGGTCAAAATCAGTATGGTAGTTTTTGTGTAAAGTTGCTCACAAATAAAAAAAACACATGACAAGAAGAGAAATGATTAATGCTGCTATAATCTTAATTACATTCAGGTAAGAAAAAAGTAGCAATAAAAAAGGGTTATTTGTGTTCTTATAGCATCCTGTTTTTTCCAACTAGGGTTGTAGCTTAGCAAGTAATCACAATAATGATAAATGGCTGAGAACCATGAAGCGTGAAGTTGGAGATGAATGGATAACTACTGATTTAAGTTCTCAAGATAGAGGTGACTGGTGAAATGTAACTGAGGCCCTTTGCGTCAATAGGGGTAGGAACATGATTAAGAAAAGAAACAATCCTTATTTTTTACAATAGGGGTAGGAGAATGATTAAGAAATGAAACAATCCTGGGTTTACACTATTTACTGTATGCCCACACATGGTTATTTAAGAAATTATACAATTTTTATTGATATATCAGACTAAGGAAAATATTACTGTATTTGAATTCACCAGTTATGAATTAATTGGTCAGCTCTTCATAGTAATTTATGGAATGTCCATTATACAGTAATCATTTACATTCAACCCCTTGATGTGTAAAATAAAATACAGGAGTCATTGCCTTGATGAAATTTACTTTTACAATTGTATCAATACCAGAGTAATGAGAATATTCCTCTTCTAACTTTCACGTAAAGATAGTGAAACAGACTGGTAAGCTAACAATAAATCCACGTAGAGTTCTTTAATCAGAGCCATCTATTGACAAAGCGCCCAACTAAAAATCGTTAAAACCTCCGAGGGACGTACCGCAACTATTTATGGAATCAATCCAATATAATGTTTTAAACATATGTGTATTCTTAATTTCTAGTAGTAGTGAGATACATAATTTATATCGAGAGATTTCTTTACCCTTGTCCAGATGTGAACGAAAAGACTAGACTAATTAGCGCCATCTGTTGCCAAAGGCTCTCAGTAACGAGGAAAACTGCTCACTAAAAGTCCAACGAGTCTCCGATTTTCCCTTTATTTTCTTAACAACATAAATAAAACAAAATTCCAAAGCTAAAGTAACTGTAGGGGAACTTCAAGACCAATATTAATTGGAGTATTTAATGCTTTGGTAACTAACTTCAATTGTGACCACGAGGCCGTGAGTGTAAACCTAATTTCAGTGTTACCAAGGTGTCCATTGTGAGAAGACTTGTCTGTGAACCGTAAAAACATAGCGAATTTTGTATGTATTGTGATTACTGATTAGCGAATTACATGGAGAGGGCTCATTCTTCTAAATTGACGTTTATTATTGACTTTCATTGTAACTGATAATGTTGCAAAATATAAGGTAAGCCATTTATCTAAATTATACCCATTTCTGGTAGTATGTTAACAATGGGCTGGTCTACTGTACATATTTAAGTTTAATTGTTCACCAGTAGCTTACGAGTTAAAACCGACTGCAGTAATTTTATTAGGATTTCCATATATATATATATATATATATATATATATATATATATATATATATATATATATATATATATATATATATATATATATATATATATATATGTATATATATATATGTATATATATATATATATATATATATATATATATATATATATATATATATATATATATATATATATATATATATATATATATATATATATATATATATATGTATATATGTGTGTGTGTGCGTGTGTGTGAAAATATTAAAAGATAAACATTGCCATACCGTGACTCTTAAGAACACACGATTCCCCAATCATATAGGCTACCAACTATAATGACAGCTACGTAGAAACTATTATTATTTTCTATCGTTCTTTGTGAACTTGTCTATCCCAGCTAGGCCTACATATTTTCTTCTATTCGTAATTTCAAATATATGATTAGAATACTGAAATTAAGAATATTATAATACAGTTTAATTAAACCCATTTGAATTTCTGATTTCGATGTCTATGGTCACTGTGTAGTATCATTCGAACCTACAGCAAGAACTTTGACTTAAAAGGTCCGGCATCCTGTATTATTCTTCTTTATAAAAGCAAGAAAAAGATAGACATTAAAAAGATACAAGGATTCCCGAAATCTTAAATATTTATTACTTTCTTCTATTTCTTTGCACTGTTTCACATGAAAACCAATACTTGACATTTCATTGGCATTTTTACAATATTCAAGTAACTATCAGGAAATAACAAGGTACCAGAAATTTAAATAGCATAATTCTGATAACTATTTAGATTTTTTATTTGTTACGGAACTATTTTTGATTGTTTGATTTTCTAAGAATCAACGCTAATTCTGGCTAAAGTTTGGGAGACCTCCTACTGCAGTGTTTACTGACATTGCTTATTATCATTATGAAAAATACAATAGTCTAATTCTTTCTATTACAGCTTATCTCATCTTATTGCATCCCTTTGATACAGTAAAGGGAAGACAGGGAAACATGCTCGAGTTTTGTAAGCATTTGTTGTTTTAGTAGGGCACCTTGGCAACAGATGGCGCTGGTATATTTGTGGCTTGACGTCTGCTACCTAGGAATGATCTATCATTAAATGACACATTTTTTCTCGCATTTATCGATACAAAGTTAAAGTAAAGTTGTAGAATGAATGTATATATGATTTTAACTTTCAGAATACGCGTACTGTACTTTATCAAAGTCCGAGGTTGTGCATTGAAACATGGCCTAATTATAGAAGCTAAGACCACTTCGAGAGGCCTTTATTTCACTAAGGTAGGCGCAAACACGTACCCCCAGAAACAAAATTCACATGTGTAAAATATGATCTAACAAACCAAAAATGATCCGAGACAATCCACTATATATGCAATATTATATATAAGCCTATATTATATATACTTTAAGTAGACCTACACAGCCTAACCTAACCGTCATTTTGTGAAAGTGTGTATAGTCTGGAGATTAGCCACATTCCAAAGATGATATACGCAGTCAGGTGTTTAATATTGATAATAAATATCATCTATATACAGTATATTGAATTTTGTATTAACTCCTCGTCCTGTGTAAGGAAAGAGAGTTCCCTGTTCATGAGGAAATGCATGCACAAATAACATGCTGTATAAGTATAAATAAGAATATAATCGGTAAGATGATCATTAAGATTTAATAGAGATCAATGGAAATCACTGAATGAATAATAATAGACCAATTACGGAATAATATATAGTAATGCTTGAACAATCTGAAATACTGAATCCTTTAGTTTTTTTTTTTTTTTTTATTAGCAGAGAGCGCACATTTTTATAGGTAAGCTTTCCAATCTTCCCTATACTATACCACAGGCAAATAGTGATAGATAACAGTGTAGCAAAGGAAGCTATTTTATAGCTTATTCTGGCTTTTATTACTTCAGGTGTAGTTTTTGTTGGCATACATTCGCTATTTTTATCAGAAAACGACGAGATAGAATCTTATTTTTAACTGACGAAAAACATTTTCGTATCACCCTTTCTGATATGTTAGTTATGTTATGTGTAATCATGAAATGACAAATATATGTTTTATGCATAATTGAATATCTGGTATTGATATATAGAACCTAATTTCTACTTATTTGAAGTTGAAGCTAAAAATGGTGTCAGAAACCTATCCATTTTCTATAGATATCCAATCACCATTTTCTATGATACTGTAATATCATGGTACATTTCTTTTAGTTATTCGTAATTAACTGATGAAAATAAAATTTTCTTCTGATATCATTTGGTCTATTTATACAGTATTAGATGATATAATGGATTATATTTATGGCATTTAGCACTTAGTCTTTTACTAGATTATAATGTTTAAAACATTATGCTGTGGCTTGTAAACATGTTTACATATGATCGAAAAAGTTTTTAAAATTAATAAGTAGTTATATGAGTAAATACCCATATGAGAAAACGAATATCTATCCAAAAAATATAATTGTTTCTTGCAATTTTGTAAAAAAACGAGGCATTAAATGTTTAAAACATTATGCTGTGGCTTGTAAACATGTTTACATATGATCGAAAAAGTTTTTAAAACTTTTGCATTATATAGTTAATAAGTAGTTATATGAGTAAATACCTATATGAGAGAACGAAGATCTATCCAAGAAATATAATTGTTTTTTTGCAATTTTGTAAAAAATGAGCCATTATAAATTTTTCGTGGTGTATTAAGTTTTCATCAAGTTCCGCCATTTGTATTTGTACTTTGTAGTTCGTTCTTTGTGTGTGTACTATTAACAAGTCTATAAGTCTTCGAGAGTAATCTAGGTAAGAAATTTCAAGGTGAAGTTTATTATTTTATTGTATGGTTATCTCTGTTATACTGATGACTTGAAACAATGTGATTTCATGAAACATTTCATGGTGATGGATTGTTTCATTGCTTACGAGGAAATTCTACCGTTTTAATGACTGATTTTTATAGTTAGGATAAATATATTGATTACTTAAAAAGAAAAATAATTTTTGGGTCAAGTTGTATTGTATTACAGGGTGTGATTTCGAACAGAAAATATGTTTTCCTATAGTAAATAACGTGATTTAACCGGGTGTTATTTTCGAAGAGCGTAATTTTTTTCTATAAGTAAAAGTGTTTTTTTCCTATGTTACATTGCCCTCTAATACACTACAATAATACCAATTTTTGTATTAAATGTGACTACAGGAGGTATACTGAATTATCTTATTTGTGTTTGGGTTTTGTGATATCCAGTTCCTCGCCAAGGGAACAACATTGGTTTTAGATTGTTGATCAGCTAACAATTGTTAAATTAACATCTCGTACATTCTACCATTGTAGTCTAATGTAACTTTCACCGTTGTGAAAGTTGTTTGTGCAGTCAGGATAAGCTAAGAATACGGTAGTGGTGGGTAGGACCCCGGTAGGTAAGTAAATAAGGATACTCCTATGTCAGGTTAGGTGGGGAAACTTTGGTCAAACATTGTTCTTGTGTCTTTCTTAAAATTTGGGATTTAGTCTGCCCTAACGAACTACAAGGCTCCATTTCAACTTTAATTTGCTTAACCTAATACTGTATATGGCGATGTGGTACGGCCGAAGTCTTTGTGGGGTTTCGGTTTTGACCCCAAAAATGTCATCCTCTTACCCAGGCCTTTAATGTTGTTGATACCTTGACAATAGAATTCAATTCTATTAAAACATTAGAGCTGGTATTTTACTTCAACTTATCAATCGTGAGTCATTAGTAGCATTTACGTATAGAGAATGTTATTGGAGGTTGTGGCTGGAATGAAAGTACTATGTTCAACATACAGACAAGCTAACTTGAAATATGTTTAGGGCCAAGTCATCAATGTTCAATACAACCATACAGAGCTATGAACTACCCTGAGAAGGTTTGCAAGATTTTGAAACCTTTATTACCTTCCTGATTACTAGGTCTATTTCTGTAATGATGTTACTTTATAAAGAAAAACTTGCTTAATCCTTTTTAAGTCATCCAGGGCTGTATGAACCCACAGCCTCCTAATTTGCCAGGTATGCTATTTTGTATTTTTCATGGGTTTAAACTGTCAAACTATAATTTTTTGAAAGCGTTTACTCCACCTATTAATAATAGGTATGGTTATTTATGGTCACAGAATCACGGGCTCCAGTACTGAGCTATATAGCCTAAATTCATAACTCAATCCAATCTACCATAGTCTGGACTAGTTAGCTAATTAGAAAAATGGGTGATAATCTCGTTGAAAAATATTTAACCTTATTGAAAACTTCAAGTTCTCTGTAAAGATTTTTTTTTCTTGAGGTTGGAGGAAATGAGAATTCAATTAGGGTGATGATTTTTCTTCCAGCTGCTTGCAGTGGACTTAAAATTTTTTTGTTTGTATTCTATATGCTATTAAATAATGACTTATTCCTTTACACAATATTGATACAAAATAGCTAGATTAATTTTGTCAATTTTGGGTAAAAACCTATATCCAAATTCACTATGATTGGAACTTTGAAAGATTAAATTACCTGTATTTGTATCAATTGTTTATTTCCATGCTTTCCATGGAAAGCCATAGTTTAAGCTCTGGTGGCCATGCTTGGTTATTCTGTGTTGTGTATAAAATTCTTATCAGAATGATGTACTAGACAGGATTAGAAATGAAACAATGAAAGATTACTCAAGTGCCATATATTGATGACGTCATGGTGAGAGGTAGATGGAGATGGTTTGGGCATGCTCTTCGCACTCCCCAAGAGAGATTAGTTCGCCAAACTTTCAACTGGCTCCACAAGGCACTAGAAGAGTTGGAAGACCCAGGCTTACATGGCTGAGGAATATGAAGTGTGAAGTAGGTGGTGATGAATAGAGAAATATTGATTTAAAAGCTCAAGATTGAGACAACTGGCGAAATCTAACCGAAGCCCTTTGTGTCAATAGTATTAGGTGATGATGATGATGTATTAATGAAAATTATAAATTATGAGGATTGTACTGTGTAGTGTTGATTTGGATTTTACATAAGCTTGTAAAGTACTATACAGTACAGTATAAGTAAATTTACCCTAAAAGCCTTCTAGATTAATATGCACATGTTAGTCTATAGTGTTAGTTTTTTCCCATAACAGTAAATATCTGTAAAGCTGGTGCAGTACTGTCGTTACTGTAAGGTTTTGGTAATTAGTGTTTTAAAGCTAATTAATCCTAACTTTTTTCCTGTGGTATTCACACCAGTGCATTGACTTTGAGAACTATTTAGGGTATTGTTTAACCTAGAATGTTATTGGTACTACTTGAGCACGTGATAGAAACTCAATTCTTCCTAATTCTTAAAACTTAAGCCTTCTACTTTTGCCACCCATGAAGAGATTTAAGTTTCAAAGTACAGTACTGTACCTACCTCATTATTTTTAAATTTTTGTTAATATGATTGGTGTTTATTTCATTATTTAAATAGCTTGTATTAGAAGTAAGGTAACTATTATTTGGCAAGGCGTAAGTTTGTTATTCATTGTTAACAATGATTTAGTCTGATTACTTTTTTTTTTTGTCATTATTTAAAAGCAAAATTTTTATTGCAGGTTTATTTAATCTTTGGGTTATTGAACTTGAGGCTGATGCAAGAAAACGGATGAAAGTAAGCATGGGAGGCTTCTGTAAATTCATGAAATTTCCAAACTTTAAAAGTGCTACCTGTACGGAAATAAACTAAAAGTTCACTTTAAGTAGCAGGGCCTAAATTCTTAGTTTGAAATTTTTCACACCTATAGTAGACTTTATTTTGTTTTACTGCTTGGAACTTAAGGTTCCGTAAGATTTTTTTTTTTTTTTTTCTTATTCGTTAGGAATCAAATGATTAGGCCTAAGTACTGTACCGAATTTTAGTTTTGATATTTATCTCTAATAATTGTATTTTGAATCCATTGTATATGAAGTTCCTGTAAAATTGATGGATGTGTGATTTGCAAAATACCTATATCCAAGATATTGTGACCTGACGTAGATTTGTGAAATGCTGATGTTGGGCTTGAATTTTGAGTAATTTGTTGAACAGTACTATATAGTAATGTACGTTACTACAAATAGATTCAACTACAGTAAAGTGTTTTAATTTAGTTGTGAAAAGTACAAAATTACTTTAAATTACTCTGCAAATTCAAGATGTGTAACTAAAGAAAGGGACTGCCCTTATATATAACATGTACAGTACTATACAGCATTTGTTGGTTTTTAAATGAACATATTTGAGTAATCCATGCCAGAAATTTTATTGGTTTTGAATAAACAAAAGATTAAAACACATTCTTAAGGCCAGTGTGGCTATGCTCAGATTATCTGAGGAAGCCCTGGAAATTTGCTATAACAGGTAGAGAAGTTTGGCTGAAATAGCTAAAATTAAATCTATGGTGAAATGCATCCATTAGTATGCAAATTTTACTTTGCGAAGTTGTTCAAGCTTCAAAAAATACTTAGCAACATGGATTGAAGGGTTGATGGTATTAACCCTTATACCCCCAGGCTATTTGGAACTTTCCAACCCTTAACCCCCTGTGGTAATTTTTTTCCAAGCACATTGCAGTATATTTTTTTTAAAATTGCTCTATCAGCCTTAATTTTCGACACAGAAAGGTCAGGTTGGTCTCATTCTCTTGGAAAATGTCTTTAGTTTCTCAAAAAATGATCAAAAATATGCAAAAAAAAAAAAAAAAAAAAAAAAATAGCAGTTTTTTGCAAGGACGCACTGGTACGCCCATTGGGGTAAAGGGATGAGTTTTGTGAAACTTACAATTACGTCCTTTTGGGGTAAAAGGGTTAAACAGTACAGTACTGTACTTTTGATTTTAACTAAATAAGTTATAAAAAAGTTATTGTAGCGGAATATTAGAATACAGGAATACAATTGGTTCTAAGAGGCCCAACGTATAGTGATTTTTGATGTTGGTCAGATTTTCGCACATTACAGTTGATTATATGCTCCCCGTAGACATATGGAACACACACAAGTAGCCTACCAATAACCTACTATTTTTATTGAAACCAGATACCTACCCACATCAATAAGTTTCAAAGTTAGGTACAGTATAGCACTTAATCATTGTTTTATGGCTTGGAAAAGGACATAAGATTGCGTAAAACTTAACAAGGATTTTCTTATTTCTTGCTGTACTTGAGGATTTACTACAGTACTTAGTCTGAACAGAAGGTAAATATTGATACAGTATTATTGTACAGTACTGTGTACTATAGTCTTATGCAATTTATTGGTATGGTAGAATACAGTATGTAGATATTTTTTTTTATTTGAGCTGGTGTAAATATACTGTCGCACAGTATTGTTTCTTGGTTATACAGTAAAATATCTGTTTACAAATGTTGTTCATTATGAAAGTGAGCTCGCATCCTAAAATGCTCTTATTCTAGAACTATTTTCCCGGAAGAAATAAAGGAAATTCTCTCAATGCGCATCCATAAGTCCATGAATGCACACACGCATTTGTCCTTCGCCATATTGAGGTTCACCTATCAGTCGCTCACTACATCAGATATGTGTATACTGTCATTAATATTGAAATTATTATATTGGGGGTTTTGAGGGCAGAAAAGTTGAATGTTATTTTAGATTTGAAATATTTTTGCAGTTTAGTAGTTGAAAATGGGCATTTTTGGGCCTGAAAATTATAAAGTAAATTACAGTACAGTAATTCATGTACAATCCAAAAATCCAGTTCAGTAGCGAGCATGCACTATATACGGTACTGTTGTTTGTTTGGATGAAGAAAAGGCATAATGTCCCGTTGGTGACTCAAAGATTCTTCCATCTGTATGGAAAACAAAACCAGAAATGAGATTATTCTGTCTTGCCCAAATGATTTCATTAAAGGGAGACTATTGGCGTGTAAAGGAGACGAGACTAATCCTGACACGGTGATCAGTATCTTGTCTGCTGATTGGCTGTGGGACCATAGTCGCAAGTAAATCGATGCATTCAATATCCCACTCTGTTCAATTTGCTTCTACTCTGAAGTACACTACATCGCTCCAAAGACCGGCGTCAATGACCTCAGATGTCAGGATGCCTGAAAACTTTAAATCAATCAATCGCTCTAAAGATTTGTTTTTTGTGGTAGTTTTTGCATTTCTGTCACTTTGTAAATTTTTTTCACAAAGTCTGGGATGCGTACTTAAACGTTCTGTACCTTCTAAGGTTTCTGGTAGTGAACCCAACCATTGAGGAAGATGCTTACTGTAACAGAGAAGAGGGAAATACTTGACATGCTTCAGGGCAGGGAAGCTGTTTAGACATAGGACACCATCACAGCATCGATGAATCTACCGTTCACAACACCAAGAAGGACGTAAAGAATATAAGGATGATGGAAAATATGATCAACTTCCTGCAGTAAGGAATGAGGATGTTTCTACAGCATAGTAAGTTTTAGCTTGAAATACTGTACTGTTGGAAGGGTTTATAAAAGTTTGAATTGATAGAGGGTAATAAGTTTTTAATTTTTGAAATTGAAAAAAATTACTTTTAAGCTTATGAAATGGAATTTAGTGAACAAATTATAACCCCTAACATGAGAAATGAACACTAATTAGTAATTCCCAGTTAATAAATTATTATTATTATTATTATTATTATTATTATTATTATTATTACTACCTGCTAAGCTACAACCCTAGTTGGAAAAGCAAGATGCTATAAGCCTAAAGGCTCCAATAGGGAAAATAGCCTGGTGAGGAAAGGGAAAAAAGGAAATAAATAAACTACAAGAGAAGTAATTAACAATTAGAATAAAATATTTTAGTGCAGTAACATTAAAATAAATTTGTTCCAACACAGAGTACTTACCTCGAAATACTTTCTTAGGAGTATCTGGGATCTCCTCCCAACCGACCAGAGTTTGGTGTAGTTTACCCTACTCCTGTTTTCTATGAGGGGTAACCTCAGGTGGTGTGATACGCGACCTGAGGCGACCCCGGGTCAGAGAGCATGCTTGCTCAGGTCTCGATCCCCAGTAAGTTCTCTGGTCGCGTCGCGATAACATCTCGACGCTCTCCTTATCCAGTGCGACCCTTTGTGTCTCACGCAGTTCCCACGTGGTACTTTTGTTTTCCCCCTTATCCTTTCCCTCGTGTTCCTGTGTCTCGCGGTGCTTTACTAGTGCGTTATGGAGCATCCCCGCCGTTGTCCTGGGCCTATGGCCAGTAAATCATGTGGTGCTTTCCTGTCGAAACCTGAAGTTGACCCGCACTTCTTGTGTTCTTCGTTTAGGGGCAGTGTGTGTTCCCCTACAGCCATGTGTCAGGAGTGCGAGTCCTGGAACGAGGTGCAGTGGGTGCGTTACAGCACCAAAAAGGAGGCGGCGTCGAAGAGATCACCTAAGAAGCCTAACATCTCTTCTCCTCTTGCTTCACCGGGCGTTGCGTCAGACAGAGCCTCGCTGCCGCCCTCCCCTACCCAGAGTAGGGGACAAGGTAAGTTGGTTGCGGGGAAGAGGCCTGTGGCCCTTCCCCAGGAGTCTGATTTGCGGGATAGTGGTGTTGTGGCATCATCCCAGGCAAGTGAGGGGCCTGAGGGAGGGACGGGAGTGTGTTCGGGGGACAGAACCCTGGTGCAAGCAGGGCCCGTCTCCTCAGATGATCCTATGTGGGGAAAAACTGTGCCTACCTCTTCTCCCGCCTCGTGGGCGTGTTTTTCAGGTGGTTCCGCCGAGAAGGAAGACTCTCCGCCGTAGTTAACCCCTTGGGTGAAGAATTGTATGGTAATCTCAGTGTTGTCAGGTGAATGAGGACAGAAGAGAATCTGTAAAGAATAGGCCAGACTATTCGATGAATGTGTAGGCAAAGGGAAAGTGAACCGTAACTAGAGAGAAGGATTCGATGCAGTACTGTCTGGCCAGTCGAAGGACCAAAGAACTCTATAGCAGTAGTATCCCAACAGGATACTACCTACTACCTACATTGTCCTCTAGGGCTGTATGAACCCCCAGCCTCCTAATTTGCCAGGTATGCTATTTTGGATTTTTCATGGGTTTAAACTGTCGAACTAAATTTTTTTGAAAACATTTACTCCACCTATTAATAACAGGTATGGTTATTTGTGGTCACAGAATCACAGGCTCCAGTACTGAGCTATATAGCCTAAATTCATAACTCGATCCAATCTACCATAGTCTGGACTAGTTAGCTAATTAGAAAAATTGGTTATAATCTCGTTCAAAAATATTTAACCCTGTTGAAAACTCCAAGTTCTCAGCTCAGTAAAGGTATTTTTTTCTTGAGGTTGGAGGAAATGAGAATTCAATTAGGATGATGATTTTTTCTTCCAGCTGCTTGCGGTCGACTAAAAATCTGTTTATTCCATTATTATATGTATACTATATGCCTTTAATGATTTATTCCTTTACACAATATTGATACAAAATAGCTAGATTAATTTTGTAAATTTTGAATAAAAACCAGTATATATCCAAATTCACTGTGAATGGAACTTTGAGAGATTTAATTATTCGTATTACTTGTGTATTTCCATGCATTCCATGGTAAAGCTGTAGTTTAACTTCTTGTGGCCATGCTCGGTTATTCTGTGTTGTTTAAAAATCTTAACAGAATGATGTACAAGACAGGATTAGAAATGAAACAATAAGAGAGATTACTCAAGTGCCATATGTGGATGAGATCATGGTGAGAGGTAGATGGAGATGGTTTGGGTATGCTCTTCGCACGCCCCAAAAGAGATTGGTTCACCACATGTTTAACTGGGCTCCACAAGGCACTAGAAGAGTTGTAAGACCCAGGCTTACATGGCTGAGGACTATGAAGTGTGAAGTAGGTGGTAATGAATAGAGAAATATTTGATTTAAAAGCTCAAGATAGAGACAACTGGCGAAATCTAACCGAAGCCCTTTGCGTCAATAGTATTAGATGATGATGATGATGTATTAATGAAAATTATAAATTATGAGGATTGTACTGTGTAGTGTTGATTTGGATTTTACATAAGCTTGTAAAGTACTATACAGTACAGTATAAGTAAATTTACCCTAAAAGCCTTCTAGATTAATATGAACATGTTAGTCTATAGAGTTAGTTTTTTCCTAAACAGTAAATATCTGTGAAGCTGGTGCAGTACTGTCGTTACTATAAGGTTTTGGTAATTAGTGTTTTAAAGCTGATTAATAATTAACATTTTTGCTGTGGTATTCACACCAATACATTGACTGTGAGAACTACTTAGGGCATTGTTTAACCTAGAATGTTATTGGTACTACTTGAGCATGTGATAGAAACTCAATTCTTCCTAATTCTTAAAACTTCAAGACTTCTACTTTTGCCACCCATGAAGAGATTTAAGTTTCAAAGTACAGTACTGTACCTGCCTAATTACATTTTAAATTTTAATAGGATTGGTCATTATTTCATTATTTAAATAACATGTATTAGAGGTAAAGTAGCTATTATTTGGCATATCTTAGCATGACGGAAGTTTGCTATCCATTGTTAACAATGATTTAGTCTGATTACTTTTTTTTTTGTCATTACCGGTATATAAAAGCAAAATTATTATTGCAGGTTTATTTAATCTTTGGGGTCTTGAACTTATGGCTGATGCAAGTAAAACAGATGAAAGTAAGCATGGTAGGCTTCTGGAAATTCATGAAATGTCCAAACATTGAAAGTACTACTTGTATGGAAATAAAGTAAGTTCACTTTGAGTAGCAGGGCCTAGATGTAAAGTTTGAAATTTTTCATCTCTGCAATAGAATTTTTATTTACTGTTTGGAGCTTAAAGTTCCGTAAGAATTTTTTTTTTTTGCATTTGTATGGAATCGAATGATTAGGCCAATGTACAGTACTGTATTGTAATCGTACGGGTGTTTTATCTTAAATAATTTGATTATGAATCCAATGTATTTGAAGTTCCTGTAAAATTGATGGATTTGTGATGTGTAAATTATACCGTATCCAGGATATTGTGACCTGAAGTTGATTTGTGAAATGCTGATGTTGCTGAACTGGTCCATTATAACTTACATTTGTGGGGACTTGAATTTTGAGTAGTTTGTTAAACAGATGAAAATGTGCTGTAATGTAGGTATGAAAAGTACAAAATTACTGTACCGTACTTTAAATTACTTTAAAATTTAAGTTACAGTATGTAACTAAAGAAGCGGACTGCCCTTGTATATAACATATACTATACAGCATTTATTAGTTTTTAAATGAGCATATTTGAGTAATCCATGCCAGAAATTTTATTGGTTTTGAATAAACAAAAGATTAAAACACATTCTTAAGGCCAATGTGGCTATGTGCAGATTATCTGAGGAAGCACTGGAAATTTTCTATAACACGCAGAGGTTTGGATGAAGAGAGCTAAAATTAAATCTTATATGGTGAAATGCATTCATTAGTATGCAACTTTTACTTTGCGAAGTTGTTCAAGCTTCAAAAAATACTTAGCAACATGGATTGAAGAGTTGATGGTATTAACCCTTTTACCCCCAGGCTATTTGGAACTTTCCAACCCTTAACCCCCAGGGGTAATTTTTTTCCAAGCACATATTGCAGTATATTTTTTTAAAATTGCTCTAACAGCCTTAATTTTTGTCATAGAGAGGTCAGGTTGGTCTCATTCTTTTGGGAAATGCCTGTAGATTCTCAAAAAATTATCAAAAATATGCAAAAAAAATTTAAATAGCAGTTTTTTGCAAGGACGCACCGGTACGTCCATTGGGGTAAAGGGATGAGTTTTGTATAACGTACCAGTACGTCCTTATGGGGGTAAAAGGGTTAAACAGTACATCACTGTACTTTTGATTTTAACTAAAGAAGATATATATAAAAGTTATTGTAGCGGAATATTAGAATACAGGAACACAATTGGTTCTAAGAGGCCCAACGTTAAGTGATTTTTTATGTAGGTCAGATTTTCGCACATTACAGTTGATTGTATGCTCCCCGTAGACATGTGGAACACACACAAGTACCAATAACCTACTATTTTTATTGAAACCAGATACCTACCCACATCAATAAGTTTCTAAGTTAGGAACAGTATAGCACTTAATCATTGTTTTATGGCTTGGAAAAGGACATAAGATTGCGAAAAACTTGACAAGGATTTTCTGATTTCTTGCTGTACTTGAGGATTTACTACACTACTTAGTCTGAACAGAAGGTAAATAGTGATACAGTATTATTGTACTGTACTGTTTACTATATATGCAATTTATTGGTATGGTAGAATACAGTATGTAGATATTTTTTTTCTATTGAGCTGGTGTAAATATACTGTCGCACAGTTTTCTTGATTATACAGTACAGTGAAATATCTGTTTATAAATTTAGTTCATTATGAAAGTAAGCTCGCATCCTAAAATGCTCTTATTCTGGAACTATTTTGCCGTAAGAAATACAGGAAATTCTCTCAATGCTCATCCATAAGTCCATGAATGCACAGTTGTCTTTCGCCATATTGAGGTTCACCTATCAGTCGCTCACTACATCAGATATGTGTATACTGTCATTAATATTGAAATTATTATGTTGGGGGTTTTGAGGGAGATAAGTTAGATATTTTTTTAGATTTGAATGATTTTTACAGTAGTTGAAAATGGGCATTTTTGGGCCTAAAAATTATAAAGTAAATTACAGTACAGTCATTAATGGAAATCGAGAAATCCATTTCAGTAGCAAGCATGCACTGTATACAGTACTGTTGTTTGTTTGGATGAAGAA
This sequence comes from Palaemon carinicauda, assembly GCF_036898095.1. Classification (NCBI taxonomy): domain Eukaryota; kingdom Metazoa; phylum Arthropoda; class Malacostraca; order Decapoda; family Palaemonidae; genus Palaemon; species Palaemon carinicauda. The sequence goes on along the minus strand of NC_090742.1, from coordinate 62,260,243 downwards.
AAGGCATAATGTCCCGTTGATGACTCGAAGATTCTTCCATCTGTATGGAAAACAAAACCAGAAATATGAGATTATTCTGGCTTGCCCAAATGATTTAATTAAAGGAACACTATTGGCATGTAGAGGAGACGAGGCTAATCCGGACACGGTGATCACCATGTGCGCCCCCGTTCTCCTGCCCGCCAGCGCGCCGACGATCTCCTGCATGCCCACGATCTTCTGATCTGGGCGCAATGGGGAAGGTAACCTCTTCTCCTGCTCGCCGGCGCTCACCAACGCGCCATCGTGCTCTGTCTGCGCGCAAGGGATATATCTCCTGCGCGCTAGGGATATATTTCCTGCGCGCTAGGGATATATCTCCTGCGCGCTAGGGATATATCTCCTGCGCGCTAGGGATATATCCTGCGCGCTAGGGATATACCTCCTGCGCGCTAGGGATATATCTCCTGCGCGCTAGGGATATACCTCCTGCGCGCTAGGGATATACCTCCTGCGCGCTAGGGATATACCTCCTGCGCGCTAGGGATATATCTCCTGCGCGCTAGGGATATACCTCCTGCGCGCTAGGGATATATCTCCTGCGCGCTAGGGATATATCTCCTGCGCGCTAGGGATATATCTCCTGCGCGCTAGGGATATATCTCCTGCGCGCCCAACGTTATCGCCCTCACGGGCTCTTCAGCCAGATCCTGCGCGCCCGCTAACAATCGCCTTCGCGCGAGCACTCATCCAGCCTTCTGCGCGCCCTCTGCCATCTCCAGCCCGCACCCCTGCGCACCATCGCCAGGGCAAATCCCATTGCGTGATCCCACACGTGAGGCTGCAGGACAACGCGCGGCCAGGTCTTCATTGTTGCATTACTCCCCCCCCCCCCCCCCCCCCCCCCCCCCCCCGCAAGCGCAGAACAGCGCACTCGGCGGAGGGAGGGAGGATTCTGGATAGGTCCAGGGACTTTTCTCCATCTTTTCAGGCAAACCCTCCTTTGGTAACTCCTCCTAGGGATCAAACTATCCCCTTCCCTCCAGAGGGAGTTTCTGACAGCTGCGCAGCCTTGGTTTGGGTCCCTGGTCAGAGCGGTCATGCAGGGTTTTAAGCCTGTTCTCTCTGAGCTGGGCCACAAATCATTGGCAGCTTTTACTCCCCTGAAGAGGAAGAGAGGAGTCTGACGTGGTAACTTCTCCAAGGGCGAAGCTGACTCCTCGAAGTCTTTGAGGAAGGCCTTCTCACCCCCCCCAGACTTTCACTCCCTCCCCTTCGGACTTAGATTTCCCGTCCTCGGGAGTCATGCGAGGTGAGGCGTTCCCCCATCGCACCAATAAGGGAAACCCCACCTCGCGCCGGGAAGTCTTCTCGGGTAGGGGTGGAGAAGAGCCTCCTACCATCACTGTTGGAGTCCTGCATCCCTCCCAGGAGGGAGTCGAAGGACTCTTAAGACTTCGTCTAAGTCATCCTCGAGGATTAGACCGGAGCCAGCCAAGCCCTCAGAGAACGTCCACGAGTCCCCCCAAGAAGAGCCTTTGGGGACAGGAGACTTTGCTGCTAGCCCTTCAGGAGGGGAGCTGCAGGAATCAGAGCATGCGTTCTGGCAAGTTCTGACCCTTATGAGGAATCTCAATGGGTTTGCGGATCCAGAGATACCCCTCGTGAGGGCAAGTACACGGTCTTGGACCGAGTCTTTGGTACTCAAAAACCCTCAAAGGCCAGCGCAGCTTTGCCCTGATCTCAAGGGGTTAAGAGTGCCAGAGACAAGGTCGAAGGCTAACTCTACGAGCTTGTCTCCTCCAGCCGATCCAGCGCCGGTAACAAACTCCTCCCGCCTTCTCGTGTCCATCAGAGTAGGTACTTTGACATCATGGAGGAGACTTGTTTAGCTCTTCCCCTACACCACTCTTTGGAAGAGCTTACCAGGGGAGTTCCTCTAGAGAGAGACTCCAACCGGCAAGTCTCGTTCTCGGCAACGGAGATCCTTAGCCAGGAGAAGGTGGCGAAGTGTGCAATGCAGGCAACTTCATGGCTTGACATCTGGCTAGGGTATCTGGGCATCCTGTTACGATCTGAGGACTTGTCCAAAGAGAGTACCAGGAAGGCCATGGAGACCTTTTTACTCTCAGGCACTCGTTCAATAGTTTCTAGCCCACCAAGTCTCGAACTTGTGGGCTAATACCATCTGGAAACGTCGAGATGCGGTGTCTGAGAGATTCCACCAAAAGGTCCCCAGTACCGAGATCAGCAGGCTCAGACATTATTCCATCATGGGGAAGAACTTGTTCGAGCCTAAGGACGTGGAGCAGGCGGCTGAGAGGTGGAGGAAGTCCAACCAGGACTCTCCTACATAGAGCTTTAACATCGAAGCCCTATAAACCTCCAGCAACCCAGCAATCACGTCCTACTAAGACTACGAAACCGGCAGCTACAGCGAAGACAATGGTGTCTAAGCCCTTTCCTGTCAAGGACAAGAAAGGCAAAAAGTCTTCCAGGGGAGGAAAGAATCCTAGAAGGAGCGGCCGAGGCCGCAAACTCTAGGATAGGCAGTCCCCCTGCATGTCCACCAGTGGGGGGATGCCTACAAAGTTGCGCAAACAGGTGGCAGCAACTCTGGGTCGATTCCTCGACGATTTCCGTAATCAGTCAAGGATATCGCGTCCCGTTCACATCATCTCTACCTCCCCTGACAGCGAATCCAGTGTCGTTAAGCTCCCTTGCCATGGGATCGGCAAGGGGGCAAGCCCATCAGGCAGAAGTAGAGACCATGTTGAAGAAGGGCGCTCTCCAAGAGGTCGTCGACGGGTTCCCAGGCTTCTTCAGTCGACTCTTTCTTGTAAAGAAGGCATCTGGAGGCTGGAGACCAGTCATCGACCTGTCAGCTCTGAACAGGTTTGTCAAGCAGACTCCCGTTCAGCATGGAGACTGCAGACACAGTCAGACTTGCAGTGAGACCGCAAGACTTCATGTGTACACTGGACCTGAAGGACGCGTACTTCCAGATCCCAGTCCATCCGTCTTCAAGGAAGTACTTAAGATTCAGCCTAGACAACAAAGTGTACCAGTTCAAGGTGCTGTGTTTCGGTCTCTCCACAGCACCACAGGTTTTCACTAGTGTTTTCACTCTAATATCGCCGTGGGCACACAGGATCGGCATCCGTCTCCTTCGTTATCTGGACGACTGACTGATCCTAGCAGACTCGGAGTCGGCCCTTCTTCGACACCGAGACAAACTTCCGGGACTTTGCCAAGATCTGGGGATCATGGTAAATCTCGAAGTCTTCTCTGCTTCCCACTCAAAGACTGGTATATTTAGGCATAGACACCAATCTCCACAAAGCCTTCATCAGACGACAGGATAGCAAGGCTGAGGAGGGTCGCGAGTCCTTTCCTCAGACGAGAAGAGCTTCCAGCCCAATCGTGGTTACGTCTCCTCGGTCACCTCTCATCCTTGGCACGTCTAGTTCCCAACGGTCGCCTCAGAATGAGATCTCACCAATGGCGACTCGAGTCGCGCTGGAATCAGGGTCACGATTCCCCGGACGTCATGATCCCTATGGGTCCTGCGGAACAGACGGACCTTCAATGGTGGGTGACAGACGAGAACCTACGAAGGGGAGTGGATCTTCTCGTCCTCCCCCCAGATTTGATGCTGTTTTCGGATGCCTCAAAGAGAGGGTGGGTGGCCCACGTTCTGCATCCCAGGACCTCAGGCCTGGGGTCAGAATCAGAAAAGTGCCTCCATATAAATCTGCTAGAAATGAAGGCCGTATTCCTGGCCCTTCAACAGTTCCAACAATACCTGGCGGGTCACTCTGTGGTGGTGATGAGCGACAACACCACAGTAGTGGCTTACATCAACAAGCAAGGAGGTACCTTTTCAAAGCAGCTATCCCATTACGCAGTAGAGATACTGAGATGGACCGAAGTCCACTCGATTCCGCCATCAGCTCGCTTCATTCCAGGCAAGAGGAATGTGCTCGCCGACAGTCTGAGCAGAGCGTCTCATAGTGAGTACCGAGTGGTCTTTGGATCATCTAGTAGCCAACAAAGTCCTGACTTTGTGGGGTTCCCCGACTGTGGATCTGTTCGCTACAGCGCTGAACTTCAAGCTTCCTCTGTACTGCTCCCCAGTCCCGGATCCCAAGGCACTCTGGCAAGATGCCTTCCAACAACGGTGGGACAACATCGACGTGTACGCCTTTCCCCCGTTCTGTCTGATGAGGAGGGTGCTCAACAAGACCAGAATATTGGTCAATCTCTCGATGACCCTTATAGCTCCCCTATGGCATCATGCGGAATGGTTTGCAGACCTTCTGCAACTCCTAACCGAACTTCCGAGAGAACTCCCTCCACGACACGAGCTACTCAAACAACCACACGCCAACATCTTTCTCTAAGCCGTAGCTTCGCTACGACTTCATGCCTGGAGACTATCCAGCATCTCCTTGCTGAGAGAGGATTTTCGCAACAAGTTGCGAACAGAATGTCTGGACACCTGCGAAGGTCATCCGCAGGGGTCTACCAGGCAAAGTGGCGAGTTTTCTGTGGTTGGTGTCGTGGAAGGGGTATCGAGTCACTATTCCAGCAATAGCGGAGTTCTTCGTATATTTGTGGGAAGAAATGCGCCTTTCAGTCTCGGCAGTGAAAGGCTAATGCTCAGCCTTAAGTCTAGCCTTCAGGTTCAAAGGAGTGGACATTTCTTCCTCGCTGGAACTTTCCCTTCTCATACGAAGTTATGAACTTACCTACCCCCAGTCGAAGTGAGACCTCCTCCATGGAACGTGGTTAGAGTCCTCAGGTCTCTTAAGAGACCTCCCTACGAACCATTACGCCAGGCTTCAGATCGCCACCTAACTTGGAAGACAGTGTTCCTACTAGCTTTGTCCTAGGCCAAGCGAGTCAATGAACTTCATGGTCTCTCGTATGACATCGCCCATTCAAGGGGATGGGGGGAGGTAACGTTCAGATTCGTCCTTGAGTTTGTTGCTAAGACTCGGAATCCTGAAGTGCCAGACCCTCGGTTCGACTCTTTCCAGATTTCGAGTCTTCGTTCTGTAACAGATGACCCAGACCATCTCCTACTGTGTCCAGTAAGGAGTCTGAGGCTATATCTCAAAAGAACGGCTGCAGTTCGTCCCCAAGTGCAGGCATTGTTTGTGAGCACTGGGAGAACAAAGAGGAGGGTTACCAAGAATACCATCTCGGCATGGATTCATAGGGTGATCCATCTGTCCCTGAATCCTGACCCTCCTCCGTCACGTCGCCCTAGAGCACATGATGTCGGGCGTAGCTACGTCCCTGGTCTTCAAGAACTTTTCAGTGACGCATGTTCTACAAGCGGGGTTGTGGAAGCGTCAGACGACCTTCACAGCCCACTACCTGCAAGACGTGACCCACAGGAGGCTCGATATATTCTCTATCGGCCCTGTGGTGGCTGCACAACAGCTGGTTTAAAACCTCAGGCTCCTTAATGGACAAGTAGCAGAAGGTTGAGGGCATTGTTACCCGGTCTTAGTCTGCATGAATGAAAAGGTTTGTCTGGCCCTTATTCTTTTCTTCATCCTCCTCTCTTGGGGAAAGCAGCATCCTGGGTTCTCTGCACAGTTGACCTCGAACCACTGCAGGTAAACCATGTTTCCTTGTGTTCCTAGTATTAAGCTAATACTGTCACGTCCCCATACCCTGACGAGGTGGTATTGGGAGAGTCCTAGCCTAAAGTTTCCATCTAAAGGACTACAGGTCAACTTCCTAGGACGAGTCACACTTCATTCCTTCACACACAGCTTACGTAGACCGCAGCCCTTGCGCAGGAAAGTTCTAGCGAGGTGCAGTGACTCCTTATTGTTGAGTGCTGACACACTCAGATACTGAGTCCCTGGGCAAAGCCTAAAGCCAGTACTGGCTGGGACTTGCCACCCTTCCTAAGGGGTGAGTCACCCATATTAAATAGCGTGGTTTGTATTTCAGTTACGAAACAAATGACAAAGTCGTAGGTAATTTGTATTTTTCCTAACTATACAAACCTTAGCTATTTAATCACACTTGCCCGCCACCCCTATCCCCCGTGAAGTCCTACCTCTAAGCAAAGTGAGCTCAAGCACAGGTGTGTGTGTGTGAGGGGGGAGGGGTACCAAGCTACCCTCCCTACCCCCTGCTAAGTAGCGGTGGGGTAGTAAACCCTCGTTAAAATTCTAATAGCTCATTTCAGCTACGCTGAAAGTAATTACCCATATTAAATAGCCAAGGTTTGTATAGTTAGGAAAAATACAAATTACCTACGAATTTGTCATGTATTGTGGTATTTTTTGCATTTTTGTCACACATTGTAAATTATTTTCAAAGTCTGGGATGCCTACTTAAACGTTTTGCACCTTCTAAGGTTTCTGGTATTGAACCCAACCATTGAGGAAGATGCTTAGTGTAACAGAGAAGAGGGAAATACTTGACATGCTTCAGGGGGGAGAAGCTATTTGGACACAGGACACCATCACAACATTGATGAATCTACCGTTCACTACACCAAGAAGGACCTAAAGAATATAAGGATGATGGAAAATTTGATCAACTTCCTGCAGTAAGGAATGAGGATGTTTCTACAGCATAGTAAGTTTTAGCTTGAAATACTGTACTGTTGGAAGGGTTTATAAAAGCTTGAATTGATAGGTAATAAATTTTTAATTTTTGAAATTGAAAAAAATTACTTTAAAGTGTATGAAATTGAATTTAGTGAACAAATTATAACCCCTAACATGAGAAATGAACACTAATTAGTAATTCACAGTTATTATTATTATTATTATTATTATAATTATTATTATTATTATTATTATTATTATTATTATTATTATTATTACCTGCTAAGCTACAACTCTAGTTGGAAAAGCAAGATGCTATAAGCCTAATGGCTCCAACAGGGAAAATAGCCTGGTGAGGAAAGGTGAGGAAAGGAAAAAAAAGGAAATAAATAAGCTACAAGAGAAGTACGGTAATTAACACTTAGAATAAAATATTTAAAGAGCAGTAAGATTAAAATAAATTTTCTTATATAAACTATATTAAAACTTGAAAAAAACAAGAGGAAGAGAAATAGTTGAGTGTACCAGAGTACAGGTATATCCTCAAACAAGAGAACTCTACCCTGAAACAGTGGAAGACCATGGTACAGAGGCTATAGCACTACCCAAGACTAGAGAACAATTGTCTGATTTTGTAGTGTCCTTCACCTAGAAGAGCTGCTTAGCTTAGCTAAAGTCTTTTCTACCCTTGCAAAGAGGCAAGTAGCCACTGACCAATTACAGTGCAGTAGTAAACCCCTTGAGCTAAGAATTTTGTAGTAATCTGTGTTGTCAAGTGTATGAGGACAATGGACAATATGTAACGTATAGGCCAGACTATTCGGTGTATGTGTAAGCAAAGGGAAAATGAGCCGTATCGAGGGAAGGATCCAATGCCAGCCAAAGAACCCATTGACACACTTGCGGTAGTATCTCAACGGGTGGCTGGTACCCTGGCCAACCTACTACCTACAGAAATATTAACAAATTAACTCATACTTTTGAGGAGAGTTATTGATGGCATGAGGGAGATGGGGGTGGGGTTACTGCCTGGAACAAGAATCTTTCTCCATGAACAGTTCTGGTAAAATATCGAGAGTTCTTTCTCTTTAATGATGTTCACTGTTACTGAATCCCCTTAATTTATGCCTTTTAGACATCTGATCTTTTTATTTGCAAGGAACCAACCTATCAAATGATGTCTTCTTTTGCCATTTTCTTTAAAATGACATGAAAATGGGGTAAAAATCTTGTGAATGCAGTGTGTGTGGTGTGTGGTCACAACGTGACTAATTTCATGTTAATCTCTATAATACTTGTCCACATAAAATGCACTTGAGGGAAATTTTTTGCTCATAAACCTATTTTGAGTTTTTGTTCGTATGTCGATTTGCTCAAATTCAACGTTACTTGTAAACCCAAGTACTACTTTAAATTGTTGTTGATCCCATTTTTTTAGATAGTTTTATTTTTCCAGATTGAGAAAAACAAAAAAATCGCAGTTGGCTTTGGCTGGCGCAAGTTCAGTCTATTTTACTGCCGAGAGTTTTATGTATTTTTGCTACAAAGAGAACTTTACATTTAGTTTTGGATGTAGTTTAGTTATGAGAACTTCTATTTTATTTTTTTCTAAGGTACTGTAGTAGTCAATATACCTGACCTGCATTTATGTTAGGTATGTCTTAGAAGTGTATAGCTTTTGGTTATTATACTTAGATGTCTTAATCCAATTGAATTTTACATATAGAGGTATTATGGTTAGTTCATTATTCAAAACACATCATGAGAAGGCAATTAGAAAAGGGAACCATTTCCTTTATTTTGACATTGTGTTGATAAGGTAATTTGAATTTTATTTGAATTTTATCATCATTGATAATCAAATTCATCATAGATTTGAATTTTTTCTTCATTGCTAGCCTAGTTTCTAATAGGAATTTTGTTTTCAGGGGTGCTGGGCTGTAAAATGAAAGTCCTCCAAACCAAATGGTAATGTGAATTTAGGAAGACGAGAAAGTGACCAACTCGTCATCACTTATTCAAATGTTTTTCTATAAGAGGTACACCTTTTTCTAAGGTAGGCTACATCTTCAATTAAATGGGTAAAGTATAAAAATATTAACCTTTTTTGCCAGGTAATATTTTGTTTAATTTTCTCATGGAATATTTGGGTGAAAATCATGCAATATTTCAATAGATATCCATTTGTAGTTCATGAAGGTTGTCATTAGTTTTTTAATATCATGAGCAACAACTTTGCTTAGGGCATACATCAGTACAATATTTGATGATTGTTTCTCAAGAAATATTTAGATATTGACTGAAATATATTGCAAATAGAATCTATCTCTTAGAGGAAAGCTTGCATAAGTGATTGTATTTATGAAATGATTTTAGCGTGGCAAGTTAATTTCTCTCTACAAATCCAGACCAGAGGGGTGCTATACTGTATGTCAGCTCTACTCTAATATTATGAGCAAAGCTTCAGTTAGTTAAGTTCCAATGTATGCATAGGTCCAGAAATTTTTGTATTTCAAAATAAGCCAACCCAACTGAGAACAGGGTATGAAAACATAGCAGGATATGAACTTTTCCTCTCTGAAAATAAAATGAAGAATTTTCAAATGGAAGAAAAAATAGCACCACAGCAAGACTTAAGTGAGAGAACTTGCATTTCTTGGATCTTGTCAATTCCTAAAATCTTGGTACTAATGGAGTAGTAGCGACTCTAAGATGGGTGGAGGTGTTCACTGGTCATACAGGGGTGGAACTTTCTCTTCATGAAGTTCATAGTTGAGAAAACAGACTTGCAGTAGTAAGTGGAGCCGAACATTCACGAAGTATGGTATCAGTCGTGTTAATCTTGAGAGTATGATCCTTGCTAGAATTTTACCAGTAACAGCTAGGAGGGATATGCCTCGATAATTGTCTCATATTGAGCGATCTCCTTTCTGTTTGGGGATTGTAATTATATCAGGGTCCAGATGGACAATATAATTATATCAGGGTCCAGATGGACAATATAAGGTTATGAAGGCACTGATGGAGTAGGTATTCTCCTTAGTTGAAAAGTTCAGAGGGCAAGACAACTGGTCCAGGGTTTTTCTTATTTGTCAGGGCTTTGATGGCTTTTTTAGTTTCAGTAAAGGAGGACTGGTCATCAAGAACCATTACTGGAAGTAGTGCTGGGGTGACATCTATGATGGGTGGGTTCTGTAGGGCTAAGAGGCCACGGAAGTGTTGTGCCCAATGGTCAAGAATTTCTAATTTATCTTGCAGAAGTATTCCTTTAGAAGACCGCACAGGTGTTACATTTAGTTTTATCAGTCCATAAATGGATTTAAGCTCATAGTAGAAACCGTGTTGGTCGTTTCTGTTTGGAAGACTGCAGTTTTCCTGAGCGACCAAGCTACCATTTGTTTCCCTTGTTATGTAGTACTCTCTGAGTTTCAGCTCTAAGGTTTTGAAATGAAGTCTTTAGTGAACAGGGTTTGAGAGACAAGCATTATGTGCTTGGTTTTTTGTTTTGAGATAATATATATCTTCCGCAATCTTGTTAAATCAGTCCTTAAGGTGATGTGTGGAGAATCCCAAGGTTTCCTCTGCCGAGTGATGGATTAGTACATTTAGGTTTAACCATTTACTATCGATATCTCTATTTTACCAGGCTCAATAGGAGGAAGGCAAGATATATTATCTGCAATTGAACTGTGATAGTTTGACCTTGTATCAATGTTTTTTAAAGCATTGCAATTAAGTTTTTTGGTAGAAGGTATTCAAGGGGTCTAGGGTCTTATTTTGAGCCTTAGTTTGGTTCAAATAAGGTTGTGTTCTGTTGATTATTTGGCACCTCTCATTGCTCTAGTATGAAGTACTTCGCTTTGGTCATGTCTGACGAGTGCATAGTCGATAGGATGCCACTATAGGTTTTGGTTATACGCGCTGGTTATATAATGGCTAAAGTCCCCGACGCCTCGGCAGAAAATTCAAAATCTCTTGCGCAGCTTACCGCATATAAGCCAGGTGTACCCCAACGCCCTCGCGGTACCACAAGTAAAACTACTCAACCAATTCAGATTTTCTCTGCCGCTATAGCTGGCTGAACTATTGGAAATTCTCTCTCTTGTTTTCTTACTCTGTTTGGACGTTATTTGGTGATGTATTAACGTTTTTGAGTTTTGGCTTTCGTATGTTTGTTTTATTTGATCTGTGATCACGTATTTATAACTTAAAAGGTAGGGTTGGAAGGTTTTTCAACCTATTTTAAACCTCACGAAAGCCTAGGGGCGAAATGTAAACATTTAGACCGTTGATGACATTACAGCCTCTTCCGTAGGCTAAAAGTCTGTCTTGCCTTTTACAAAGAATATAAGTGATTATGCTTTTAAAGTTTTAAGTTATAAATTAAATTAAAGGAATTATTTTGAGAATTTTATCCTTTTGATATTTTTCTTTAGATAATCTTCGATCTGTTTGCAAAGATTAACTACCGTTCAGTTTATTTTTGTTACGCAGTAATCGGTATCGTTACGATGTTACATATATGGTAGCGATTTTATGAATTGTACTTTCTTCTTACTTCCCAAGTCTTTAATTGTATTTTATAAAAGGAACATTTTATTTTGCTATTAATTGGCCCTTCCAGTATTTTTCCTTAGTCAGAGATTAAAGGAAGTTACAATTTAGTTTATTTTATACGATGCAGTATTCTTTACATTCGTCATAGCGCACGATTCTATGTATCGCTGTTGCTTTGGTGGTTTTCGGAATACTAAATTGTTCGTATTTTATTTGTAGATGTTCCAATGATGCGAGTGATGATTCATCTTTTATTGGAACCCCTTAATTTAAGGGTTTATTCTGATTTATAAATATACTGTATCTATTAAGGTAATATTTGATATTTATTATTTTGTTACATTTATATGGGATTCGGTTCTTTTGCTTTCCCATTCAAACTATTGTCCAGTGATAGAATTATAAGTCTCTCCCTACGGAGTTCATTTCCTTTGAGAGAGTGTATACTTTCGCTTTCAGGTAATTATGAAACTATCTTTGTGCCAAAGAGTAAAGTGAAAATTTTTTAGTGATAAATTGTGCAGTGAATTTTATTCAGTGGAGAGTGCTTCTATTCGGATCTATCGTTATCCTAGCCTTAGACCTCTGTCGAGCTCCCGGACCCAGGGGAGAAGTTAAGTCAATCGACGAAAGGAATCGAGAGGGTAACCAGGCGTTACAGTCTTTTAGACCCGAACTGAAGTCCTCTCGAGCATTTTCTGTCGATCACCAGAACGCTCACCCTCGCTATAGATAAAGCGAGGTATTAGTGTTTTCAAAGGCGCTAAGCTGAAAACAAAATTAGATTCGTTCTGCGTATGTTACGTTTCATGCGGCGCAGACGCAGTGCCGCCACCCCACCTGATGGGTGTCGTCTCTCGACAGTGGCTAGCGCTATGGATCGACGAAGATAATGCTGAATACGTTTCGCCTAAGGTTGATCCTTGATCTTTGTAGTTAGGCATGAAACAGCATCTATCTTCGTTTATGCAGTCTTTTCAGACTGACGTTAACAGTGCGGTTGGGTGTCTCGATTCCGGTCTTTGACACGGAGACACAGGCATCGTGTCTTTAACGGTGAAGACTCGTTGTCGCACAGGCGGCCTACCAACCACAATTCTCGGGAGGAGAAAATTTTCTCCTAAAGAGTCTAAGGACTACCTTAGATCAAAGAAATGGTTTTCCGATTAGTGTCAGAAGGCATAGTTCTCCTATGCTTAGTAACGCTTCCTCGCAGAGATATGCTCGTGTTACGAGAAGCGTTAGAGCGGGTGCTTGTAGCAGTCTGGTCTCTCTCTTACGGCAGATGTCATGCAGACACAGACGCAAGTTCTGGTCTCGCCCTCACGCAGTCCCAGACGCAGATACCAGTCTGGTCGTATGTTGGACGCTAACAGTCAAAGTTGATCCTTTCAACAAGTGGTCCCATTTTCGCGGTCTGCGGGACGCGTGACTATCACTCATGCGGACGTATCCTACACGTGGACAACTCCCAGCAATCGGTTCCATCTTTCCGTCAATGACTGGACGCGGTGCTGTCGCCTCCACGCAGCACGCTGTAGATTTACAACAAGAGGGGCACACCTTACGGAAATGCAACCACATGCGACATTATGGTCGCATGCTAGACGCATACCGTCAAGTCTCTTTCTCACAGCAGTTTAACCAGACTATTGTCTCTCCTACGCGTTTCTCTGGCCTCGCAGCTAACGCTCCCTCTTGTCAAGCTTTGGCTTTAAGTTTGTTGAACACTCGCTGATTACACACGAATCAGGTCTTAACCTCACAGCATGAGGTTCACGTGGTTGACGCTTCTTTTCAACAAGCCTAGCTTTAATATCGGTTTCTTACGACTGATATGGGCGAGGTTTGGGAGGCGGTTCTACATCCCGATTCTCTCTCACGACATGTTGAGTGTAGGCAGCATGCTGGAACCGTTCTGGACTCATGCTGGGACCATGCTTGGTGCATGCTGGAAGCATGTCTTTAGTCCTTTTCCCCGTGTCAGGATCACGAACGTTTTATGTTAAACCATCAAGCTTTAGGTCTAGCTGCCTCCAGTATTTCGGAAAACCCCTAAGATCTAGAGGGTGGTTCGAAGGAGACAGCCGAGGCTTTCGCTTGTACAAAGGACATTTGCCTCGAGGTTTTCCAACCCAATTAGAGTGCTGTATGGAGTGGTGTAGAGCTAGAGCCGGCTCTTCATTAGGTAACTCTTAACAAAAGTGGCCTATTTTTTCTTAGACCTTAGAAGAAAACACATTTTCTTCCCTCTTCTACCATCAAAGGGTACAGGAGTATGCGGGCATCTGTCTTCAGATGCAGAAGACTGGATCTATCAAATAGAGACTTTATAGATAATCTCGGATCATTTGAGAGGACTTTGAGGCATCAGCAAGATGCTTCAGCCTGAAATTTAGGGTTCGTTTCTGGAGCTTCGCGGTAGTGACAGATCCGACCCTTTACACTTGGTTTTAAGGCCTAACTTTGGAGACTTTCTGAGTAAGTCTACCATAGTTGAGAGTCGGTGAAGTTCACTCTTTTAGCAAGAACACAGAATTCACATTGGTTCAGCCATAGGTACCTTGCAACCTGGATTCTTGGTCATTAACAAACATCTTTCTCATCCATAGCCTAAATCTTTTGGGATCACTATTCTCTCGAATTTGGTTTGGGATGCGCTGAGAAGAGTTTTTTGCCCGATAAAAACGATGAAGTTTTATTGGGACAAGAACAAAGAAGTTTAAAGTCTATTCATAACTCTTAGGTGCATGGTCAAGAAGCCTGCGCTATCCATGTCTAAACATTGTCATCTCGTATAGACTTTGATTACAAAGGTTCTTCCACACGGTTGGGTGACAGATCATAAGATGTTGAAAGAGTAAAGACTCACGAAGTTAGAGCTGTAGAAACTTCTGTAATTTTTAAACTAAACTGTTCTGCAAAGCATCGCGTATACAGTCTTGTGAAGGGGTAATCCTGTATTCGCCTTGCATTACTTTTACCGTGTCCAGTCTCTATGGAGACGTCTACGTTTTGGGATCACTTGCAACAACGAGTGCAGTAGTAGGTGAAACATTCTCCCCTACATTTCCCTAAATTCCTAGTACCCCTGTTCTTCTCTTGGAACTGTTATATATATTTTTATGATTGTACGTGAAGATTGGTCGGCAATCTTCCGCAATCTTTGACCTAGTCAGGTGGTCATTTTGTTCCTAGAGAGCGCCCGGAACAAGGGTATTAGTTGAGGTCCTGTCATGTTATAGGTGGTTGTACCGTTTGACAGCTCCTAGAGATCATCAGCCCTGAGTGGATCACTGGATCTCCTAAGGATAGCAGACAAAATGAGGCAGAGCATTGCTGTCAGCTTCCTTATTAGGTTAGAACCACTTAAGTTGTTTATGTAACTCTTAAGTGAATTTCCAATTATGCAGCTGTCTCTGACCCGCGACCAATGGGTGTCAATCAGCCATTATATAACCAGCGGGTAAGTTTTATATTTAAAAATATTTTTATAATAAAATAAATTTTTGAATATACTTACCCGCTGGTTATATAAGTTTTAGACCCACCCTCCTCCCCTCTAGAGACCATGGGGCATGGAAAATCTGAATTGGTTGAGTATAGTTCTACCTGTGGTACCGTGAGGGCGCTGGGGTACACCTGGCTAATATGCGCTAAGCCGCGCAAGAGATTTTGAATTTTCTGCCGAGGCGTCGGGGACTTTAGCCATTATATATCCAGCGGGTAAGTATATTAAAAAATTTATTTTATGAAAAAATCATTTTTCCAATACCATGATGGCCCAGAACTCTTCCATAAGAATTACCCACTCTAGCATTAAGATCACATACAATAGATTTATTCTTTCGAGGTGTTCTGCGAATAGTGGAATCTATAGTTACGTAGGAGTCCTTAACAGCATCATCAGTCATGTGTTGGAGCATAAGGAGGGTTGAATGAAGGCTTTGGAGAGTGGGATATGCCAGGACATTAGCCCCTCTGATATGCCAGGACATTAGCCTCTCTGATATGCCTAGTGGCAATTTGGGTTTTTTGCAGCAGTGTTACGAACTGTATTTTGCTTTCATTTACAGGATAACCCTTCCAAAAGAAGGTGGAACCCTCCCCAACTTCATTTAAATCATTTTCTCCTGAGAGGCAAGTCTCGCTAAGAGCAGCAATGTCAATTTAGTATCTGCTAAGCTCAGGAGCAAGTAGAGCAGTCCTACGGTGGGGTCTATTACAGTGAGCCCTCACTACTTCGCGGTTCGACCATCGCGGATTCACGACTTCGTGGACTTTTTTCATTAAATACGGCATCCGATTTCATCAGCAAACCACTATTTTTGGGGGAAACATAATTTTATTCTAGAAAATTGCTACTCTTTAAATAGTTAATTGCACATTAAGAAAGCGTGTACTTTTGTTTTTAAATTTCGGGTGTGTTTTAAAAATCGAGTATTGTTGTCTTCTTTTTGTTTTACTTTTGGCTGTGATCAGATCAGCTGACGTCTAGCTGCCGGTCTCAAGAATAGGCGCGTACGAAGTATTGTTTATACCATTTCTTAACTTATTCAAACCATCTATACAGTTGATATTACATAAGCACCAATGTGTTATAACCTACCTACCCCCCTCCTCTCTCTCTCTCTCTCTCTCTCTCTCTCTCTCTCTCTCTCTCTCTCTCTCTCTCTCTCTCTCTCTCTCTCTCTCTCTCTCTCTCAGTTCACATATGGCAACTTGAGTTTAAGAATGAAATTAACATGAATATTGTTAGTTGTGGCGATCAATTCCTCGCTTCAGGAGGTACAGGAAACAAAAACACGGCATTCGATTACAACAGCTGATTCTCTCTCTCTCTCTCTCTCTCTCTCTCTCTCTCTCTCTCTCTCTCTCTCTCTCTCTTTATACAATAATTACAAATAGATGAAGAAACCAAAATCGGTTTTCTTAAAGTGTCAGTTAAATACAAAACGAAAAAATTATACCGTGTACTGTATACATCCATTTCAATCATAGCTTAAAATACGGTATCAGATTTTGTCAGCAAACTACTATTTTTTAGGAAACTCCATTCTATTCCAGAAAACTTTTACTCCTTAAATAGTCAATTGCGCTATAATAAAACATGTACTATGTTTTTAAATTTCGGGTGTGTTTTAAAAATTGAGTATTTTTTACTTTTTGTTTTACTTTTGGCTGTGATCACATCACTGATGTCTAGCTTCCGCTCTCAAGTATATGCGCAGTACGAATACATTAACAAAGAATTGTTCACTGTACACCATTTCTTAATTTATTCAAACCATCTATACAGTTAATATTACATAAGCACCAATGTAAATATCACCCACGAATGGCATTTAATACCGAATTCTATCTTGGGAATATATATCCACTTGGAATTCATTTTATGGTAACAGCTTCTGGCCGGGTGGTGATTCGAACCACCACCTGTACGGCTAGAAACCATGCTGGCAGGGACCCTACCGACTCAGCTATCAAGAGAGACCAATGTGTTATAATCTATCATATTTATTATTTAGTACATTTAAAACCATATTCTCTCTCTCTCTCTCTCTCTCTCTCTCTCTCTCTCTCTCTCTCTCTCTCTCTCTGCTGTCTTTTTCAGGACGGAAGGCCATAAAAAAAGTTTACAGAATCTACTACCAAGTAAAGTAAACGAATTAAAGCTTGCTCAACCAACCATCGAACGTAATAGCGGTAACTTAATTTTTCGATGACTTTAAAAATGGCCTAGTACTTTCTTCTTTTACCTTTTGTGCATATGGTGAGGTGGGTACAAGTTGACTTATAACTGAAGTTAGGAAAAGTATTTTGGATATGGAAAGAAGAGTTACCTTTCGTAACAGTTTAAAATTATCGTAAATTATCATTCTGTTATTAGCGGCAGTTTGCTATTGTGGATCAAACGCATAAGGAAAAAAAAGGTTTCCAGCTTTGCTACGAATTTAGGAATTTATATGGATACGATAAGTAAAATATTTGTAATAACATAATGTTTACTAAATGTTTGTTATATCATTAGTTATCACTTTGAGCATGTGTGTTTAATGCGTTCGTTTGTTTATTATGATCGAAGATGGAGCGTAAACAAATGGAAGGTTTCCGTTTCAGGCGGCGTCATAAAGAAAAAATTATATAAATAGCATTCATTTCATTTATTTGGAAGTTCTAAGAAAAATTAAGTAGAACATTGGTAATAACAAAGTCAACATATAATCAATACTTGGTAAGATTGCTGTCGATGCAAAAACTAACCTATACACAGATGTGTAAGTGCGTCTGTTTCTTCGTTATGATCAGAGATAAATGTAAACAAAACATTGGTTGTCATTTTTTATCATGCTTTTTGGCGTGTTTAGGAAACGCATGATATAAAATCGCCTTTAATATTTGTGCCTGTTTTAGTTTAGGGTACTGTAGTACATGCATTAAGTGTTCTGTACATTAAAGGGTAGTTTGTTAACAGTACTACGTAAAGGGAAGGTTTTAAAAGTCTGAATATACATGTTAAATAAATACATAAATATGGTGTCCCTACTTAACTGATTTTCAGCTATCGCGGCCGGGTTTGGAATCTATCTACCGCGAAAAACGATGGTTCACTACTTTTATCATTATCTAGTAAGGTGCAAACATTCCGTGCTGCTATGGTTAAAGGAATTTATCTTGTTTCGACCGTATTAAGAGATGCCTTGACATGCCGAGTAAGGTGAACTGGCCAGGTGTTGATGGAACAACCAGGGTTTAGGTCTCCTTTTATCGACCCTTCCCCCATCAGGGGTGAGCAGTGAGGCATCAGTCTCTGGTTGCACAGACAGTGACCTAACTTTAAAGAAAGTATTCGTTCTTGCCCTCTGCTCATCAAAGTGAGCGAGTGAGCTTCATGGTATCATGGTATATTGTATCGTGTTGTTCACCAAGTGATGGATTGCTGTAATTCTAGTTTGTACCAGAATTTAAAAGCTAAGATCCAAAATCTGTTTATTAATGAGAATATGTTACTCTTCCATTTCATCATTCAAGGAGGTAACTGATGATGATAGTTTGCTACTATCTCCTGTGAGGGCAGTCCACCTTTACTTTAAGAGGATGACGCCATGCCATCCAGGTAATATTGATCTGTTTGTGAGTACCGTACGAAAGAAGAAAGTAACCAAGAATGCACTTTCACATTGAACCACTCGGTAACATTGGTACTTGGAGCGGGTGTCTGAAAGAGACAGATTACCTTTACTGCTCGTTACCTGAAGGATTGTTCACACAGGTCCTTAAATACCTCTTCTTTTGGCCCTGTTGTGACTGCCCAACAGTTGGTGTAAAGGCTTATGCCCTTGCAGGACAGCTAGCATTGTCACAACACTTGTTACATCGGTTTTAGTGCTGGTAATAGTTTAGATGAATGTTGTTTTCCCTCTTCCAGTTCTTCCTCCTTTGGGAGTATCCTCAGTGATGGGACACATGCAGGTAAGCACAGATCCTTCAGTTTCATAATATACATTGATTGTTCTTAAAGACTTATATGCCTTCTCGTCGAGCCATGGCTGTTACTTGCCTTGAAGCCATGTGAAGTTTGAATGTCATGCCCCTCACCTCGCTTCAGATCTGAGTATAACCATTTCAAGTGAAAGGTTATGCAGACATCCTATTTGTTGTTAGTGTTGTCTTCCCTCTTAAGAAAGACTCCTAAGAAAGACTCTCCCAAAATATAACGAAGGGTTGTATCTGCATAGGAACAAACTACAAATTTTTAAATAATTTGTAGTTTTCCTACCTATACAAAACTTAGTCGTTTACTTGTATTATCCACCTCAGTCACCCCACGAGTCCCAACCAGAGAGAGTGAGCACATATCCCCTAGCATCAATACACCAAAAGGGCATGGTGGGCTTATGAGGCAGCCATTGAAGACTGCCAGACCCCCAATTCTTCAATCTGGTTGTAACAAAGCTGCGCTGGAGCCTCCTATAAATGACTTGTTTGTATAGCTAGGAAAAATACAAATTCTTTTAAAATTTGTATAATTTGAATTTTTCTAGCTACAATGTTCATGTTCACTAGTATTGTACTGTAATTCTTAATACATAACCTACATTTACATTTTAGATACTAAGTACTGTACTATGGTTCACAGTGCTTGTTATTTTATGCATGTAGTTTTAGGTTTGTACTTTTGCATAGATATCTTGATGATTCGAGTGATTGCTTTAGTGTTTAGGTAAAGTTTTGAGGGTGATTGACGTAGCAGAAGATTTAAGTGACGATTTCTCGTCATTACTTATATGGCAAATTCCATCAGTTGGTTTTTTAGTTTTTATCTTTAATAATGTATATAAAAATGTTTCAACTTCAAATTTAAAATGCTTATTGATGTATTTTAAAATGATTTAGGTGCAGTACTTTGATTTAACTTTATTTACTGCATTTCACTGAGGTTGAATATTAAAATACAGTGCTATCAAGGGTACATTTTTTTATTTTATGTCATAGAGTATGTAAGATATTTTTATTTTGTTTTAAAGAAAGGTCTGGATGAAAGATTGGCATAGGGGTGAATATAATGTAGTACTGTATCATAGTTGTAATCATTGCTGATCCTTAGTTTTTTTTATTCAAAATAAGTTATATACGTTTATTTTTTTTTAGATTTAAAAGAATTGGACAAGTTTCATTTGTTATACTGGTAAGTTGTTTGAAGTTTTTTTTTTTTTTTTTTATCTTGCAAATACACTTGAACACTAAATTGTTTAGATGTTTTTTAAGTAGTTTTTAAAAGGACTTCTGATTTATTTTTGTGGAAAAAGAGGTATCAGAACGTACAGTTTTTGGTATGTTATTCCTAGATGTCCTGACCCAATTGAAATTTGCTTGTAGATATATTATAGGGAGTTCATATCCCCCAAATTAAAGTATGTGCGTTTAGGAAGACAAGAAAGGATCTCTTCACCATTTGATCAAAACTTGTTTGTTAGTACACTTTCTTCTAAGGTAGGCCACACCTTGATGTAAATTTTAACTTCTGTTAGGCTGCCGTAGTTTCCATTTATTCGTGGTTTATGTGGTGATCTTCAGATTAACTTCTCGGTTTAATATTTATATAAATTACCACTAATAGCTTAAGAAAACTATCAACCGTTTTTAATCTCGTAAGCATCAACTTTGCATAGGGCTTACTTTTAGTATAGCATTTGATGATTAAATCTTGAAGGAAGTTAGATAATATTGATTGAAATATATTGCAAATAGTTTTATGAAAAATGGAATATGTACATTATTGAATTTATAGAATTATTTAAGCATAAGAAATTGTCTTAACAATTCATGAATAGGTGGGTACTATACTCTATGGTATATTAATTTGTTAGTATGAAACATGAATTGTATTACTGTACTGCGTGTATTAAGGTAGAATGTCAGGAATAAGTTTGAACATTCTTTATGAAGATTTTCATAGCTATAAATATTGTAGAGTATAATAATTTTGTTTTACTTTTAAATTCCATCTAAAATAAAAGTTCCATTGGCTTGGTCACATTTTGATATATTTCAAGTGGTGGGCGAGTTATTTATGGACTAGATTTAGATTTAATTGGATTTTTTGATTTGGGCTACATAGTTGGTTGCTGGGGCTTCTCAGACAATTTAGTAGCTAGGTGCCAGGGGTTAGACTGGAACTCAAAATTTGCACAATGAAGGAAGTCAGAATATAGTAGCCAAGAGCAGAAGAAATGCTGCAGAGATCCTATAGTGCATGTTTTGAAGATACTTTGCTACAGGGGAACTAAACTGTTTAGGTATGTGGATGCAATTTGTATGTGATGATTACATGTTTAAGTTCAAAGATAGTTTTTAAAACATTTAAGTGTGGATTTGTTCCTACGCAAAACAAACCTTCGTCCTTTAGTAGGGTAAGTTTCTGGAGAGAGCTAGTAACAGCCAGTTAGGAGTTAGGAGGTGCCACTCAGTTTTGGAAAACTGTTGGTCCAGGTTTGACAGAACCCGTCTCCACTCTGATTCTGGCTGTCGTATGGAACAGAAGTGGTCCCTATGTGCTCCAACTGGTCTGAAGTTTTTTCTTAGGGGTTTTCTCATTTCAGTACGAGTGTGAAGAAACTTGGTAAGATGCGGACATGTCCAGGACTGCTGGATCAACACTGTGGAACCTTTGAGTAAGATTGTGCAGAGGCCACTGCTGCCCTTCAGATACTCTTTGTAATGTGTGCAAGGACTGAGAGCCCTCCCAGTTGGTGAGATTCTATGGTATGAAGAGGAAATCCAAGTGTGATGGTCTTCCTTCGGGTTTGTCTTCAAGATCGGGAAAGACAGAGAGAGCCTGACTTCCAACAACTGAAATTTTCCTCACTGGCACTTCTTTAGTTAACTCTTTGGAAGCAAACTGAAGAAGAGCAGCGACCTTAGTATTGAATGGGAATGATAGACACAGTCCAAGGTAAAGTGCTCCCATCACAGGGCAGCTTACAGAGGTGAAGAAAGCCTCCACACCATTCTTGACACTGGAATCCCTCATGACAAAGAACTGGCACTCTTCCCTTGAACGTCTGGTTCCGCACGGGATGTTACACCTTCGGTTTGTACGCTGGGCTCTAAACTCCACTTGGAAGTGGAGATCTGACCTACTAGAGGTATTAGTTAATGGGACACAGGCAGTCTGAAAGGACCAATCCTGGTGGTTGCACAAGAGGAACTGGATGGAGGCATCCCTATTGCAGGTTCTTAACCCTGAGCTTGTTTTTTCCTAGTTGTGTCTGGAGAAGGGTGGGGAGCCAAATTCTTGTTCTCTCCATATCACGTCTGTGGACAGAGGAGGTAGACAAGAAGTTGCGTATATTGTATTAAACCTAGCTCTGATCCACTTCCAGGACATATAAGAGGTCACTCAGTAGTGTTGATGAGCAACAACACTATAGTTGCAGCTTATGTTACAAGCTAAGGGGGATCAGTTTCTCACCCCCTTTGCCATTTGGCAGTGAGCAAACACTCATAGTCTGAGGACAACAGTGTAACCCTGTCAGCATGGTTTATTTCAGGGAAACTGAATGTTGTCACAGACTGAGTTTTCGCATTGAAGTTGCAGGCTCTGAATGATCTTTGAATACTCTAGTGGTGCGGTAATAAAAATTTTAACCACTCTCTTGGATGACAAACTCGCAGTACCTTGTCCATTAGAGCCGGACCAAGTAGCAGTAATGAGGGTGCATTTCTACACCTGTGGGATGGCCTTGACATTCATTCCTTCCCACCATTTTGTCTTTCCAGGAATGATCAGTAGAGCCATCGTCATGCCCAAATCTCCAAATTGCCCTTGGTAGTACTGAAATCACTGCACACACTGGTATCCAGGCCTTCTAAATCTAATGACGAAAGTGCCCAGAGTGCTCCCAGGTTGGTACAACCTCCTATGTTAGCTGCACATGAAGAAATACCATAGTGCAGTGGACTGGCTCTCTTCGTGGTTGGAGGGTATCTGGCTTCTCTGAGAGAAAGGCTTTACATGACCATCTGCGAAACACTTCCACGGATACCTCAAAGTTTAAAACGGCGGTCCACCAAGCAAAGTGAGAGGTCTTCATTGATTGATGATGTCATGGGAAGATAAAAAATTTTGTCCTTCAGAAAAGATAGCCTCAGCTTGGATGTGACAAGGATCATTTAATTGCTCCGAAAGGCTCCTTACGAACACCTTGATGGGAGCTACAGACAGGCCTCTCACTCTTATAGTGTTTGTTAGCTAGACTTGAACCAAAAGCGTGGGAGAACGCCATGATAGGTCATACTTAGTTTTTATGTCGTGGTGATGGATACAGATTTCCTTCTCGCATGGCAAAAATACTAAACGCATTGATCAGGGACTCAAGGTTTGATTCCTTTTCAGTATTATAGCTGAAGGAGACTACCCATAACCCTGTTGACCTGCTGCTACTGTGACCTGTAAGAGCAGTAATACTTAACATAAAATGAACAAGATTATGTCTGCCGCACTTACAGAAACCCTGTTAGCACAGGGAAGAGAGGAAGAAAATCTTCAGTAACCCTTTCTTGGTTTTGAGAGGTCATCAGTAGAGCCTACAGTGAGCAAGGAGCTTAGAGAAATCTACCTTTGACCCTCAAAGAGTTCATGAGGTCAGGGGATTGGTGCTATTAGCCTTCAGAAAGACCCAGTGTTAAACTGGTGTCTAGAGGAGGCAGACCATCTTCGGGATTGCGGACATTTTCGGAATTGCGCCCACAAGTCCTTGGACATATTCTTCCGTGAGACCTGTTGAAGGTGTGCAACAAGTGGTGTAGCAAGCCCATTCTTTTTGGGTCATAGAAGCATTGTGTCTTAAAATATTGTTTACAAGATGGTTTTAAGGTTTTAGTAAAAGTGGGTTTTTCCTTCATTCCCTTTTGGGATCATCTGGTAAAATGTCATGGAACTGGAATGGTCACTACCTGTTACTAGTGTGCTCACCTGCATCCAGTCATTTTACTAATAGTAAAATTGCCAGTCATTTTACTAGTAGTAAAATTGCAGGATCACTATGCTCCTTTCGAGGGAGAGTGTGACAGTTAAGGTAAACCCAATACTTATTTTAGCCTTAACAGGATGCGTCCTTGTATGACAAAACAACTGGGGCGTTATGCAATAAATCATTCGGTCATGGTTTATGGGATGCAAGGATTCTTTTTCTTTGATCTTTCCAGACTGAGCTTTGGGATCTTGGGTTGTTAACCAACCAGTTAGATAAATTGTTTATTTATTTAGGAAATATAATTATTAAATTATTTGTATTTTTCCTGGCCATACAAAACCATGTCACTTAGGTTCCACTTGCCACAGGACCCGGACAGAATTAAAATGGAGGCTCGGGTGCTGGCAAGACCATTCGGTAACGTATCTGATTGGTGAATGTCAGATTGGGGTTAGCACTCAAACTCTTTGTTCCTTTGATCGCTTGAAACTTACCATCCTTGTGAGCTTAGAATGGGGGACTTTGGGTAGCCTATAGGTCTATCTGCTGAGTCATCAGCATTCATTGCCTGGCCTTCCTTGGTCCAAGATTGGTGGAGAGTGGGGTTGGGTGCTGATCATATTTGTATATGGTCTGTCACTGTCTCTTTCCTCTGCCATTCATGAACAGCATTTAAACCAGTGAATATGGGGTGGCAGTTGCTAGAACCTCTACAGTAATTTGTTTGCAGTTTACAGCTTTTCCCCACAATATTACTGTTTAAAGACTTAACCTGTCTAGCTAAGAAAAATAAAATTTCTGCTTCATAGTGCAAGTATGTAAGGTGTACTTGGGTAAGGTTTGGAGTAATTATCAAATTGATAAGCATGCTCATATTTTGTGAATACATTAAATACAAAGCATAATTGTACATTAACATAACTAATTATTTATTGTAAAGGAAGGTTGAAAATATCAAATATTTCTAAATAAGTCTTCAACATCACAATGAGAGAATTAATGCAAACTTTGACATTGGTTAGATGATGTTTGTTTGACATTGGTTAGTTGATGTTTGTTTATATGTACATTTTTATAATACATTAAAAATATATATATAAGAATATGAAATTATCAAATTAGTTTCTTTCAACAGAAGAAAAAAGGATGAGAAAACTATTAATTTATCATTATTTTATTAGATTTATATAAATTTACTCATAATTAATTGAATATTAACCTTTTCAGAGTAAGTGAAACATATTGAAATACTTGGATCTCTTAGAATCTTCATATTTAAAAAGGCTTGGATAGTAGAAGCTGAAGTAAACAACACTTATGGTTGTAAAATTTCATCGGCATACAGCTGAAATGGCAAGCAAAAAAATACATGGTTGTGAAATTTCATCAGCAAAGAGCAGAAATGAGAAGTTGCAGAAGATTTTACCATGGAGAATGATATTCAAGAAACTCCTTCATCAAATGCCAGATAAATATGATAAAAGTATCTTTTTCTCAGCAGTGGCTAACTTCAGCATAGTAAGGATGTTCATTAGAAATATGTCCTCATACCTATGTGGGTGCTCACAGCCATTTGCATGGAAAAGAATTTGATCATGTTCACCAAGTGAATGACTATATTCCATATAATTCCAAGAAAAACTTATTCCTTGAACAGAGCACTATGAAGAAGTAAGAATGTGACATTCAATAGTCAACTATATCTTATAACACTAGAATCGTGGCAAGTTAGCAAGATCCAGATTCTTTAGGCATCAATCAGAAGGCCTCACAAATAAGCAAATTTATGTTATATTCTGCATATGGAGTAAACCAAAATAATTTTATAACAGCACATCCATGGTTGAACTATAAACAATAGCACGAGATTTTCAAGGTCTTAGATGTGCTACAGCAAATCCTATATTTTCAAGGAGAGATTGAAAATATATAAAATGAGAAAAACCTTCGCCAAATTGCAGATAAAACCAAGGAGTCTAAAGATGCAAGGAAACTTAAGAACTAAAAAGCAAGTAAAGGAGGAGTAAATTTATGCTAGGTTATAGGATATGTACAATATACAGCAAATGACTCCAAGAATATATTGTCCTCTTGTAGCAGCACATGTACATTTTACATGGAAAGTGAATGTATTTTATATTATCCCCAGCATGTTTAAGAACGTATTGCAGGTGGCTCCAAGTATATCAGAATCATAGCAAGACATCAAGTATATCAGAATCATAGCAAGACATCATCTATGTGAAGAAATGGGATAGAAATAAATGTCAAGATGAATCACAGTCGGTAAAGAATAAACTTTAACACATTATAAGTAATTCAGAGCAAGACTTCTTGCATGGTAAGGTGAAGAGAATATTTTATAAGGTAGGATTCATTTCGGCATGCAGCAGGGTATTACAAGAATATAATCACTTGTAAACAGGACATTAACATGACGAGAAGTTTAGGAAAGTTGGAGATAACAAGAATCGCTGCAAAATAATCTTTTAGAATATATTCCTTCTTGTAGGAGCAAATTACAAGACTGGTTTTATCTCTCCATGCTGCAGTTTGGCAACAAGATATGATTCATTCATCATACAGAAGATATCAATGATATGTCAATGACTCAAAAGAATATAAACTTTCTTTTATAGCAACACTTGTATAAGACTTCTTTCTTTATGGGAAGATGTAGTGATATTCCGTGATAAAATCTTTCAGCATAAAACTGATGACTCCAAGAAGAGACATTTTAGCAAGATTCATTTCATGGCGAGGGAATAGGTACAACTGAGTCCGGCATACAGCAGATAACTTTGTTACAGACTATTCATTTAATGTATAATGATTCTTCTCATAGCAGCAAAATATTTGTATCGACAGATGCTCTCCAAGTATTTCAAGCTATAGGCTGTCTTCCTTCAAAATATACTGTATGTTGAAGGAAGCCTATCTTGATATACTTGCTCTACATCTGTCGATATAAATGATATCTTGCTATGAAAGGATAATTATACATTAAATGAATAAACTGTGACAAAGTTATCTGCTGTATGCCAGACTTTTTTAACTATTCCCTCACCATGGAATGATAATATTGCTAAGATGTCTCTTCTTGAAGTCATCTGTTGTATGCTGAAAGATTTTATCGTCATGGAATATTACTATATGTTCCCAAACGGAAAGGAAGTCTTATACAAGTGTTGATATAAAAGAAAACTATTCTTTTGAGTCATTGACATATCATTGCTATCTTCTGTATGATGAATAATCATTGCTATCTTCTGTATGATGAATAATCATATCTTGTTGCCATACTGCAGCATGGAGAGATAAAACCAGTATTGTAATTTGCTCCTACAAGGAGGAATATATTTGAGATTATTTTGCAGCAATTCTTGTTATCTCCAACTTTCCGGAACTTTTGTCTCGTCATGTTAATGTCCTGCTACAAGTGATATTCTTGTAATACCCTGACTTATGCTAAAAAAAAAAATCCTACCTTACAGTATGTATGCTCTATCCACCTTACCCCGCAAAAAGTTTTGCCCTGAATTACTTGGCACACTGAAATTTATTCTTTACCTGTTAAAGGGATATTTATCTTGAAATATTCTTTCTAGATAGTTCTCTATGCAGATGATGTATTGCAACGAATAAGAATCTGGAGCTATCTGCAATATTTTCTTAAACATGGTGAATTATGTATTATATACTCTACTGGATGGACCACAAACTCCTCATCTCCAGACTCTCCGTGACAACCCTACAACCACCCAGAAGAGCACCTGACAATGTACCACACCAACGCTTTGATTGTAGCAAGCTCTGCAACCCACAGGTGGCACAGAACTACAAGGAGGCCTGCGAACGACACCTCGCAGGCCACTGTTGAGCACCACTGGACCACCCTCAGAAGTGCCATGACCCGTGCCGCGGAGGAAACACTAGGCAACACCACCAAGAAATGGCAGGATTGGTTCGATGAGAATGATGCTACCATCTCTCCTCTCATTGAAACCAAACGACAAACATGCCGGACTTTGGAACCAACCAACCGCAGCTAACAAATGTGCTCGCAAGGTGGCTGAAGCTGGTTGCCAAAGAAGGATCCATGAAGCCCAGAACACCTGGTGGCTAAGAAAAGCTGCAGAGCAGCAACAATGGAAATATTTAGTCCCACACAGTCATCAGTGGGCGGCCTGAAGGCTGCGGATGGGGCCACGACCATCACCGACAGTGAGGGCATCCTGGCCAGGTGGAGGTCTCACTTTGAGAACCTCCTCAATGACCAAGCAGACACCCCAGACGATCTCCTGCAAATGACCCCGCAGCATCCCGTCCATCACTACCACTCTCCATCCAGGACTGCAACAAGGCCCTGCAGCACATGAAGCCCGGCAAAGCCCCAGGGCCAGACAACATCCCGTTGAAGCTCCTCACTCAAGGTGGGCCCGGGTTGAGGAACCGTTTGATGCTCCTTATACTGAAAATATGGGAGACCAAGACCCTCCCCAGTGACTAATGCAATGCAAACATCATTACCATCTTCAAGAAGGGAGACAGGGGGAACTGTAACAACTATTGGGGAATATCACTATTAAGCATCGCGAGTAAGATTTTCGCTCCGATTCTCCTTGACCGCCTCCTTATTCTCGCAGAAGTCATCCTGCCAGAGTCCCAGTGCGGCTTTCAACCTTCCCGCAGGACCATAGATATGATCTTCTGTGCGCGACAACTATAAGAGAAGAGCCTCGAACAACAACAGCCCATAATGTTCAACCAAGTACCTTGACCTGCCATGTGGGCTGTCCTCAAAACATATGGCTGCCCACCCAATTTTGTCAAGCTGGTGCGTGCCCTCCATGACAGAATGGTTGGGAGAGTCTGCCACCATAACTCTCTTTCAAACCCATTCCCCATCAACGGCGGCCTGAAGCAGGGCTGGGTTCTGGCCCCAACATGTTTCAAGCTATACACCGCAGCAATGCTCAACGAGATTCCCCCAGACACACCCCCAGTCGACCTACGTTTCCGCTTGGATGGAGGCACTTTCAACCTCGCTACACTCCACGCCAGAACCAAGACCACCTTGTGTGCAGTGCGAGAACGGCAGTATGCTGACGACAATGCCACCCCAGGTCAGACGGTCGTTAGCTGATGCATACAACTCTGCCTACGAATGTTTTGGGATGAAAGTCAACATAGATAAAGCCAAGACCCTTGTCCAACATCCACCAGGACTGATGCTGCCAACTTCAATACCACAGTGAATGACCAACTGTTAGAACAGGTGGCCCAGTTCTACCTAGGGAGCATCCTAACATCAGCTCCCACAAGCAAAAAGAACGTGGAGAACAGGATCAGGGTAGCCCGCTCTGCTTTTGGCCGATTCAACTGCCGCGTATTTAACAACCACACAATGACCACCAAAATAATGGTGTTCAGGGCAGTAGTCCTCTCCACGCTCCTGTGTGCATGTGAAACATGGACGCTATATAGAAGCAATATTAAAAACCTAGAATGCTTCCAACAAATGAAACTGAGGCAATCTTGAAAATCCCCTGGGAGAGCCACACCACCAACATTGAAATCTTAGAACGTGCATTGTTGACCAGCGTGGAGGCCACCATCAACCCACCACCGCCTCCGCTGGATAGGACACGTGCATAGGATGGATCCATCTAGGCTCCCAAAGATATTCTACGGAGAACTGACCCAGGGCACCAGACCACGAGGAGACCCGAAAATGCGCTATAAAGAGCAACTAAAGCGCACCCTGGCTTTAACTGACATCGATCCTTCCTCATGGGAAGAAACAGCCAGGGACAGGAAAACCTGGAGGAGTACAGTACATCATGGCACCGTGGACTTTGAGGAGGAGGAGACAAAATTAGGAGGTGAACACTGTCCACGACTCTTCCACCACAGACTAGGACTTAACAGCCACAAGCATCCACCCCAAAGATAGGAGGCTAATGACAGAACCCAATACTTGGACACGAGTGGGCACCCAAGATGACGTCTCACTTTCCATGAAATATAAAAGTGCTGCTACAAGAGGACAAAATATTCTTGGTCATCTGCTGTATATCATACTGTTCCTACAACCTAGAATGATTTCCTCTCCCTTTCTGTCTTTGCTTGCTACTTAGTCTTTAAGGCTTGCTTGCACCTTGAAGGGGACTTAACTTGGTATTATCTGCAGTTTGGTGAAGGAGAATCTTTTTCAATGTACTCTCAATTTGTCCTTGAAGCTGTGGTCTTGCTACAATGAAATACATACTGAATTCTTTGCTTCAGTATATAAAACTAAATTTTTCATACAGTGATAGTTCAGATATTATACTTAATTTCTAATAGAAGTAAATTATTCTTGTGATTTATCTGCTCTATGCTGAAGGAATTATCTTGAGGTGATCTTACTATGTATGTACTGCCGTGAGGAGGATTACCAATCTTGAACCATCCGCTTGTACTATAGAGATCCCATCTCCCTAATAGCTCCCTCTCTATCTGCAAGCTTGACTTCTGCATGGAAACTGTGATCACACCTCTCTCTCTCCTATTCTGCTATTTGTTTAAGATAAGTTTTTCAAAATGGAATTTCTCTGACAAAATGTCAGAGGAATTCCATTTTGAAAAACTTGAAGGTAAACAAATAGCAGAATGAGAGATATGTGATCACTGATTTCATGCAGAAGTCAAGCTTGCAGATAGAGAGGGAGCTATTAGGGAGATGGGATCTCTATAGTGCAAGCGGATGGTTCAAGATTGGTCATCCTCCTCACGGCAGTACATACATAGCAAGATCACCTCAAGATAATTCCTTCAGCATAGAGCAGATAAATCACAAGAATAATTTACTAATATTTAGAAGCTAAGAATATCTAGAATTTTCTTGGAGCAGCACATTTAAATCTAAACCAAGTGACTGTATGGAAAATTTAGTTTTCCAAACTGATCAAGAATTCTTCTGTATGAAGAGTGAGGAAAGCTTTTTAACATGTTGTATTCCCCACACCCATACCAGTTACACATACTAAATATAATAGAGATATTTCGTCTAAAAATTCAAGTTATGTATTTTCTATAAAATCTTACTTCCAAAATACACTGAATTATGAACTTTGGTGTTATGACCTTTCCTGGAAAGAAGAATTAAGTGATAATGATCTTCCTCACCCCTAAAATAAACAAATAAGTAAAATCAGTCTAGGCTACATGGCATTATTCTATTTGAGCAGTTTAAAAGATTGCACAAATGTAATATTTACAAGTTTAATAATAGATTGCACAAATTTAACACTTACAAGAAAAAATAAAGTCCTAGAATGAATGTGAAAACCTGTTAATATTCTGAATTCTGTTCAGTTTCTGGTTTGAATATTTAAGAGGAACTAATTAAAGAACAATATATATTAAAGAGCAATGATATATATTCAAGAACAATCATAAATTAAAGAACAATAATATATATTAAAGATTATATAAATTTGGACAAACTTTAAAATTTGACCTATTGAAGAAATTACAGCTCAAAGTGTGGAATTCAGTCATTGGAGTAAAGTAACAGTGATTGGGAGAATTTTCGCATTTGATAGATTAGACTTTACAAACGTCAACAGAATCCAATCACTTTGAGAAAGTTACTTACAATACTGTAGTCAAAATGGGATTGGCAAAATAAAGATTTCCAAATATATTACTGTATATATCTGCATTACCTAGCAATAGTTATTGCTTGGCCCAAATTTAATTGACAGGTTCTCAATTACTTCTGTTGGAAAATAGAATCACACATTTATTAAAACTTACTGTGCATCATAGAATTGTAATAAACATGTCTTCCATTACATGTCTTCCTCCATTATTATTTTTTAGACTGTCTTAGCAAATCTTTCATGAAATTTGACTGTGGCAATACTCTCACATTCTTCTGATCAATTGGCTTAAATCTCTGAAATAAATTTAGATAATTAACAAAATGTGGTTGAGTAAGCATTCCCCCAATGCTTTACAGTAGTAAAAATCAGCTCTAGTTACTTTGTACTCATTAAAATCAATAAAAATATGACTTATAAAGCATTGATTAGATAAATTCTTGCCACAGTTATAAAATTCTGATTAAAAGGCATAAAAATTATTCTAAGTCCTGAGATTATTTTTTTATTAACCCTTTTACCCCCAAAGGACGTACTGGTACGTTTCACAAAACCCATCCCTTTACCCCCATGGACGTACCGGTACGTCCTTGCAAAAAAAATGCTTTAAAAAAATTTTTTGTCATATTTTTGATAATTTTTTGAAAAAATTCAGGCATTTTCCAAGAGAATGAGACCAACCTGACCTCTCTATGACAAAAATTAAGGCTGTTAGAGCAATTTAAAAAAAATATACTGCAAAATGTGCTGGGAAAAAAATAACCCCCTAGGGGTTAAGGGTTAGAAATTTCCAAAGAGCCTGGGGGTAAAAGGGTTAATATAACAATTTAATGCATCATACTATCTTGTGGCTGTTGCCAAGTGTCCCTAGATGTCATGTCTTATTTACCCATCAACTTATAATTACGGATACCCACAGGAGTAAAATTTAAAATCCCAATTATCTGGTTACACAAGTATATACAGTATATATCAAACCAGCATTTGGTACAAATTTAGAAAAAAATTGCTTTAATTTTGCAATAAACTTTCTCTTGAAAACAAAAAAAATCTACCAAATTTAAAAAATTACAAAATTTCATAGCTGTACAAACCAGTTTTTTAAATAGGTTTTACAAACCGTTGCTGTTTAGCTAGGACCAGAATTCAGGAAATATGGGATTCTGGTATTACTGAACCATTGCCAGCATCCCACCCATGCTGGGTAAGAGCGGCTGGGTCAGCCAGACTCGCTATACTTACTCGTGGTCAAGAATTGAGAGGTAGATAAGGTAGGAAATTTATATTAAAGGCCTCGGACTTTTATAGCGAGGAAAAATAAAATTTCAAAATTTTTGTTTGTTCTTACGAGAGATACAAACCATCATAATATAAATGGGAGTCTTCCTTAAGGGGAAGGAAGTGTCAGTGAAAGATAGGTGTCTGCTCAAACCTTTATCCACAGGATAAAAATAATAAAAATTACATCCACATGATAAAAATAATAAAAATTTCAATTTCTAACCAGCTCATAAGAGAGGCAAGGTCAAGATGCTGGCCTTAAAATAAGAGACGAGTGACTAAGTCGACAAGTTTGTAAAATAACGTGAACCAACTTTTAAAATTCTAGCATGCTCACACTTTTCTTACATACTTGGTGGTCTTATGTATTGATACTCCGAAGAGAGGAATATTCAGAAAAGATAATTCTTTCAACTCTGTCTAAATCACACTTATGCTGAGAATAACTAGTGAATGCGACAAAAAGTTAGCCGCCATCCTGCAAAGGTATAAGTCTCCGACTATCTGTTGTACCGCCAATAATGGGCCCAAGGACAAAGTGTTTAGTGATCTGCGCATGTAGTCTTTTCAATAATGTACGGTGAAAGTGATTTGTCTCTTCCACACACCAGCATTAAGGATTCGAGATATCGATTAATAATTGCGCAATGCTCAGGTTGCGGCAACAAGACATGTCATGAGCTTTAGGAGGGGGCCACAACGACACTTCTAAATATTTATAAATTTTAAGTACGACTTCACATAACCAGAAGGACATGATGGTATTTTTGGTGGTTTCCTTCTTGTTTCGGCTTGTGCTGACAAGTTAGGGATGGACGGTCATAAGAGACTAGTTCCTTTTAAGATAAACTGCCCTTAAAGGACAGAGTAAGAAGAAGTCCAGACCATCAGTTACCCCCTTG
Organism: Palaemon carinicauda; assembly: GCF_036898095.1. Taxonomy (NCBI): domain Eukaryota; kingdom Metazoa; phylum Arthropoda; class Malacostraca; order Decapoda; family Palaemonidae; genus Palaemon; species Palaemon carinicauda. Next base: position 62,226,815 of record NC_090742.1, on the reverse strand, counting down.
GCAATAAAATCTGAAACAAATGATAGCACAATACATCTTTCCATCCTTTGGAGTGTGAAACAAGATACTAAAGGCCATGTAACTCGCTTATACTCTGTGGAAGACCAACTTGAGGGCAAGATATCATTCTAAAAGCTTTTTTGAAGAGGTTTGCAAAGTGGCATTTTAAAGGGGATGGCTCTGCCCCATTGGAACTATTATTTTGGGTTCACTTAAAATTCAATATTCTCTTTTGTATCTTAACTGATTTTCATAATTTATAAAGTTTTTTAAAGATAATTTTATTAGCTGAATTCTTATAGAACAATTTCTTTTATTAGTCCCCATTTTTTGTTTATTTTTTTTCCCAAACATATTGGCAATGTTTGTTAAAAGAATGCCAATATTTCATATGTATATAACTCAAAAATTTCACAAATCCCTTCTATAAATTTGTAGAAAATAAAATTTCCTTAGAAGTACAGGGTGGTTTTAGAAGAGGTAGGGGTTGTATGGATCAGATTTTTAGTTAGGCAGATATGCGAGAAATATTTAGCAAAAGGAAAGGAGGTGTATGTTGCGTTTATGGATCTGGAGAAAGCATATGATAGAGTTGATAGGGAAGCAATGTGGAATGTGATGAGGTTATATAGAGTTGGTGGAAGGTAGTTGCAAGCAGTGAAAAGTTTCTACAAAGGTAGTAAAGCATGTGTTATGATAGAAAATGAAGTGAGCGATTGGTTTCCAGCGAGAGTGGGGCTGAGACAGGGATGTGTGATGTCGCCGTGGGTGTTTAACTTGTATGTTGATGGAGTGGGGAGAGAATGCTCGAGTGCTCAGACGAGGATTGAAACTGGTAGATGAGAATGACCATGAACGGGAGGTAAATCAGTTGTTGTTTGCAGACGATACTGTACTGGTTGCAGACGAGGAAGAGAAGCTTGGCCGATTAGTGACAGAATTTGGAAGGGTGTGTGAGAGAAGGAAGTTGAGAGTTAATGTGGGTAAGACTACGGTTATGAGATATACGAGAAGGGAGGGTGGTGCAAGGTTGAATGTCATGTTAAATGGAATGGCGAGTTACTTGAGGAGGTGGGTCAGTTTAAGTACTTGGGGTCTGTAGTTGCAGCAAATGGTGGAGTGGACGCAGATGTACGTCAGGGAGTGAATGAAGGTTGCAAAGTGTTGGGGGCAGTTAAGGGAGTAGTAAAAAAGAGGGTTGGGCATGAATGTAAAGAGAGTTCTGTATGAGAAAGTGATTGTACCAACTGTGATGTATGGATCGGAGTTGTGGGGTACAATCTGTGATGTATGGATCGGAGTTGTGGGGAATGAAAGTGATGGAGAGACAGAAATTGAATGTGTTTGAGATGAAGTGTCTAAGGAGTATGGCTGGTGTATCTCGAGTAGATGGGGTTAGGAACGAAGTGGTGAGGTTGAGAACGGGTGTAAGAAATGAGTTAGCAGCTAGAGTGGATATGAATGTGTTGAGGTGGTTTGGCCATGTTGAGAGAATGGAAAATGGCTGTCTGCTAAAGAAGGTGATGAATGCAAGAGTTGATGGGAGAAGTACAAGAGGAAGGCCAAGGTTTGGGTGGATGGATGGAGTGAAGAAAGCTCTGGGTGATAGGAGGATAGATGCGAGAGAGGCAAGAGAGTGTGCTAGAAATAGGAATGAATGGCGAGCGATTGTGACGCAGTTCCGGTAGGCCCTGCTGCTTCCTCCAGTGCCTTAGATGACCACGGAGGTAGCAGCAGTAGGGGGTTCAGCGTTATGAAGCTTCATCTGTGGTGGATAACGGGGGAGGGTGGGCTGTGGCACCTTAGCAGTACCAGCTGAACTCGGTTGAGTCCCTTGTAAGGCTGAGAGGAACGTAGAGAGGAGAGGTCCTCTTTTTTGTTTCATTTGTTTGATGTCGGCTACCCCCAAAATTGGGGGAAGTGCCTTGGTATATGTATGTATGTATCTTTTTATATATTTACACAATGAAGAAACAGAAAAAAAAAAAAGAGGTTGGAAGAAAGGAAGCAGGAAAAGAGGTAAAGTAGAAGGTTTTAAATTGCAGCTAGGGCCTGAAATGATACCTGAAACCTTTATATAATTCCTTGGCTAAATGGCACTACCCTATTTGAGGGATTAAATAGATTGCACACTTTTAACATTGTTTACAGAAGATTATTAGTTTACTTGTAGGAATAACTTGCAAAAAAATTTTATAATCTGAAAATTGATAAAGTAGCTACCTAAAGAACTAAGTTAATGTAACTTTGGACAACCATTAGAGATGATTATTGAAATAAGAGTGGGGAATAATAAATTAAGAGAAAGTGCATTAAGTGGAATTTGGTTGACGATACATTACGGTAACATTAACGGGGAGTTATCATATTGCATAGTAGAGAAGTGACTTTATAAACAGCAATAAAACAAATGAGAAAAGTTACTGTATACTACATTTAAAATGAAATTGGGAAAGTAAAAAAAAATATTTCCCTCATACATTACTGTACATATCTGCATTATTTGCAAAACTAACTTTAATTGCAATAGTTAGTGCTTGGATATGCTTGGCCCAAACCTAATTAACAGGTTCTCAATTACTTCAGTTGGAAAATAGAAAAAATTATATTTGTTACTTACTTTGCAGCGATATTAAGTCTGTCTTCCTCCATTATTATTTTAGATCTAGGCAATCTTGTATGAAATTTGACTGGTAACACGCGGATCCCTCTGGTAAACGGCTGGTTAAAATCTCTGAAATGAATTAGTTAAATTAACAAACGTGTGGTTGAATAAGCCAATTTTCCCCCAATTCTTTACAGTAGTAGAAAGGTACTTTATTTACCTTGTATTAACATTCAATAATACTACTATAGTCAATTAATTTTAGTGAGGCAGATTTTCACCGACTCGCAGGGGTGCCCTTTTAGCTGGGAAAAGTTTCCTGATCACTGATCGGTTGGACAAGATAGTTCTAACCAATCAGATAGCAGGAAACTTTTCCGAGCTAAAAGGGCCCCGCTGCGAGTTGGTGCAAATGCACCTCATTAAAAAAAATTGAGTATATGTGGGATCCGTGTGTACGATATGTTTTCCCGCGCATTTATAAAGATGTGCGGAGCCTGTTGCAGGCACTTGTAATCTGGGTATCTGATTAATAAACAATGAATCGTCATCGACTCTTCTTCTTCGACCCCAAGATGGCGCAGTGAGATATGAACCTACGCCTGTGGAGCGTAGATCAGGATGGCACCACCTATTAGACCTCGTCTTGCAACGCCCTCCAGGAGGGCCATCGCAACTCCGTCACTTCGTCAGGCCCGCGACACCATTATGTCCCAGCAACGAGCTATCATTGCACTGCAAACCCATGTGGCTAACCTGCCGGTAGCCGGAGTGCCACGGGTGTCCAATGCTTCAGCTCCTGAGAAGTGTGATGTGGAAATGTCTTCAGCGGCGTTCAGGACATGGAGGCGGTCTATGGAGTGCTGGATTCACCTGAACAGGTGGCCTAGTTTGGAGGCCGTCATGCACATCCGTCTTCTGTGTGTGCCAGCTCTACAGAGAGCTTTAGATGCAAAGTTCTCAGCGGCCCAATGGTCATGTGTGAGCCCCAAGGAGGCATTAGATAGCGTTGAAAAGCTAGTACTACGGTCATCCAACCAAGCAGTGCTATGGAGCGAATTCTTTAATGATGTTCAGGCCACGGATGAGCCTATCAATGTGTATTTTCAAAGGTGTTCTCAGTTAGCTCTAGATTGCAAGTTCGAGTGCCCACAGTGTAATTCCGATCTGTCTGAATATATGCTATTGCGTAAAGTGATGGTAGGGTTGAATAATTTAGTGCTTAAAAGAGAAATTTTTCAAAGTTATCATAGGTATGATAGCGTAGACGCCCTCAGGGCACAGTGCATAGCATTTGAAGCTGCGGTTAGGGATGTAGGTGAGAGCGGGAAAATTTCCCGCCAAATTGCAAGTTATCCGCCAGTCGAGGCAGCCAATGTCACGGAGGAGGGGGAGTGTGCAGCCGCCACTATCCACCGTGCTGTGCATCGTACGCCGCCAACGAGGTGCGGCAACTGTGGCAGTTCGCACTCTGATAAGAATTCGTGTTTGGCCAAAGGTGTTACTTGTTATAATTGCCAGAAAGTGGGGCATTTGAAGAAATGCTGTAGGGGCAAACGTAAGGTCCTGCCAGAAGTATCTAGTGCTGTAGTGATTGCATCTACCGCCGTTGCGGGACAACCGTTATTAAATGTATCAGTGTCAGTGCCGGGGGGGAGGGAGTGTGTACCCACCACCGCCGTTGCCGATACGGGGGCCCAGGTTTGCGTCGCTGGCAGCGAGCTGTTGCAGCTGCTGCACCTCGACCCCGCGAAAGTTGAAAAGCAGCAGACGCTGAGAGATGTTGCAGGCATTCGTTTGAAGTGTTTAGGGGCAACTAAGTGTTGTGTATCATTAAATGGTCGATCCTCTATGCAGGAGATTTTCTTCGTGAATTCTGCAACAAATTTATACTTGTCATTGTCAATGTGTAAAGAGTTGGGTCTAGTCCCAGCTACGTTCCCCTATCATCTCGCCAGTGTTGCCACCGTTGATACAGTAGAGGAGGTGGATCTCTCACGTCCGACAGTGTTACCATTCCCCCCGATGGAAGAAAACGTTCCCTTACTTCAAGATTGGCTACTCCAACGTTTTTCGGCGACAACCTTCAACACCTCCAAGTCACCCCTCCCAGTTATGGAGGGCCCACCCCACCGCATCCACCTCGTCACCGGGGCCATACCCTATGCTTGCCACACACCTGCAGCGGTCCCAAAGCACTGGGAAGATGAAGTCAAGGCTCAGCTGGAGGAGGACGTACGTAGGGGCATCATCCAGCCAGTACCACCGGGGGAGGCCACAGAGTGGTGCGCCAGAATGGTAGTAGTGGCCAAAAAGGATGGCCACCCGAGGAGGACAGTGGATTATCAGCGCTTAAATGCATGTTGCAAGAGGGAAACGCACCATACACCAGCACCCTTTGATATAGTATCTGGTGTACCTGTTCGAAGCTATAAGACTGTTGCAGATGCGTTCTGGGGTTTCCACCAGGTGGAGTTGGATGAGGACAGCCGAAGACTGACAACTTTCATAACCCCATGGGGCAGGTACCAGTATCGTAGCACCCCGATGGGCCACTGTGCAGCTTCCGATGCCTACACTCGACGGTTTGATGACGCAATTATGGATATTCCTCGCAAGTACAAGTGTGTAGACGACACCCTTCTGCATGACATAAGTGTTGAGGGAGCCTTTTGGCACACCTTTGATTTTCTGGCTACCTGCGCGAAGAAAGGCATTACCCTAAAACCAGAAAAGTTCTCATTTTGCAGGAGAGAGGCTACCTTTGTTGGTTTTCACCTGGGGTGGGACTCGTATGAGCCTACAAGTGAAAGGTTGGCTGCCATAAGAGACTTTCCCATGCCAGCCCAACCATCAGTTACGGATATCAGATCCTGGTATGGTTTCGTCAACCAGCTGGCACCCTTTTTGGCCACCGCGCCCCTCATGGAGCCCTTCCGGGAACTACTGAAGAAATCTACAGGAAAGAAGGTATATTGGGACGAACAACTGCAACACAAGTTCCGACAGGCTCAAGATATTATTTGTCGGCTGGCAAAGGATGGACTACGGTATTACGACAAGACTAGGCCTACAGCAGTAATCACAGATTGGAGTAGGGAAGGTATAGGTTTCGTTGTCCTGCAACAGTACTGTGGTTGTACCTCCCTAGAGACCCCTTTTTGTTGCAAAGGGGGTTGGCGGCTGGCTCTGTGTGGGAGTCGTCACCTGTCTGCTGCTGAATCCGGATACGCAGCAGTGGAAGGAGAAGCTTTGGCAGTGGCCTGGTGTCTACGGAAAGCAAGATTGTTTCTGTTGGGATGCCCCTCCCTCATTATCGTAACAGACCACCGCCCACTAGTGAAGCTTTTGGGGGATAGGGCCCTCACAGATGTGGTGAACCCAAGGTTATTCCGCCTTAAAGAAAAGACTCTGCAATATAAGTTCACAATAAAGTACCTGCCAGGAAAGTGGAATTCAGCAGCCGATTTTCTATTTCGGTACCCCTCCCTAATGGCAGTCCCAGATAAGGAGGACACCATACAAGAAGAAGATATCTCCGCGGCGGTAGCAGCAGCAACAGTAGCTGTATTGAGCCAAGATGACGGTATTACAATGGACGAAGAGATGGTCATGGACGCAGCAAATAATGATCCCGTATACCAGCTGTTGCTTGCAAGAGTCCGTGCTGGGGACTGGCCTAAGCAAAAATCCCAAGAACTACAGTGTCTTCGACCCTTCTACAGCGTAAGGGACAGGTTGGCTGCTGCACAAAGTATGGTGACATATACCCATGAGGAGGGGGCAGTGAGATTAGTGGTACCTGACTCATTACGTAATAAAGTAGCAAGGAACCTGCATGCCAGCCACCAAGGGCTAGATTCGATGTTACGTCGTGCAAGAGCAACCGTGCATTGGCCTGGAATAGCAGGCGACCTGGAACAATGCCGAGCTTCCTGTGATGTCTGCAACCTGCACACGCCCTCTTCACCGCCAGAAGTCATGATTGTTACCCCTCCCCCTGAGTACCCCTTCCAGCAGACGGTGGCTGATCTCTTTCAACTCGAAGGACAAGTTTATTTGGCCTACGCTGACAGACTGACGGGTTGGCTAGAAATAGCGCATTTCCCCAAGGGAACTGGTTCCAACAAAATTATAGCGAAACTACGTGGCTACTTTTCCAGGTGGGGGGCTCCCGAGCAACTCTCCACTGATGGAGGCACTAACTTGGCTAGTGAGGAGATGATGGACTTTCTTAAGAAATGGAGGGTTACTGTCCGCCTTTCATCTGCTCATTATCCGCAGTCAAATGGGAGGGCAGAGGCTGCTGTGAAATCCGCCAAAAGAATCATCCGCTCGAACACGGGGGCCAACGGTAGTTTGGACAACGACAGGTGCACACAGGCAATGCTGCAATACCTGAATACGCCCTTGAGAGAGATAGGCAAGTCACCAGCTCAACTAGCAACAGGAAGAGCACTTCGTGATGGTGTTCCTACAGCAAGACAGCAGTATAAGGTAGATCGCCACTGGAGAAGAACCCTTCGACAGCGGGAAATATTGATGGCATCGTCTAGTGACAGATTTCCCCAATCACCAAGACAACGCTCTTGCAACATGACTCCATTGCATGAGGGCACCCAGGTTAGGATTCAAGATCCCGGGACTAAAAGGTGGGACAGATCAGGTGTCATTATCTCCCATCACCCATACCGGCAGTACACAGTAAGGCTTGACGGGAGTGGAAGGTTATCATTGCGCAACAGAAAACATTTAAAGGGACAGATAGCTTGTCCCACGCCCAGCCCACCGTCTGACCCAACCCCTAGCACCACACCAGCTGACAGCAGCAGTGAGAGCCCGCCCAGGTCTAGCTCCCCCACACCCAGTCTACCCCGTGCTACGAGACCGCAACGCTCCAGGAAAGAACCTGGCTGGCTCACTGAATTTGTTAAATAATATGTAATTGTCATTGCTTTTGTGTACTGCTAGCCTATAAATAGATTTCCTTGTCCACGTGTTATTATGGATTTTTTTTTTTTTAAAGAATTATTGAAAATTCATGCTATACTATACATCTGATAGTGTTGCTCACATTGCTTTGTTCTGTGAATGTTTTAATTTTTTTCTTGTATGGCTATGTTTGCAGTATGCAGTTGATCCATTTCTATTATGCCAATTCGACCCATTTTTATTAAGCGATTATTGATTTATTTACTCTGATTATTTTTGTGTAGCTAGATGCTACATTGTGCATCCTATCTGTTTTGTTACTGATTTACCCCATTTGATAATTATCAGATTGCAGTGTAATTGTTGTAATTATTACATGTCAATCTTGGAGGGGCATGTGGGATCCGTGTGTACGATATGTTTTCCCGCGCATTTATAAAGATGTGCGGAGCCTGTTGCAGGCACTTGTAATCTGGGTATCTGATTAATAAACAATGAATCGTCATCGACTCTTCTTCTTCGACCCCAAGAGTATAGTTATATTTTCCTTAAAAAATATGATTTATAAAGCACTGATTAGATAAATGCTTGAAAATTTTTCATAAATCCTGATAAATTTTACTTTTTACAAATACAGCAATTATATGCATCATTTGACACATTTAGTGACACTTGGCAAGTTACTTTAAAATGGCATGTCTTATTTACTGGTGACATACTTATATTGATTAAAAAATTATGAATAGATTTTTAAGGATACTGTACCCATACAAGAGTTTAATATTTAAAATCTCCTCTTATCTGGTTTCACTACCAAACAAGTTTAAACTGTAATTATATCAAACCAATATTTTGTATAAATTTATATATATATATATATATATATATATATATATATATATATATATATATATATATATATATATATATATATATATATATATAAAAAAGGGGGGGGGATATGCAATGAACTTGCTCTTTTAAAAACTACAAAAAATATGTTATTTTCATTAATAAAATAAATTTTTGAATATACTTACCCGGTGATCATATAAGCTGCAACTCTGTTGCTCAACAGAAAAACCTACGGTCAAAATACGCCAGCGATCGCTATGCAGGTGGGGGTGTACATCAACAGCGCCATCTGTCGAGCAGGTACTTAGTACTCCAAGTCAACAAAGAACCAATTTTCTCCTCTGTCCACTGGGTCTCTATTGGGGAGGAAGGGAGGGTCCTTTAATATATGATCACCGGCTAAGTATATTCAAAAATTTATTTTATTAATGAAAATAACATTTTTCAATATTAAACTTAGCCGGTGATCATATAAGCTGATTCACACCCAGGGGGGTGGGTAGAGACCAGCATTACATGTTGACATTATTATGAGCTAAGTATTTTGTATTTCATTTTAGCAGTTATTCAAAATAACAAACATAAAATAAATAAGTACCTGGTAAGGAAGTCGACTTGAACAATTACTCTGCCTTTTTAAGTACGTCTTCCTTACGGAGCCTCGCGATCCTCTTAGGATGCTGAGCGACCCCTAGGATCTGAAGTATCAAGGGTTGCAACCCATACAACAGGACCTCATCAAAACCTCTAATCTAGGCGCTTCTCAAGAAATGACTTTGACCACCCGCCAAATCAAGTAGGATGCGAAAGGCTTCTTAGCCTTCCGGACAACCCAAAAACAATAATAAAACATTTCCAGAGAAAGATTAAAAAGGTTATGGAATTAGGGAATTGTAGTGGTTGAGCCCTCACCCACTACTGCATTCGTTGCTACGAATGGTCCCAGAGTGTAGCAGTTCTCGTAAAGAGACTGGACATTCTTAAGATAAAAAGACGCGAACACTGATTTGCTTTTCCAATAGGTTGCGTCGATTATACTTTGCAGAGATCTATTTTGTTTAAAGGCCACGGAAGTTGCGACAGCTCTAACTTCGTGTGTCCTTACCTTCAGCAAAGCTTGGTCTTCCTCATTCAGATGGAAATGAGCTTCTCGTATTAACAGTCTGATAAAATAGGATAAAGCATTCTTTGACATAGGCAAAGATGGATTCTTAACTGAACACCATAAAGCTTCAGACGGGCCTCGTAAAGGTTTTTAAAATAGAACTTAAGAGCTCTTACAGGACATAAGACTCTTTCTAGTTCATTTCCAACCATACGATAAGTTTGGAATATCGAACGATATTGGTCAAGGCCGAGAAGGCAGCTCGTGTTTGGCTAGAAAACCAAGTTGTAGAACATGTAGCCGTTTCGGATGAGAATCCGATGTTCTTGCTGAAGGCATGAATCTCACTGACTCTTTTAGCTGTGGCTAAGCATATCAGGAAAAGTCTTTAAGGTGAGATCTTTCAGGGAGGCTGATTGTAGCGGTTCGAACCTGTCTGACATAAGGAATCTTAGTACCACGTCTAAATTCCAACCAGGTGTAACCAAACGACGCTCCTTCGTGGTCTCAAAAGACTTAAGGAGGTCCTGTAGATCTTTATTGTTGGAAAGATCTAAGCCTCTGTGACGGAAGACTGATGCCAACATGCTTCTGTAACCCTTGATAGTGGGAGCTGAAAGAGATCGTTCTTTCCTCAGATATAAGGGAAAGTCAGCTATTTGAGTTACAGAGGTACTGGTCGAGGATACGGATACTGACTAGCACCAGTTTCGGAAGATTTCCCACTTCGATTGGTAGACTCTAAGGGTGGATGTTCTCCTTGCTCTAGCAATCGCTCTGGCTGCCTCCTTCAAAAAGCCTCTAGCTCTCGAGAGTCTTTCGATAGTCTGAAGGCAGTCAGACGAAGAGCGTGGAGGCCTTGGTGTACCTTCTTTATGCGTGGCTGACGTAGAAGGTCCACCCTTAGGGGAAGTGTTCTGGGAACGTCTACTAGCCATCGAAGTACCTCGGTGAGCCATTCTCTCGCGGGCCAGAGGGAAGCAACTAGAGTCAACCTTGTCCCTTCGTGAGAGGCGAACTTCTGCAGTACCTTGTTGACAATCTTGAACGGAGGGAATGCATAAAAATCTAGATGTGACCAATCTAGTAGAAAGGCATCTATATGAACTGCTGCTGGGTCCGGGATTGGTGAGCAAAATATTGGGAGCCTCTTGGTCATCGAGGTTGTGAAGAGATCTATGGTTGGCTGGCCCCAGGTGGCCCAAAGTCTCTTGCATACATCCTTGTGGAGGGTCCATTCTGTTGGAATTATTTGTCCCTTCCGACTGAGACAATCTGCCATGACATTCAAGTTGCCTTGGATGAACCTCGTTACTAGTGATATGTCTAGACCTTTTGACCAGGTGAGGAGGTCCCTTGCGATCTCGTACAATGTCAGAAAGTAGGTCCCTCCTTGCTTGGAGATGTACGCCAAAGCCGTGGTGTTGTCCGAGTTCACCTCCACCACTTTGCCTTGAAGGAGAGAACTGAAGCTTTTCCAGGTCAGACGTACTGCCAGTAGCTCCTTGCAGTTGAAATGCATTGTCCTTTGACTCGAGTTCCATAATCCCGAGCATTCCCTACCGTCTAATGTCGCACCCCAGCCTACGTCCGATGCGTCCGAGAAGAGAACGTGGTTGGGAGTCTGAACAGTCAGGGGAAGACCCTCTCTAAGGTTGATATAGTCCTTTCACCAAGTCAGACAAGACTTTATCTTCCCGGAAACCGGGATCGAGACCGCTTCTAGCGTCTTGTCCTATTTCCCGTGAAAAGCTAGATGGTATAGAAGAGGACGGAGGTGTAGTCTTCCTAGTGACAAAATGATCCACGGATGACAGTGTCCCTACCAGACTCATCCACAGCCTGACTGGGCAGCGTTCCTTCTTCAGCATCTTCTGGATGGATAGCAGGGCTGGGGGCTGATCGTCTTGTTCAGCAACGTCCTCATCAGAGGGTTCCTCATACGAAACTGATGAGGAAACGGCAACGGAGTGGGCAACGTCTGACTCGCTGAATCCGGTCGCACTGGTGGATGCGTGACGGAGCCGGACGCAATATCATGGCACTGTGCACAGTCTGTGAACTGTCAACAACCATGGGTGCGCGAGGAAGTACAGCGTCAACCCGAAACTGTCTAGACTGTCTGGGTTGTGCAGTCAACACCCTACCGGGTTGCTGAGGTTGACGCACTGCGTCACAACAAGACACCTCTGCTGGTTGTTGAACGTCCTGAACGTCAACAACCACCTCCGAGCGTCGCTTAACGTCAACGTGCGACTGGCAACCCACACTGGGTCGCATCGGTGGAGGAACCACCTCAACTGGCAGACGCGAGTAGGTTACCTCAGCGGCAACAGGGCGCACAACCGACCGGTTGGAAGGTTGTTGGCCAGAAGGAGGAACCACCTCAACTGGCAGACGCGAGTAGGTTACCTCAGCGTCAACAGGGCGCACAACCAACTGGTTGGAAGGTTGTTGGCCAGAAGGAGGAACCACCTCAACTGGCAGACGCGAGTAGGTTACCTCAGCGTCAACAGGGCGCACAACCAACCGGTTGGAAGGTTGTTGGCCAGAAGGTTCTTAAGGTTGTTGGCCAGAAGGTTCTTTGCATTTAAGTCCTCTATCAAGGACGCAAGCTTGGACTGCATGTCTTGCAGCAAAGCCCATTTAGGGTCTACGGGAGCAGGTGTGGCAACAGACGGGGTTAGCGACTGCGGCGGAACCATTTACCATCCCTGAAAGCCTTGTTATGTGTGACATAATAGTACAGCAAAACTTCAAAGGCTCGACAAAAGTGAGAAGTTGACCTGTAAACAACTTGGAGCGTCTCCTGGCTAGGCGCCAGGGCGAGTCTACCAGAATTGAGAAGTCTATCTGGGCAGAGGCATGAACTCCCAAGCCGAGAACTTCTCTCGTGTCCTATCAGACTCTCGCTCTATAAGCCAGTTTAAAAGAAGGGAAATCAAAGGCTGAATCCCTAAAACTCCTCCTGGTGCAAAAACCAGTCGCCTAGCCAACATAACGCTCTAGGAGAGCGAGAGAGCACTAGCTTAAAAACAACGGCTTCGAAGTAGCTAGGCCTAGGGTAAGGGCTGACGTTAGGCGAACGAGGAGCAGCAGTTACAAGATCCGGACGAAGATCCTTAAAAAATCATCATGATTTAATTAAAGTCCATAGGAGGCTAAGCAGCTTAAGGCTCCTCTCCAAATGACAGAGTCCTCAAGGGAATATCAGTAGGAGGGAGAACAGCACTTCTCATCTACAGGAACCTTGTCCGATAAAAGTTAGGTTATCTCATTGAGTCTCTCACTGGTGCATTAGTAGCAGACCAGAAGGCAACGTCATGTAACTGCTTGACAGTCTGTGAACTGTCAACAACTGAACTGTCAACAACTGAACTGTCAACCACAACAGGTGCGTGAGGACATACAGCACTGGTGCATTAGTAGCAGACCAGAAGGCAACGTCATGTAACTGCTTGACAGTCTGTGAACTGTCAACAACTGAACTGTCAACCACAACAGGTGCGTGAGGACATACAGTGTTCACTCGAGACTGCTTTGACTGTCTATACTGAGCAGTCAAAACAACTCTAGAATGCGGAGGTTGACGCACCGCGTCAAAACAAAACAACTTAGACTGTTGTTGTACCTCGCGAACGTCAACGGAAGGTTCCGTGCGTTACTGAACGTCAACATGCGGCTGGCAGGGTAAACTGGAACGCATGGGTGGCGGGACTCTCTCAGCTGGAGTGCGGCAGAAGGTTGCCTCAGCGTCCACAGGACGCACAACCGTGTTGGTTGTAGGCTAGAGGTTGGTGCAGTGTCAACCTTCTCCGCACGAAAGTCCCGCATCAATGACGTTAACCGAGACTGCATGGTCTGCAGCAAAGACCACTTAGGGTCTACAGGAGCAGGTGCGGCAACAGACGGTGTGACTGCCTGATGCGGTACCGCTTTGCCTCTCTTAGGAGGTGAGCAGTCATCGGAAGACTGCAGCGAGTCCGAACTGACCCAGTGGCTACAACTGGGCCGTTGGACTTGCGCGGAAGGGACCGACTTGCGCTTAATAAGCTGCGAGACCTTGGTCCATGGTTTCTTACGAGAAACCTTCCGCAGACGAGAAATAATTGGGCTCTCTCGTCTTTGTGTGGGTGGGGCGATCTTGGGTAGATACGCCCGAAACCACGGAGGGAAACGTCTGTTAGTTGATCAAGGCCTGACGAACCCATAAGTCGTTCGACATTACTTCTCCCCTGGGCTTGGGAGCTTGCAAGAGGTCCCGGACTAGGTGAACGACAGGCACGAACAGACGAACCCTCGGACGCAACACTGTAACACTTTGCGCATATCACTTTATCACTTCGATTTTCTGTTTTGCACTTATTTCACTGAAATCGAAACTTTTACTGATTTCTACCTGAAACACGCAATTCTACCCTTCATTCAAAGGTAGTAATTGCGAAAACAGTCTTATAATGCAGCTCAATAATACTAGCAAAAAACAGAAAACATATATAAAGATAAAAAATTCAGTGGCTGGGAAAGAGACTAAACACTAGTTCAAATAAACTATGTTTACAATCTCTCACCGCACATAGCCTGGGGACAAGAATAAAACCCTAGAAACGTTTTACCTTCTTCCCCGTACAGCGACTAGGGACGAGAGTAACACGAGAACAACGTTACCCGCTTGAACGGAACGTTTTCTCTCCTCTCTCTCCCTCCGTCTCTATCTCTCCTCTCTCTCCCTCCGTCTCTATCTCCCTTTCTCTCTTGATTTCGCACCTAAGAGAAGAGCCCAATTATATATCGTCAAAAAAACATGTTATTTGACTAAAGGAACAAACTGAAAGGTTTTCCAAATAAAAAGTTCCTTTAATTTAGAATTTAAAACATTTAAGCTAAGAAAGAATGAACGAAACGTCAGAATCGATTTACTCTTACTGCAAAGTGAAACCGTGATACTCTCTATCGTAACGATAGAGCGCATGTTGAACGTCCTGAACGTCAACAACTGCGTAGTCTAAAAAACTAAACGTTAGTTCATCTTTGAAAACAGTACGAAGACTATCAAAGAAATTCTTTCATAAAACATTAAATTTAAAAAGTTTTAAATTCTTTAAAGGCTAAATACGATATAACGGGCTCAACGTTGATTAACTTCGGTTCCAAGTTAGGACCGCCTACTATCAGGAAAGGTCGCATATAAACAAAACATAAAAATTTATTTTTATATGTTTATAATAAATGGAAAGTTAATCGAAGAGGCCTAATAAAGGCGGAGAGATAAAATATATAGATCTATAACGTGTTAAGCAAAATTACTAAAAACCTAAACACACTTCCGTCTAAGGGAAGGGTCGGCCATTTAAAAGTGAAAGAGAGTCCATACTCTCTTTGTCACCATAATTAAATCTATCCAAAACGAGTTCAAGTTTTGAGATGAAGATAAAACACACCTGCATAGCGAAAGCTCAAAACTAGAATAGTGTACTTCACCAAATAGTTGTGAAAACAAATCCAGTTAGTAACAGCGTATTAGTAGGTCTTGCCGGTTAGCCCGACAGAGAGAAAATTGGTTCTTTGTTGACTTGGAGTACTAAGTACCTGCTCGACAGATGGCGCTGTTGATGTACACCCCCACCTGCATAGCGATCGCTGGCGTATTTTGACCGTAGGTTTTTCTGTCGAGCAACAGAGTTGCAGCTTATATGATCACCGGCTAAGTTTAATATTGAAAAACACATTTTAAAATTTTTTTATTCTTCATAGCTGTACAAACCTTAGTAATGTAATTCAAAATATTGTTTACTCCGTTGCCGTTTGGCTACAACCAGAATTAAGGAAATTCGGGATTCTGGTAACATTATATGGGTCAGCAAGACTGGCTTCACTTACTCATGATCAAGACTGGAGGGGCTCGGATGAGGAGGGAAATTCATATTAAGTGACTCCGGTTTATATTATTAGGAAAAAAAAATCTATTTTTAAAAAGTGTGTAGTTTGTTCCTACACAAGATACAAACCATTGCCATTTAAATAGAGTCTTACTTAGGGGACTAGTAAGTCTCAGTGAAAGATAAAGTCTGCTAGACCCTTTACCCACAGGATGATGATGATGATACGTAATAATAATGACAATCTCTAACTGGTTCACAAGACAAGTAAGGTCGAGATGTTAGTCTCAAAAGAAAAGTACTGTATATGAACCAGCTGTTTCTTTGAATTTTACGATGTTAAAATTTATAAATCAAAATAAGTCACACAGATATTCTTACATACACAAGTGGTCTTCTATGTATATACTCCCCAAGAAGAGACCTTCAGAAGAGAAAAAGAAAAAAATAATTCATTTAACTCTTGAGACGTCTCGTACACAATTTCAGTATACGAAGAATAACTAGTCATTGCAACTATGTTAGCTGTCCTGAAAAGGCATAACTCTCAGACTATCTGTTGTGCAGCTGCTACTGGGGCCAAGGAGAAAGTGTCTAGTGATGTGTGGGAGCAGTCTTTTAAATAATGTGCAGGGAAAGTGGTTTCTCTCTTCCACACACCAACTTTAAGGGGTATTGCGGAATGCTAAGATTGCGGCAACACCACATACATCATGAGCTTCAGGAGGAGCACCCAGCAGCATTTCTAAATATTTACAAGCTTTCAGTATGACTTCTCATAACCAGAAGGGCATGGTATTTTTGGTTATTCTCTTTTTGTTTCGACTTGTGCTAATAAACAACTTAGGGATGGATGGTCATAAGGTAGCAGTTGTTTTTAAGATGACGATTGAACGCTTTTACAGAACTAACAGGCTGTCCAGATCACTAGTTACCTCCTTGATTGCCAAGATGAGGAGTCAAAACTATTATCATCAATGGAATCCGAAACAGAAGATAGCAACATATCTTTCGATCCTCTGGAATGTGAAACAAGATACGAGAGGCCATGTAATTCACTTGCTCTTTTTGAAGAGGCTAAAGATAGAAGATGATTATCTTGAGGGTAAGGTCTTGCTCTGAAGCTTAATGAAAAGGCTCCTAGGACTCCGTCCACATGACTGAACATTGTTCAGTGAAATTTAGTTCTCATCAAAAAAAAGTTTGCCAAAGGTCTTTTTGTATGCATGCAAACAATGACAGTTGAGTAGTGAAAGCCTTGTGGGAGCAGTAAGAGTGATTGGTGTACAAGCAACGAGAAAATGGATAGTCATTCTCGCAAAAAGAAAATTCTCAAGTATTGTTATTGCTATGCATGCTAAAATTACAAAAAAAAAAAAAGGATGAATAAGAAAATTTGGTGAAAAGAGTGGCTGCAAAGACAAGAAAATTTAGGTAGTCATGCTACAGTATGGTATTTCAAGAGTTGAAAAGCGAATCCAAAACAGATTTGGTACTTACATGAGAATGGATCTAAACATGTTGTACAATATTTTCTAGAAACAATCTCTAAACAGGATTGATACTAATATGAAAGTATTTCTGCTGAAAGCAACGTTACTTAACCTATCAACAGGATTCAACCATACAGCACTTCAATATGCAAGGATTTCCGACCAGGGTTTTTGTAAAAATATAACCAGAACTTGCAGAGACCTATGAAGTTCTAAGAAATGAATTATTTTACTTGTTAATTAGCCGTATTTCTCAGCTATGTTGACTGCGAAGAAGTGCTAGTTTTCCCTTCACTACTTCAATAGCATTATTGATATTTAGGTCTCGAGTTATTTTAGAAACTGCTGCCACATCCCAAAAGCCACCAGGTGTGAGAACTATCAAGTTTAATGTTGCCTCACAGGACCAATAAAATTTGGAGTAAACTGTATTTGAACTTCAAAGTACAGAATATATAAATGGCATTTCATTGACATTGAATTCTCTAAACTCTTCTCCACAATCTTTAACCAACATCATCTCTCATTACTTCCGGGAATCTTGGGAAAATTTATAAAGAACTCACTGCTTCTACGTTTCTGATGTCACTTTAAGCCATTTTAAGGGACGTTAGAACTACAAGGAGGGGGTTTAAGATCTTGAGATGGGGAGGACTGTGCAAAGCTCTTTATCACTACAGTACTAAGAGTTCCCAGGAGGAGAGACTATTTTCCTTCGGCTTGAAAACTTGGCCTAAGGTGAAGTGATAGCCTTTCATCATAGTGATTGAAAGAAGTTTCTCTGTTAAAGAACTAAAACGTAAACAATCAGTAGAATACTGTAGTAGCCTTGAGAGTAATATCCCTTCTCTGACACCAATAAGAAATCCCAGAAATGTGGCTTTTTTTTTTGGTAGACTGCTGTGAAGTACTTCCAGAGGTAGCCTAACCAGAAAGTTGTTTTGCAGTCTGTCTCAAAAAGACTTTCTTTTGAAGGTAGTGCTGGATAACCTCCAGCCGTGAAAAGTTAGGCAGCGAGCTGCTTCGTAAAACTTTTTTTTTAAGTTTTTCACATGAAACTGACTTAGAAGGTTTGACCACTCTGGAACTTCCCAAAAAAAGATCTAGAAGATCTAAAAATGCCACTCCACGTTAGGCCACTTTGGTACAACTAGCGTCACCCTTAGGTCTTTCGATGATCTGATATTGTTCAGCATCAGATGGATCAGGTAAATTGGGGGAAGACAAACGTCCATTCTGTCCCACGGATGTTGGAATGCATCCTCCACCACTGCAGCTGGTTCTGGAACTGGGGAACAATACACAGAGTTTGTTGTTATGATGTGTGGCAAACATGCTTATAATTGGCGGAACCCCATAAAGTCATGCAACTTGTCACCACTTGAGGATTCAAATACCATTCTGAACTAATTATCCTCTCTAGTCGGCTCAGATTGTCGGCTATTATGGTTGTCTTCCATAACGAACAGTGCTCAAAAGTGAACGATACTTATTAGACCCAGTTGTTGATGTAAATATCTACAGTGGTGTTGTCACTTAACACTATACCAAGATAACTTATGATTGTCTCTGAAAAGTGGAGTAATGCTAGATACACTGCCTTCAACTCCAGGTAATTTATGTAGTTCCTTCCTGAGATGGGGGAGAAGCATCTGAAAAAAAAAAAAAAAATTTGTAGTTGGTACTGCTTCCTCCGATGCCTTAGATGACCGCGGAGGTAACAGCAGTAGGGGATTCAGCATTATGAGGCTTCATCTTTGGTGGATAATGTGGGAGGGTGGGCTGTGGCACCCTAGCAGTACCAGCTGAACTTGGTTGAGTCCCTTGTTAGGCTGGGAGGAACGTAGAGAGTAGAGGTCCCCTCTTTTGTTTTGTTTCATTTGTTGATGTCGGCTAACCCCCAAAATTGGGGGAAGTGCCTTGGTATATGTATGTATGTATGTATGTATGTACTTGTAGGGGAGATCCAGTTAACAGATTCTTCTGCTTTACCCACCACAAGAGGTCTGTCTTCAATTCTCAGGGAATCTTCAAAAGAGCCAATGAGTGATCTGGTATCTGCAACCATGGGCTCTTCAGTGTCCATTGTAAAGAACAAAGATACATCCTCCCAAAGGGTACTGAAAAGTGACCATGAGAAAACACGAGTGAACAGGCAAGTGAAACACTTGCAGTTCTGTGGACAGGCCAAAGCATAGGACCATGAACTGGAATACTCTCCTTTTAAAGAGGAAACGGAAGCACCTCATTGACCTTGGATGGACGGGTACTTGGAAGTAACCATCCTTCAGGTCTATGGTAAGCAGAAAGTCGTTCTTTACAACGGCTTGAGTTACTGTACTTGGTGTGTCCATCTTGAAGAAACCTGGAGACCTATCTAAGACAACCTCTAACCATTCATCTCGAGATACCTCAAACAGATCTTCCAATACCCATGGATCTGCCTCAAAGAACTGCCACCTCATCTAGCAACTTTCCATGCATCACACAACTTCCAGTTAGTTGGGAGACATAATTTCCTTAACTAGAACCTCCATGACCCATACCTCTTCAGTTAGAGGGATGCCCTCTACGACAAAAAGAAGTTGCTTTATCTTGTCTCCTGAAAGAGGAATTGGCAGCCTTTGTTGTGGTACCTGTTTGAGAGGACATGGTTTAGGAGCTTGAGGAGTTGTAAAACTTGAACATGCTGCCCTTCTTGAAGAAAAAAAGATTGGCTAGTCTTCCAACTTTTCCACTTCTGCAGGGAAAAAAAGGTTAGGATGGCTTATGATATCGAGTACAGAGCCCCTTCTGTGTCACTTGTACGGAACTTTCGACAAGTGGTACATCTCTCCCCTTGAGGATGCAAGTACCCCAAATGGAAGAAGTTTGGTGAAGAACAAACTCCATGTCTTTCACCACTGAACATACCAATTCTTCATACTGTTTTTTTAATTTAAGTATCCTTGAGGTTCTCTGACATGGCAAAATATGATAAGGCTCCTGGACAGTGGTCTAGGCAAGAGCATGTTTGTAAGGCTGACATCGTCAATTTCCACATTCTGCAATTCAAGAGGAGAAAATAATGATAGAAGATGGGGAAATTTCTCTGCCAACATTCCTAGAGGCAGATTTGCAACATCCAGGTCAATCAGAAGGGGGGCTTGAGTTTACCCAGTGTTCATATGAATTTTTTTTTTTTTTATTTTTATTTTTTTGATAAAGTAGGCGGAATCGTTTTTGAGGATCGACTATCTCAAAGAGTTCTTTGAAGCAAACACTCGCTGTTCAATGGGTCCAAGTGTCTCTTGCTTGACTGGACTGTGGTATATCGAATTTCGAGCGTGTACTCAAGACGTTATGGAAAGATCCTGTCAATAGCATAACACGTACTTTAGGGTTGGGAACTTGGCGGTTCACCAAGACCACGTATGCGCCTAATTAGGCTCACGATTTTCAAAAAGTGGGAGGCCTCTCCAGAACCTGATGTTGGAACCTCCAAGGGGGAAACTCAGGAAGCATTTCCCGACTTTGGAATTTATCTAGGAGAGTCTTCGATCATAATCATAGTCGGACCTGCATCTCTATTTTCATTCATGACTGAAATACTTTTGTTCTCATCTGGATTCTGTAGAACTAAATGAAGCGATAGACACACAACGAGAGAATTTTGGCTAAAATGATTGAGAGACTCGTGGACATAACATAAGGGAGAAAGGAGAAAAGGTTTACTCTCCTCTGAACTAGAAGCCTGTGGGGAAGAAAATAACTGATCTGGTGTTTAGCACATTGTCTTTAGTATAGTGTATCTCTTTGCCAAAAAATATGTAGGAGAGTCTGATCTCAGTCTCTTATATGAAGGACCATCTCTAAAATTTAATGCTGTTCTGATATGAGGAAATGGCAGGGATGGTTCTGCTTCCCATTTCCTACACAAAACTTTGTGCTAATCTTGGCTTAGATTTAAAATTGCCCATAGTTATCTTTAACTGATCTAGGGACAAGACGGGTATTAGTTAATTTTGTATTACCATTTCTGGATGGACCTGAAAGGGTGTAAGTTAAGTCTCATAGAGGGTGGAATGCTTATTCCCATGACGTCAATAGGAGATTTTATTATTTGCGAGATGACTGCCTCGTAGCTTGCTTGGAGCAAGATGGGATGGTGGTGCGTTCTGCCGATACACCTACAGTACTTAATGGGTGACAAAGGCAATGCATTCCTCTGATGTGTCTACTTGATGGGTGACAAAAGGCATTTCATTCGGCTGATGCGTCTACTTGATGGGTGACAAAGGCGGTGCATTCTGCTGAAGTATCTACTCGACGTGTGTCAAAGGCACACAATTATTTGTTTGTGCATTTTCTGGTTTATTAATTTGAAAAGTACACTTACCTGAAATTGAACAGGCAACACGTTTGTGAGCCTGTGGGTAAAGAGCTAACGTTGCACTTGCATTAGGAAGACACGACCATGTCTATAATTCCTGGTGAGGTCTTTCTTAATAATCGAAATCTGAAAAATCAGTGGTACATGTATTCCTAGGAGAGAAGCTACACTAGTTGCCTATTTTTTTGGGAAGGCTTTCCTGTAAGACTTCTAGGAGTTACAGCTTGGAATCATCATAAGAGCAGATAGGAAAATAGTAACATTCCAAAAAAAAATCACTCTTGTACCTAGTGAAATAGACAGTTCTGTCACCTCTCTGCGTGGTGTACATTTTTGGTAGTACCTTTAAAATTCTCTCGGGGGAGTGTTCCTGCATTGTCGTGGAAAGAACTCTCGGATCTGTAAAATTTGTAACAAAAATATGATCTTCCAGGTTAATCACACTCGTGGGTTCATATTAAGTTGCCATCTATTGCTTTGGCTGTAAAAGAGCTGAAGACAAAGGACCTATAACACTATATACTGTACTGTAATCTCATGCTCACTAATTACAGTAGGTGACTACACAAACAAAATCATGCACAAAATGGCAGTTTCCTTGGGGTATGGGATCCTCTCAGAACTCGGATAAGGACAAATCTTAAAGAGAAAGGCCAGGAGTCAGGAATGCTTCAGCTTGCTTCAAGCAGAGAGGGAGCGATTTCTCCGAGCCTTCTTTTTCAGACTATTCTATTTGTCCCATTGAGAG
The DNA here is from genome assembly GCF_036898095.1 of Palaemon carinicauda. Classification (NCBI taxonomy): domain Eukaryota; kingdom Metazoa; phylum Arthropoda; class Malacostraca; order Decapoda; family Palaemonidae; genus Palaemon; species Palaemon carinicauda. The sequence goes on along the minus strand of NC_090742.1, from coordinate 62,204,826 downwards.
TGCAACCAATCCCTTGAAAATTTACATGTAGCAGGAGCGATGTCATGGACTTATTTGACAAAACTTCTTTATTTACGCTTATTCTTAAAGAGGAAGAGAGAGATTAGGGTGTTCAACTATCGATGAAAATGGTAAACTTTAATTTAATTTTATATACTTTCAATACTAGGTTATTTTCCCCTGTTGAAGCCATTGGGCATATAGCATCCTGCTTTTCCAACTAGGGGCTGTAGCTTAGCTAAGAAGAAGAAGAAGAAGAAGAAGAAGAAGAAGAAGAAGAAGAAGAAGAAGAAGAAGAAGAAGAAGAAGAAGAAGACTAATAACAATAATAATAATAATAGTAATAACAATAATAATAAAGAAGCAATGCTTACCATTACACCAAGGGTACAAAGGATGGGGATCTACCTCTACTTGGCTCATGGAGGTGCCACAAACATTATCTCTAATGCCAGGCCAGGTTCTCTTCTTTACTTAGGAAATACTCGATATGAGATATGCAGCGAGTAGAGAGAAAGCACAAAGAACAAGGTGAAGTGTAGCAGAGACAGTGGTCGAGCAGCATAAGATTGGAGCAGTGATCAGGAAGAAAGTGAAGTGTCTCGCAGACTCGGCTGCTCCTACCCAGCATGGGTGGGATGAAAGAAACCATACAATGTTACCAGAATCCCAAGATTTCCTCAATTCAGGTCGTAGCCAATCAGCAACAGAGTAAACACCATTTAAATGACTATGGATTGTATCTCGCGTAGGAACAAACATGACAAATTCAGAGATACTGTAATTTGTATTTTTCCTAACTATACAAACCTTAGCTATTTAATATGGGTATTACTTTCGGCGTAGCTGAAAAGACAAGCCATTAGAATTTTAACAAGGGTTTACTACCTCCATCGCTAGTTAGCGGGGGTAGGGAGGGGTAGCTTGCTACCCCTCCCCCCTCACACACCTGTGTGCTGAGCTCACTTTGCTTAGAGGTAGGACTTCACGGGGGATAGGGCTGGCGGGCAAGTTTGATTAAATAGCTAAGGTTTGTATAGTTAGGAAAAATACAAATTATCTCCGAATTTGTCATTTGTTCCGTAACTGAAATACAAACCACGCTATCTAATATGGGTGACTCAACCCTTAGGAAGGGTGGAAAAGTCCCAGCCATACTGGCACTCAACAATAAAGAGTCCCTGCACCTCTCTCGCACCTTGCTATGCAAGGGCTGCGGCCTACATAAGCTGTGTGTGTGAAGGATTGTGTGTGACTTGTCCTAGGAAGTTGACTTGAAGTTCTTTAGATGGAAAACTTTAGGCTAGGACTTTCCCAATACCACCTCGTCAGGGTATGGGGACGTGACAGTATTAACTTAATATGACAAATTCGGAGATAATTTGTATTTTTCCTAACCATACAAACCTTAGCTATTTACATGGGGTTTGACTTTCGGCGTAGCTGAAATGACGAGCCATAAGAACTTTAACGAGGGTTAACTACCCCCGCGCTAGTTAGCAAGGGGGTAGGGGGAGTGGTAGCTAGCTACCCCTCCCCCACTCACACACCGGTGAACTGCTTCACTTCACTTAGAGGTAGGACTTGCTCTGAGGGACAGGGCTGGCGGCCAAATATGTGTAAATAGCTAAGGTTTGTATGGTTAGGAAAAATACAAATTATCTCCGAATTTGTCATTTGTTCCGTAACCGAAATACAAACCATGCTATATACATGGGGTGACTTACCCCTTAGGTAGGGAGGAAAGTCCCGGCCTTACTGGCTTTGGCTTTTACCCGGGGACTCAGAAACCGAGTGAGTAGCACGTCGAGAAAAAGTGTCCCTGCACCTCACAAGTTCCTTGCTTCGTATGGAACGTGCGGCCTACATAAGCTTGTGTGTGGAGGGTTGAAGTGTGACTCGCCCTAGGAAGTTGACCTGAAGTCCTTTAGATGGAATTCTAGGCTAGGACGTTCCCAATACCACCTCGTCAGGGTATGGGGGACGCGACAGTATTATCTCAATACTAGGAACACAAGGGAGCATGGTTTACCTGCAGAGGTTTGAGGTCAGCTATGCAGAGAACCCAGGATGCTGCTTTCCCCAAGAGAGGGGAGGATGAAGAAAGAAGTAAGGGCTAGACATACTAAAATCAATTGGAGAAAGGTAATTTAGTTGATGATAGGGAAACTAAATTTAATATCTCTGCTATAATACTGTACAGTAAATATCTGCAGATATAATAGAATATTACTTACAAATAGACAGCAATATTGATTATTGGTGACCACATAATGATCACACAAAACCTAATTGGAAAATGTTCAATTATATCTGTTGGAGAATAGAAAAACCTCATTAATTACTTACTTTATAAAGCAGAGATGTGAAACCCATATTACTCTTATCTTTTTACTTTTTCTTGAAATGGATATATGAAATTTGGTCCCTCTAACCCGGAGCTGCGGCCATAGTGAACATCCCACTCGGTGACTTCTGGAAAGTGGCTGCCATTATCTGAAATGATGAGAGCCAATTAGCAATATGCGGGTGGACATGTAATCTAAACAAGCATTACCTAAATGATTCAATAACTCCAGGCATTCTACAACTTTAATAAAATCCCAGACTATGAATAATAATCACAGGATAACGATATACATACAATATACAACTACCATGATGTAATACTCCTATTACTTACACAAGATTAGGTGAAAATGGGTATAATTACGCTAGAATCCCACCCAGCAATTTTTTTATTTACCGTATATTTTTGATTAGTAGAACATGAAAAAAAATTTAATAATACATTATCAGCACAAATACATGAGAAAAAAATCAATTAAACTTACGGTAAATAAATATTTTTGCCAAGTCATTTGCTTATCTTCACAGTGACTCACAGTAGCTCCTGTTATTTCTCATGTTTGTTCCTATTCTATTAAACTCCACCCCTTTGCGCACTGTGATAACTTTTGCGCGAATGCACTGTAGCTCCAGCCATTGACCTCTGTGCTCCAATGGAAACAGTGTAGTTTCTTTTAATGCATTACTGTTGGATATTAGATTTGGGCGGGATTTTAACTGCGTGTTTATCCTTGACCTCACTGTGGGTGCGTGAGGAAAAAAAATTGCCTTTTCTCTCGTGTTTTGCTTGATCTGTAATATGAATTGGCCAATCAGAATGTAAATACATTATAAATCACACCATTTGACTGGTCCTTGATGGAAAATATTAGTCATACATCTCCATGGTTGCCTGGTCATTTTTAAATCATAAAGCCTGCCTTGCCTTGGCTGAGCGCCTGACAGAGTCTTTAGTTCAGTTATGGCGACCCTTCGTATAGGTTGTGACTTTACCCCACACGAAGCTATTAAACTATTTTTAATAAATAAAGAAATTTTAAAACTTTTTACATAATCACGGTGTCCTTCCTTCATAAATAACTCAGCCAAAGTGTTACAAAGCGTGTTCATTGTGACCTGACCGTCAAAATTGGCAGTGTCACGTTAAAGCTAGAAAACCGAAAAGTAAAAAACTTATTCATTGTACATTCTCTGCGAGTAATTATAAGAATACTTTATAGGATAAGTGTAATTCTGAACTTTAGAGGTTAGTCCTTTTCGTGAACATGTGGTTACAGAAAAGTTACAGTACTGTACTCAGATGTTATCAGGAACCTAAATTGGGATCCTGAAGCCAGTGTTAATTAGAGGAGCTATTGCTCCTAGTTAACGGAACATTTGGCTGATAACCAGCCACCAATTGGAGGACCAGACATTTTTGTTGATATTGGAAAGTCAATGTTTGGCGAGTGAAAATACGGACGTGGTAGAGAAATCCCTGGTGTGTCGGTTTTTGGTGGAAAAGAGCATATCTTATTTTATGCAGTGCCACTAATTGAAAATCCACAGACATTACAATATTAATACCTCTTATTCAAAAATATATACGGCCCAGTAGCTTTATACAGTAGTCGGTGAAGAGTGGGCCGCATACAAAAAAATTAGTGAATACGGGTACCGGCACTGGTCGATAAACCATAGTAAAGACTTTGTGGACCCTCAAAATCCTGAAATCAATAACCAGAACATTGCAAGTTTACGGAGGGACATAAAGTCGTATGTTCTTAAGTCTGATGTTCGGAGAGAGTACTATACTATAAGTAGTATACAGTACCTCTCTTTATATACTGTATTTATAAAATCTGAGCCTAATCATAGAGTTGCTGCAAAATTGTATCCAAACTGTATCCAACATTTAGCCACACAACCAATCCAGGATTGAGTGGCCATACCCCCCCCCCCCCCCCAGCCAGGACCTAGTGACCTTACCGAACATGCAAGATGCAATGGGGCATCTCAAACCATCGGTCCAGCCAGTTTTTACTCGCAATTTTGGGTACTAACTGCGACTCCAACTATCGAGTCAAGTCAACATAGATTTAAAGCTCAGTATAAACTGATACAACAAAATACTAGCAAACTCGGCGAACTCTCGTAGCACAATATGCACCGCTTGCTAGAGCATAGAACTGATGTAATGTTTAATTGCAAGCAAAATGAGCCACGGCAGAGCAAAGACCAGCATGTGAATAATTAGTGTTAGTTAACCACCATACTTGTAGAGAAAGGATGGCAGAGCAAAGACCAGCATGTGAATAATTAGTGTTAGTTAACCACCATACTTGTAGAGAAAGGATAAGTGTAAACTAAAGATATGACAAAATACTCGCCCACTCGGCGAACGAGCAAGCGGTGACCTTTTAGCTTGGAAAAATTTCCTGCTAGCTGATAGGTCAGACAAGAACATTCTAACCAATCAGCTAGCAGGAAACTTTTCCGAGCTAATAGGTCACCGCTGCGAGTCAGTGTAAATGAGCCTTATTAAAAAATTGAGTATGGTGTTAAATCATTAACCAACATACTCATATCTACAAGTATTTAGAGAAGTTTACGTTCGATAGAAAACGTGTCCAAGAGAGCTTTCGTAAGTGTTTTTATCCCTAATATTACATGAAAAACAATTTTTTCTATTAGCTTTCTTGTCTTTTTGTTGATTTCTGCCGTTATTTTCTTCCACGATTCGTTACTTTTCATTATTCCACCTAGAGTTCCTCAAATTACTGTTGGGTGGTGGTAATCAGAAAAAGATATTTTAGCGGAAGATAACACCAGAACACAATAAAACAAGAATACTAACAGAAAAAGATTGGTTTCATGCAAAAATGCAACTATTACCCTTTAAGCATCTTTCAGCAAAATCATAAAAAATATATATAAATGTACACACAAATGAATAGGATATACGACTGGCAAGGGGTAACCCTCTTTTTGTTTACACAAAATTAGCAACAATATTCGTCCGTCTCTTTAGATGGATACATTTCACGCTTTTCCTCTATATAGTAATCGTCCCTGACACTTTGTGCATCTTCCAGCATATTCATTACAAAGAAATAATAACATATAAACGAGCAGACAATGATATAAGAGGGACTTCCCTTACAACGATGTCACCAACTTATTTGGCAAAACTTCCCTGCGAAACCAGCAACACCCAAGGTAGCTGGAAGTTGGAACTGCAAAGACAAGAAAGCCTACCTATTAAGAAAAAAAAAAAAAATGGGCGCCTTAGCAGCACTATCTATTGCGGACGCGCCCTAATAGTTACGAAAAAAAAAAAAAAAAGAAGACTTTACGGGAATTTGGCATTTAGGAAGGTTCACACGTTACTATAAATATTATCTAATAATTGGTCTAATATTCATCTAGTAATTTTCCATAGATCTATATTAAATCATATTGATCATTAGACTGCCCGTATTCTTTTTCATACATATATAGTTTGTTGTATATTCATTTAAAAAGTGCAGGTTAAGGTTAAGCTATGTATTTCATGTATATATAATATTGCAAATTTAACTTACAGAATATGTGAAAGACACGCACCCTAAACTAAGAAGGAAGTAAGGGAGTGGATGGTCTATTATTGTAATAGGCTCGTTAGGTCAGAAAAAAAATGCTCTTACTTTTTTTCGGCATTTAAAGGGATTTCTATTTCTAAAGGTACAAGTTTGCACTTACATTAGTAAAGTGAGAGACTCTCGAAGTGACCTTAGCATCTGTTAGGTACTTTTTAAAAGTATAATCTCGGACTGATAAAGTAAACATTCTTCAAGTTATAACTATATAAAAATTCAATATACGACCTTACCTTAACATCGATAAATGGGAGGGAAAAAATGCACCTTTAAACGAAGAACACATTCAACATGCAGTACGTTCACTGGGTTACATATGGCGACAAAGTGACAGACTGACAGTCAGACAGCTACAATTGTTTACTCAAATTTGCGTTACCAGATTATTAGATTCCAGATTTCCCTGAGAAAAATGAAAATACAACATATTCATTAGCTTAAATGAAAATAAAAAAAACATGAGAACGCCCTTTTTAATCGTATTTTTTGCTTTATTTATAGTGTAGCATATATATGTATAATATCTGGTAAAAAAATATTCATCATAGCTCAAAAAGAATGCTGGTGAAATTTGATTATTTGGCAACACTGACTTGCGTCACTAGGTAGCAGACGACAATTTCTGTGCCACCAGTGTTGCCAGATGGGTTATTCTAAACATCTCCAAAACAAATAAAAAAAAATCCAAAACAATCCAAAAAAAAAAAAAAAACATTTCCAAAAATATATTTTCTTCTCATCCTTTATGCTTTGCTAACATAAAAATTACTCACTATTTCATATAAGTGTAAGCAAACTAATTGCAACAATATGAAGGTGTACTTAGGTTTGTTTCTTCTTCACAGAAATTTGCACATAATATCCCCATCAGACACCCAAAATCCCAAAATCTAGGGATAAATCTCCATATCTGGCAACACTGCACCCCACGAGACGATTGACATCGAGCGCATGCGCCATTTCGGACTGATTTCGTAATGAAATATATAAGCTGATTATTATTATTATTATTATTATTATTATTATTATTATTAGCTAAGCTACAACCCTAACTGGAAAAGCAAGATGCTATAAGCCTAGGGGGCCCAACAGGGAAAATGGCCTAGTGAGGAAGAGAAACGAGGATAGAATAAACTACAACAGAAACAATGAACAACTAAAAAATTAAATATTCTATGAACAGTGACATTAAACGATTTTGCATATATAAACTATGAAAACTTTAAAACATTAAATTTTGGAATCTTATCAACGTTAAACTATTATTTTTTTTTACATTCAAAGATATTTTAGATTTATATCTTAGAACTGGATATATCTTGTGAAATTACATTTGTAATGCAATGATATTAACGCAAATTATATTCGCAAGACATTTCTTCTTGCTAAATTTTCTTCACGTCTAAAATTAGAAGCTTTAGTCATTCGGAAGCATTGCAATAAATCATTATCATAAGAATAAATGTTAATTTTCATCAACCGTTAACATCAGTTTGGACCTAAAATTTTATCTGGTATGCAATGTTCCTTGTTCAAGATTCACTTGTACTGTTCCTTTTTCAGGTGGATAAATTCAGAAAAGACTAAGTCTGAATTCTCCTAGTATGTTGTGTCCCGTGAAGAAGATTCCTTTGTAATAGATAAACTAAGATAATCTACACTAGTATCGTATCCTTGCCCATCCTCTATAAACAACCTGGTTGCATACTACACCTTCTGCTCTCCACTTTTACCAAATGAGCAACAATATTTTTAATATGTACAAAATGTGTCTGTACTTTATTTTGTATTCCTTTGTATAACCTTCATTATGTACTGTAGATGTAAACAATATTGTTTTGATATGATTTTAAATGTCTGTATATACTTTCTTATTTCTTATTTTTTTGGCATAACTTAATTACAATGTAATGTAAACAATATTACTGTATTACCATGTACTCAAATGTCTGACGCCAATGGGCGCAATAAATTGATTAAAACAAAAACAAAACAAAAACACACTGTGCTGCTTCTAATAATCAATATTGGTAATTAAAATAAAACTATATTAAACTTAACTCCCTTGCCAAACTTACGCTATTGTACTATAACCTATAAGAAAAATATTTAAGAACAATATTACATTTATCGAGCAAAGTATTCTAGCTTAAATGAAAAAAAAATATTACGTAAGACCAAAATTACATTCAACGAGTTATTGAACCAAATCTTCCAGTGGACTGACTCATAAGCGTACTCATCTTGAGTACTGGATTCGTATTTGTCATCAGAGGGATTAAATTCTAAATGCAAGAAATGGTAATTGCCAAATGCTCCTAGTACTATACTCCTACGCAATATGTAATTCATTACACCTGAGGAAACTTTGGCCAAGCTCTAGAAAAAAAATAGATGCTAACAGCCTGACTAGTGGTTCATCGAGCATTGTTTGACAAGGAGAGAGAGAGAGAGAGAGGAGAGAGAGAGAGGAGAGAGAGAGAGAGAGAGGCGGGGGGGAGCAGGGCTAGGCCTATACATCTAAAGGCACTTAAGAGTTTAGATCATTGGTAAAAGTTAATTTCTGGAAGAGAGAGAGAGAGAGAGAGAGAGAGAGAGAGAGAGAGAGAGAGAGAGAGAGGCGGGGGGGAGCAGGGCTAGGCCTATACATCTAAAGGCACTTAAGAGTTTAGATCATTGGTAAAAGTTAATTTCTGGAAGAGAGAGAGAGAGAGAGAGAGAGAGAGAGAGAGAGAGAGAGAGAGAGAGAGAAGGGCTAGGCCTATACATCTAAGGACACTTTTTAGATCATTGGTTAAAACTCATTTCTCGAAGTCCACCTTTACCAAATGAACAAATACAGTAGTTCATAGTTATGTACTACACAGGACAACGATTCCTCCTTCGTAATTGCAGTTGGGAAAAGGAGCCGTTGCAAAGACCTTGCTTCAACACTGAACCCGAACGTTATCAACCAACCCAGATGTCACAGAAGTAAACGGTTACTCAATTTTGTAAATTTTTACACATGGCCAGTTGCAATACAATTACATAATGGAAAAGGAAACTAATCCTATGCTCTCGGTTGTACACTCAAAAATTTGCCTGAGAAAAACTAAAAATCCTGGAATAATTTTGCCAGGCATTTACCGTTTTAAAAACGGATATATTGACGTAAAGTAGTGATATTACGGTCACCAACCGTAAAATTTAATGAAGTATAGAGAAATTACGGTAGCCTGTATTTCACTCAAATTAGACTGAGAACGGTATATTTTTACGGATAATTTTCGATTAAAATTAAGTTTTTTTTTTTTCTTTTTTTAACAGAGTAGTCTACTCAAGCACAATGACATTCAGTAATTCGTTAAATTACACTGGCTGCCGGTAAAGGCCAGAATCGAATACAAGCTACTCTTACTAACGTTTAAGATACTGAGCCAAAATGAACCAAAATATCTAAAAGAATGCCTGAAAAAGCTAGAACTAGAAACAAATGTTACCATAAGACACATGAGTGACAGACTATCTGAACCAAGAACAAAGAGCAAATTTGGTGAAAGGGCTTTCAGCTACTGTGCGCCTAGACATTATAATAAACTGCCAACTGAAATGAAGGACTTAAAGGGAGCAATTGAATTTAATTAGAAACTAAAAACATTACTTTTCACAAGATCATATGATTTGGAAGATGCTAAAATCAAAGAATTGTATAAGTTATAATGAAAATGTTTCGTTAGATGATTGATATGGACCCGCCCGAGAAGTAGTTCACTCGACTACAGCGGAGGGTTGGATTTAAACCCAAAACAAGGAAACAAGTGAGTAACTTGTTGAAATTGTATACTTAACATTTTTACTTAGTCGGGCAAAACATCACTTCAAATGTTGAAAGAAAGTTCATTGCAAAGCCCGTGAGAACATATTTTCTTGAACCAACTCTATGAGAGTTAATGTCCAATCCTCAGCCAACATCTATCAAATTTTGGAAATAAATCCGGATAGGATTTTTTTATGCAAGATCATTTTGTTGACGGTGTAGTTAATGATTTAACGATATGGCGAACTCAGTCACCTTCATAACATTTCAATATATCACATATATTTCAATATATCACCTTTTCTTAAATGAAACTCTTAGTCTTCATGCAAAATTGATGGCAACTTCAGAGGGGACAGAAGAGAAGTCGACTTTGTGCGCGATAATACCTTAACGTGGTGGAAGGGTTAGCGTATCGCCATGATCAGTAAAGCTGTACTAGTCAGGACCATCCATACTAGGTTGGTTTACTGAGAGATCAGACAAAAATCTCCCACCATGACCAATTCGCACTGGCCAGCATAGAGTTAAAAACTGGCCAAACCCTTGACATGAATAAGAGCATGTCTGAGGCTTTTGTCCTGCAGTGGACTAAAACAGCTGCATTCGTTGTTGAGTATATATATTATACAATGGCTAATTGTGAGAGGGGGGGAGCCTGGACTTGGATAGATTAATAGTGGCCTATGCTTTTAATATAAAAACTGGATACATTACATTTACTGCTTTCATAATACTTATTTAAGAACACACACAAACAACGGGTCAAATGACAAGGAACTCTATCAAAAAATTCTATAAAAAATCTCCATAATCATAAATGAAAAAAAAAAATCTAGAGAGGAAAATAAAAGTAATCAACTTATATGACACTAAGTAGATATAAGGAAAACAACAAGAATTATGTAATCTCACGAATAACTTTACCCATCTTTGAGTCCATGGTTGGTTGAGCAAGCTTTAATTCGTTTACTTTACTTGGTAGTAGATTCTGTAAACTTCTTTTATGGCCTTCCGTCCTGAAGAAGACAGCAGAGAGAGAGAGAGAGAGAGAGAGAGAGAGAGAGAGAGAGAGAGAGCAAATAGAGAGAGAGAGAGAGAGAGCAAATAGAGAGAGAGAGAGAGAGCAAATAGAGAGAGAGAGAGAGAGAGAGAGAGAGCAAATAGAGAGAGAGAGAGAGAGCAAATAGAGAGAGAGAGAGAGAGAGAGAGAGAGCAATATAGAGAGAGAGAGAGAGAGAGAGAGAGAGAGAG
>NC_090742.1:62186307-62188807 GCF_036898095.1 Palaemon carinicauda | reverse complement strand
TAAAGAAGTAGGAAATGGGTAGGTTTTTTTTTGAGTTCCCAACAAGTGGAGAAAATGACTTGGGCAGTTAGTTTATGAGGGTGACGATATGAGAATTTGACAAGGTAGTCTTTCATCTTTTTTTAGGCAAATAATTTCAAGGAGACAATTCCAAGGAGAACTCAAGTAATATATCTCAAATCTTATTGTGATTGGAGTTCCACCTCTTAATAATCACGAACTGCCCTTTCGAATAGAAGCTTAAAATTATTACATTATATGGAACATCTCCTTAGAAATCACTTGTCTGCTGCTTGTTTTGGTTTTTGCTTGCCTCAATCTGTCTGTCCCTTCATTCCCCCAACATGAGAAGGTACCCAAGAAAAACTGTAAGCTGGTCCCTATGTACTCTGGAATATAGAGCAACTACGATATCTTCAGCACTATTGTATTTGCCCAATTGAAAATACTGCAAGGTCCTGCAATACACTGTCACAAAATAGTAAAACCATCATCATCAATTATTCCTATTTTCTGATTGGCATTTAATCCACAATACAGCTCTGCTGTAAAATAAAATTGAGGTTAAAAATTAAATCGTGCTCTTCCAGTTTAAAGGCAACTCATGAATAGCAGAGGCTAGGGGCAATGACATTGCCCTATCAAGCAGGACAATGCCCAAGAGACTGACCATAATTGTGATCAGCGCACAAGGCCCCTCTCCATCTAAGCTAGGACTAAGGTAATGGATGCTGATAACTCAGCATATAGACCTATAGGCTCCCCAAAACGACCCCCCCCCCCCCCATCCTTAGCTCACAAGGATGGTGAGGATGCAGCGACCAAAGGAACAAACGAGTTTAAGTAAGATGATCATCAGTTAGGAACGTTACCACATTAGCCACTAATTCCAAAACCAAGGCCAGCTATAGGTTAGAGTACCCTTCTGTAAAAATGAAATTAGACCAATGCTCCACGAAACTGGAGTAAGTTTCATCAACTTATCTTGTGTTTAAACCTCTATATATCATATAGAAAATAAAAACTTTCTCTTTACGGTTAACTGACTACTTGAAAAGTAATAATCTGACATCTTGGTATATTCAAAGTATAACCAATCTTTTTACTATAAACCAAATAATTTGGGCAACTGTGGGCGAGTTTAAAGAATAAAATACTAAAGGAAAAAAGGTTCATTTTCGCAACCCTTGTAACCTTTAGTAATATCCAACTGTCGAAGAACATTTCGTCGAACCGACAGTTTGTCGACAGAGTTCGACAATATATCGTTGAAAATTTTATATTATACTTCAAAGCTTTTCGTTATCTACGTTTTTGTTTCTTTAATTTCTCAATATTTTTCTTTTCTCTTAAGATTTCCTTTTCCATCTGTTCGTTTTCCAATTATCCATTTTACAGTGTTTCACCATCACGAAAACCTGTTATGTAGTCAACTTCCCTTTTTTTTTGCTCCACAGAATTCTCAAGAAAACACTAAAATAAATCGCATTCAATAAAACTGTCGAAGATTTTAAGTTTTGAATATCATCAGTGCTTTCTTTTGAATAAATGCATTCGTGAAAACTGCTATAAAACTTAGAAATTATATGCAATATGTATTTAGCTATTACCGCTCGTCTAAGAATCCACCTGAAAATGGTAACACTTCCAAACTGTATAATGGTTTAAGTGTGGTAGTGTTTATTTAAGTTTTCATAGTCGTCTGTGAGCTTTTTTAACCTTTCATTAATAATTTTGTTTTCCCTTTTTTTTTTTTGTAATAAAGGATGTTTTATTACTAGTTCCCAATTATTCTGAACTTTATTCGAGTTTGATAAGGCAAGATAGATTTGGATGGACGACCGACATACGCATTTAAAGGTTATATTATCATCATTATTATTACTAGCCAAACTACAGCCCTAGTTGGAAAAGCAGGATGCTATGAACCTAAGGGCTCCAACAGGGAAAAATAGCCCAGTGAGGAAAGGGAATAAGGAAATGAGAAAAAATTAATAAATTATTCTAAAAAGAGTAATGTACCTACCGTGTGTCACACGATCGTACATAATTCATTTTGTATATATTATGCTTGTATCTTCGCTCTTCCATCGCACTAAAAAGAACCAGAATAAACATGTCTGCGTTTCGACTCTGTAACATTGTCTGTCTTGTAAACATGAAAATTCCTGTTGCCTTGGGCTTTAGTATATAAAGGAGTGTGTTCTATAATAAATTAACTCAGTTGCTTTCATACTGCCTTTGAGTTCACAACCTTCTCTTGGCTGTCACAGTAACAACGTCAAAACAAATATTTCACATATAAACTATAAAAAGACTTGTTAGTCTGTTCAACATAAAAATATTTGCTGCAGCTTTAAACTTTTGAAGTTCTACTGATTCTACCTGTTCGTTCGTTTGTTCGTTTTAGATTAACAGGGTCTTTTCGGTTTGAGTGCCTATCGAATTTTAATGTTTTTTTTTTATTCCAATGTATGTATTTTGATGTGGAAAACCCTAA
>NC_090742.1:62183175-62185807 GCF_036898095.1 Palaemon carinicauda | reverse complement strand
CTCCAAATGGAGACCAGGATGGACTAAAAACTCTTTGAGACATCCAAAATCCTTGTAACTCTCTCTCTCTCTCTCCTCTCTCTCTCTCTCTCTCTCTCTCTCTCTCTCTCTCTCTCTCTCTCTCTCTCTCTCCAAATGGAGTCTCCGAGGATGGACTAAAAACTCTTTGAGACATCCAAAATCCTTGTAACTCTCTCTCTCTCTCTCTCTCTCTCTCTCTCTCTCTCTCTCTCTCTCTCTCTCTCTCTCTCTCTCTCTCTCTATTTGCTATGTTTTTTCAGGACGGAAGGCCATAAAAAAAAGTTTACAGAATCTACTGCCAAGTGAAGTAAACGAATTAAAGCTTGCCCAACCAACCATGGACTCGAAGATGGAAAAGTTATTCGCGAGATTACATAATTCTTATTGTTTTCTTGTATCGACTTAGAGCCATGTGAGTTGATTACTTCTATTTTCCACACACTTTGGTTGTTTTCATCATTTATGATTATGGAGATTTTCGATAGAATTTTTTGATATTCATTGTCTTTTGACCCGTTGTTTGTGTGTGTTCTTAAATAAGAATTATGAAAGTAGTAAATGTAATTTTATTCAGTTTTTATATGAAAAGCATAGGCCACTATTAATCAATCCAAGTCAAGGCCACCCTCTCTCACAATTAGCCCTTGTTTAATATTATATACTGAACAACGAACGCAGCTGTTTTTAGTCCACTGCAGGACAAAAGCCTCAGACATGCTCTTATTCATGTCAAGGATTTGGCCAGTTTTTAACTCTAGGCTGGCCAGAGCAAATTGGTGATGGTGGGAGATTTGTCTGATCTCTCAGACATGCTCTTATTCATGTCAAGGATTTGGCCAGTTTTTAACTCTAGGCTGGCCAGAGCAAATTGGTGATGGTGGGAGATTTGTCTGATCTCTCAGACATGCTCTTATTCATGTCAAGGATTTGGCCAGTTTTTAACTCTAGGCTGGCCAGAGCAAATTGGTGATGGTGGGAGATTTGTCTGATCTCTCAGACATGCTCTTATTCATGTCAAGGATTTGGCCAGTTTTTAACTCTACGCTGGCCAGAGAAAATTGGTGATGGTGGGAGATTTGTCTGATCTCTCAGACATGCTCTTATTCATGTCAAGGATTTGGCCAGTTTTTAACTCTAGGCTGGCCAGAGCAAATTGGTGATGGTGGGAGATTTGTCTGATCTCTCAGACATGCTCTTATTCATATCAAGGGGTTTGCCAGTTTTTACTCTACGCTGGCCAGAGCAAATTGGTGATGGTGGGAGATTTGTCTGATCTCTCAGTAAACCAACCTATTATGGATGGCCCTGACTAGTACAGCCAACTGATCATGGCGATACGCTAACCCTTCCACCACGTTAAGGTATTACCGCTCACAAAGTCGGCTTCTCTTCTGTCCCCCTCTGAAGTTGCCATCAATTTTGCATGAAGACTAACAGGGTTACCAGATTATTTCCACTGGATTAGCATACATGAACCTTAAAATTATAGTTTTTTAAACCAAAATTATCGTACACACTTTGAACAAGATTATTAAGGAGTAACATATATAGCTTATTTCAAGGTATTTTAGCATAATTGCTTAATCAAACACACACACATACATTGTATATACCCAAAGTATGTACCGTACATCGTACCGGACCCAAAATAATCGTAGGCCTACATGTACGATAATTATCGTACGAATGGCAACCCAGACTAACAGAAAAAGTTTTTTTTACAATAAAAGGTGATATATTGAAATGTTATGAAGGTGTCAGAGTTCGCCATATCGTTAAATCCTTAACTAGACCGTCAACAAAATGATCTTGCATAAAAAAATCCTATTCGGATTTATTTCCAGAAATTGATAGAAGTTTGATGTTGGTTGAGGATTGGACACTAACTCTGAGAGTTTGATGTTGGTTGAGGATTGGACACTAACTCTGAGAGTTTGATGTTGGTTGAGGATTGGACACTAACTCTGAGAGTTTGATGTTGGTTGAGGATTGGACATTAACTCTGAGAGTTTGATGTTGGTTGAGGATTGGACATTAACTCTGAGAGTTTGATGTTGGTTGAGGATTGGACATTAACTCTGAGAGTTTGATGTTGGTTGAGGATTGGACATTAACTCTGAGAGTTTGATGTTGGTTGAGGATTGGACATTAACTCTGAGAGTTTGATGTTGGTTGAGGATTGGACATTAACTCTGAGAGTTTGATGTTGGTTGAGGATTGGACATTAACTCTGAGAGTTTGATGTTGGTTGAGGATTGGACATTAACTCTTGAGAGTTCGTTCAAGAAAAGAAGATATGTTCTCATGGGCTTTGCAATTAATTTTCAACATTTTTAGTGAGGTTTTTCCAGACTAAGTAAAATTTTTAAATATACAATTTCAGCATTAAGTTAACGAATTACTGAATGTCAGTGGGCTTGAGTAGACTATTGTTAAAAAAAACGTAATTTTGATCAGAAATTCTCCGTTGAAATATACCGTTCTCAGTCTTATTTCAATGAAATACAGGATACCATAATTTTACTATACTTTATTATATTTTACGGGTTGGTGACCTTAATATCACTCCTTTACGTCAATATATCCGTTTTTAAAACGGCAAATGCCTGGC
>NC_090742.1:62065675-62178175 GCF_036898095.1 Palaemon carinicauda | reverse complement strand
CTAATTTTATGTAAACAAAAAGAGGGTTACCCCTTGCCAGTCGTATATCTTATTCATTTGTGTGTACATTTATATCATATTTTTTATGATTATGCTGAAAGATGCCTAAAGGGTAATATTTGCATTTTTGCATGAAAATTTTTTTTTTCCGTCGGTATTCTTGTTTTATTGTGTTCTGGTGTTATTACCTTCTGCAAAAGTATCTTTTTCTGATTACCACCACCCAACAGTAATTTGAGGAATTCTAGATGGAATAATGAAAAGTAACGAATCGCGGAAGAAAATAACGGCAGAAATCAACAAAAGGACAAGAAAGCTAATAGAAAAAATTGTATTTCATGCAATATGAGGGCTAAAAACACTTACGAAAGCTTTCTTGGACCAATTTTCTATCGAACGTAAACTTCTCTAAATACATGTAGATATGAGTATGTTGGTTAATGATTTAACACCATACTCAATTTTTTAATAAGGGTCATTTACACTGACTCACAGTGGTGCCCTTTTAGCTCGGAAAAGTTTCCTGCTAGTTGATTGGTTAGAATGTTCTTGTCTGACCTATCAGCTAGCAGGAAACTTTTCCGAGCTAAAAGGTCACTGCTGTGAGTCTGTGTAAATGCGCCTCATTAAATAAAAAGGAGAATAATTATTCATATACTGATCTTTGCTACACCGTGGCTCACTTCTATCGCAATTAAGCAATACATTACTGACCCTATGTTCTGGCAAGCGGTACATATTGCTCATACACTGAGTGGATGAGTATTTTGTCATATCTTTAGTTTACACTAAGCCTTGTTCTACTAGTATGGTGGTTTAGTAACGCTATTATTCACATACTGGTCTTTGCTTCGCTGTGCCTCGTTTTGCACGCAATTAAATATTACTTCACTTCTCCTATGTTCTGGCAAGCGGTGCATATTG
Organism: Palaemon carinicauda; assembly: GCF_036898095.1. Taxonomy (NCBI): domain Eukaryota; kingdom Metazoa; phylum Arthropoda; class Malacostraca; order Decapoda; family Palaemonidae; genus Palaemon; species Palaemon carinicauda. Next base: position 62,177,251 of record NC_090742.1, on the reverse strand, counting down.
CGCTAAGAGCGTTCACTGTGTTTGCTAGTATTTTACCGTATCCTTAGTTTATACTGAGCTTTAAATCTATATTGACTTGACTCGATAGTTGGAGTCGCAGTTAGTACCCAAAATTGCGAGTAAAAACTGGCTGGACTGATGGATTGAGATGTCCCACTGCATCTTGCATGTTCAGTAAGGTCACTAGGTCCTGGCTGGGGGGTATGGCCACTCGGTCCTGGATTGTTTGTGTGGCCAAATCTTGGATACAATTTTGCAGCAACTCTTTATAATTAGGTACAAATTTTATAGATACAGTATATAACGAGAGCTATACTACTTGTAGTATAGTACTCTCTCCGAACATCAGACTTAAGAACATAACGACTTGATGTCCCTCCATAAACTTGCAATGTTCTGGTTATTGATTTCAGGATTTTGAGGGTCCACAAAGTCTTTACTATGGTTTATCGACCAGTGCCGGTACCCGTATTCACTAATTTTTTTGTATGCGGCCCACTCTTCACTGACTACTGTATAAAGCTACTTGGCCGTATATGTTTTTGAATAAAAGGTATTAATATTGTAATGTGTCTATGTGGATTTTCAATTAGTGGCACTGCATAAAATCTCTCAGATATGCTCTTTCCACCACACTCGCCAGGAATTTCTCTACCACGTCCGTATTTTCACTCGCCAAACTTCGACTTAACAATTTTGACAAAAATGTCTGGCCCTACAATTGGTGGCTGGTTATGAGCCAAATGTTCCGTTACCTAGGAACAATAGCTCCTCTAATTAACACTGGCTTCAGGATCCCAATTTAGGTTCCTGATAACATCTGAGTACTGTAACTTTTCTGTAACCACATTTTCACGAAAAGGACTACAGTAACTTCTAAAGTTCAGAATTACACTTATCCAAAAAATTGTTCTTATGTCACTCGCAGAGAATGTACACTGCATGTGTGTTTTACTTCGGTTTTCTAGCTGTAACGTGACTGCCAATTTTGCTGGTCAGGCCGCAATGAACACGCTTTGTAACACTGGTAGAGTTATATCTGAAGGAAGCACACCGTGATTACGTAAAAAGTTTTAAAATTTCTTAGTTATTCATTAAAAATAGTTTAATAGCTTCGTGCGGGGTAAATTCACAACTTGTAAAAAGGGTCGCCATAACTGAACCTGGCCAGGTGATCGGCCAAGGCAAGGCAGACTTTGTGATTTAAAAATGAGCAGGCAACCATGGAGATGTATGACTTAATATTTTCCATCAAGGACCAGTCAAATGGTGTGATTTATAATGTATCTACATTGTGATTGGCCAATTCATATTACAGATCAAGCAAAACACAAGAGAGAAGGCAATTTTTTTCCTCACGCACCCACAGTGAGGTCAAGGTTATACACGGTCAAAATCCCGCCCAAATCTAATATTCAATAGTAATGCATTAAAAGAAACTACACTGTTTCCATTGGAGCACAGAGGTCTATGGCTGGAGCTACAGTGCATTCGGGCAAAAATTATCACAGTGCGCAAAGGGGCGGAGTTTAATAGAATAGGAACAAATATGAGGAATAACAGGAGCTACTGTGTGTCACTGTGAAGATAAACAAATGGCTTGGCAAAAATATATTTACCGTAAGTTAATTAATTTTTTTCTCGTGTATTTATGCTGATAATGTATTGTTAATAATTTTTTTTTTCACGTTCTACCAGACAAAAATATTAATAACAAAATCGCTGGGTGGGATTCTATCGTAATAATACCCATTTCCACCTAATCTTGTGTAAATAATAGGAGTATTACATCATGGTAGTCGTATATTATATGTACATCATTATCCTGCGATTGTCATTCAAAGTCTGGGTTTTTATTGAAGTTGTAGAATGCCTGGAGTTAGTGAAACATAGGGGGAATATTTGTTTAGATTACATGTCCACCCGCATATTGCTAATTGGCTCTCGTCATTTCAGGTAATGGCAGCCACTTCCCAGAAGGCACCGAGTGGGATGTTCTTCATGGCCGCAGCTCCGGGTTATAGGGACCAAATTTCATGTATCCATTTCAAGAAAAAGTAAAAAGCTAAGAGTAATATGGGTTTCACATCTCTGCTGTATAGAGTAAGTAATTAATGAAGTTTTTCTATTCTCCAACGGATATAATTGAAAATTTTCCAATTAGGTTTTTTATAATCATTATGTGGTCACCAATAATCAATATTGGAGTCTATTTGTAAGTAATATTCTATTATGAATGCAGATATTTACTGTACAGTATTATAGCAGAGATATTAAATTTAGTTTCCCCATCTCATCAACTAAATTACCTTTCTCCAATTGATTTTAGTTATGTTGTTGTTTATCTGCTTTTCTTATATATACTGTAATGCAACTGTTTTGCCAATCTAGTTTCTATAATGACTGCTTGGCTGGATTACGTATTTTTGTAACATTTTTTTTTTTCATTCTTTTTCTAATTCTAAACTAAAGTGATGGTGTTAAAACTTTTAAAAAGTCTCTTATCAAATGTAAAATTAAGTCATTTTCCATTAATCTAAAGTTTGTGCCTACACGAGATGCAATCCATAGTCATTTAAATGGTGTTTACTCTGTTGCTGATTGGCTATGACTTGAATTAAGGAAATCGTGGGATTCTGGTAACATAGTATGGTTCTATCATCCCACCCATGCTGGGTAGGAGCAGCTGAGTCAGCGAGACACTCTTCACTTTACTCCTGGTCACTGCTCCAGTCGCATGCTGCTCGTCCACTGTCTCTGGTACACTTCACCTTGTTCGTTGTGCTTTCTCTCTACTCGCTGCATATCTCATATTGAGTACAGTATTTCCTAATTAAATAAGAGAACCTGGCCTGGCATAAGAGGTAGTGTTTGTGGCACCTCCATGAGCCAAGTAGAGGTAGATTCCCATTCTTTGTACCCTGGGTGTAATGGTAAGCATTGCTTCTTTATTATTATTATTATTATTATTATTATTATTAGTAGTAGTAGTAGTAGTATTGTTATTCTTATTATTATTTTTGGGCTCAAGCCATGGCGTCCAGATGGAAGGATCCTTTTTGGTAGCTTCCTTGGGTAATCACTACTAGGATTTTCCAGAGAATTAAACCACAGGTTATCACAGAATTCTAACTTCTGGAGCGAGTATCCTAAGGGTTTCCCCTTAAGACATCGTGTATCAACAGGGGACACGCATGTATAAACGTGCCACATAGCTATCTGCACCCCATATAGAGTTAACGCTTCAATATGGCGGACAGGGAGTGGCTGGGAGCTGAGCCGCAGCCGATCTAGATGTGGCGATATCGGTACTCGCGATGTAAACAGACGGACGCCATTGCTTTTGATGACGTCACGTCCGTCCTCATTCCTTTGCTAGTAGCTCGCTCGATTGGACGTATTTTTCCCTTTGTGCGACTTTATCTGCTTGCATCCTCGCCATGTCTCAACCTTTAGCTTCACCTCCTTCTGGAAAGTTGAGTACAAAGGTTTAAGTATTGTTTAAATAAGCTCTGACCTTAAAGTAAATCTTACTTTTCGAGATATTTGCATAATTGTGGCAGAGCTTTGCCAGACCGGTCAGCGCCATTTTATGACGCTGCTGTTGCTTGCATGCCTTATTTAGTTAGCCGCAACAGCCTTACCGGTATATAAATTACTAATCAGCGCTATTAGTTATTTAGTCTTCATAGCTAGGAACTTTATATCGTGTTTTTGACGCATTAGTTAGGGTCTTCGCTGACCCCATACCAGTAGGCTTTGATTAGCCCCTAGGCCAGTGAGCCTATACCAGTGTTAATGCATGATATTTCAGTGATCCTAGTGTTAGTTATGAAGATTTTGGCATTATTTTACAATACCATTGACAGTGATGCAAGTGTTTTTCGCCTTCAGGGACCATATAGGGGGTAGGTTATCTTGAGTGCCTTGCTAACCTAACCTTATGATAGGACCCCTATATGCTCTCTTCATCCCTAGCCCTAGGGCTTCCCTCTGGTAATCTTGTACCCTATTACATGTGATAGGACAAGACTCCTCAGAGTACTGTATCGCCTCCCCACCTAAGGGAATGACCCCTCCCTTAGTGTTGCGGACCTTAAAGGTAGGATCACCTCCTTTAAGCTGAATCGGTCCTTGACCTTTTCCTTGCGATACGTCTTCTCCCTTCCTTGATTAGGGTCTAACAACCCTAATCCAGGTTAGGTTGGGAGGGCTGGTTTATGTACCTAGCTGAAATATACGCGTGCACCGTTTTTCAGTTGGTCCACCTACTATAGGTTAGGGTGAGCATCTCCCTTCCTAGGTGGCCGCTCTGGTGCATAACCCATCCTTTCTTATAAGAAGACCCTTTCCCCCCCCCCAACCTATCTCTTGCCTAGCCTAACCTACCAGTAGGTTAAGCTTCATATGTCCCCTGTCCTACACTCCACCCTAGGCTGGAGTGCTGGACCCCGTGGTGCTCCCAGTGTTGTCCGCTCTGATACATAGACCCTCCATAGTGCTATGGAGTCAGTTATCATTTGGTCGACATGAAGAGTCTCCACCCCTTCTTTGGGTACACCCTGTCCTCTCTTGGACTGCCTTAGCCCCCGGCCATTGCGGCCCCTGCTTAGGATGATAGATTCACCTCTATCATGGTGGTACCTTTTCCAGAGGTGTCTTGACTAGGCTAGTACAGCCTTGCCATCCCACCTCCATCTTTGGTGCGTGTCCCTTGCCGCCTCTACCCCGGCATCACCGCCGCTACGGGTGACTTCCTTTTCCTTGCCGCCTTCCCCCGAGTGCCGGGGGATCGCCGCCGGCCGTCGGCTTACCGCCGTGGCCTCTCCATTCCCTCATAGCCTCGGCACACTGCCGACCCCTCCCGGAGTGCCGGCACTAACAGCCGGCCCCCGGCCCCGGCTATGCTCCTTTATCCTTACCCCTGTCACCCTCCAACTGCCTCCGGCTGCCGGAACCGCCGCTCCTTGCCGGCGGCCGCCGCTACCGGCTGCCGCCACCCTGGCTTCTTTTGACCATAGAATGATCATTCTTGAATGCCAGAAACTCTGCTCGAGCGGCTTCCGGCGTGCCGGGGGTATGCCGGCCCCTTCCGGAGGCGGCAAGATGCCTTGCACCCCTTCTCTCAGCTATCTTTACTAGCGATAGCTCCTAAAAACCGCACCTAGACGGCTTGTTAACGCAGACAAACTGGTACGGAATCGTACATTTTGTTCAGTTTTCACTCTGTCTTCTTGCGTGTTTCATCTTTCCAGCACGCTACGTGTAATTGGCACGTCTGGTTGCCGGAACCTTACTAGGATCTCATGATCCCCAGACTTTCTTGATAAGATTTCAAGCCCAGTCTATAATATGGTTATTCTAGATGGAATTCCCATTATCAAGACACCTTCCATGGAGGCCTACGGCCACCTGGGACTGTCCGATGCTACGGCAACCAGCCGGGCGGGTTACACGAGGCATGCGTCTGTCTCCTTTCACCCACCCTTCTGTGCATCACAATTAATTTAAGTTAATATTAACTTGTTAATAATTAACTTTATATACGAGCCATATTATGACTCTACAATACTCATCGTCTCTTTCCTTTACAGGAGGAGTACGTCAGGTGTGACCACGACTTCTGCGCGGTCCGTCGGCCACACTTCTATGGACACACGGCGTGTAGGACACACGCCCCTTGTGCTCACAAGAGAGGGGATCTCAAATACTGGGGCCCCACCACCTGTTCGGTCTGCCAAGAATGCTTACAGAAAGCATTCTATGATTCTCCCTCAGCGGAGATTCGGGACACTGCTCGGGACAACCTACGCAAGTGGGTACGTGGCTTTCAGAAGAACGCCACTGGACCATACCTAGCCACAGAAGAAATGAGGTCTTTGCTGTTCCCAAAGGCCTCTCCAGACTCAGTGGTCCCAGTCGAACAGATCCCCGTAGTCCAGATTACAGTGGAACCTGATGTTGTCATGGCTCAGTCCATGAATGATTATCACCTGGATTCAGAACATGATGAACGCATGTCAGAGATCTCGGAGGACACCGAGAAAACCCTTATGGCCCAGGGTGAAGGGGAGGATGATGAAGAAGAGGACCGGGTTGTGTATACCGAGTCCGATAAGGAGGATGCCCCTCCCTCCATCCCCCCTCTTACTCCTACACCGACGGAAGTGTCTCTCCCATCTACGTCCTCCACCACGACTCCTCTACCTACGGCACAGGATATGATTCGGCTCATTGAATCCGTGATGGAGCAGAAGCTCCAAGAAACTCACCAGATCATTCGGTCAATGGGAGGTTCCAAGGAATCTCGCAAAATCTCCATCAAGGACCTCCCCACATGCTCGAGCGACAATCCGTGGCGATTCGCCGAGCATATGGTCATCGCTGACGACAAGATCTTCGTCAGCGATAAGATCGGTTCCATACCCCTGGAAGAAGTGGAGTTCTTCCCCCGCTTTGAGGCGTATCCGGACTGTTACGTCCGTCTACGTTCAGAACCATCCTCAAAGGAAGAGACCGAACCGAAGGAGAAAATAGTGTTCGATCTCTCGAAGGCCCAGGCTATGCTTGCCAAAGTGCTTAAGAGCAGAGGCTTTACCTGCTCTGGACTTCCGGCTCTGAGCAAGAAGTACCCCACCTACGTTGCGCCCGATGAAGTGGTGATACCCTTCACGGAAAAGGCCTTCGCTGCCTGCTTTAAGGCTGTAGAAGGGAAATCCTGCCCTGCATTGGAGGAATGCAGACCTTTCTCCGCAGTCACCCCGCCCGACACCAAACACTGGAAGGATGTGCAACACACCTTCGTGGTGGGCAAACTAGATCCTGACGTTGCTGGACGTCAGTTTAATGAGGACCTCCCCAAGCTAAACGATCACCTCCTTCATAGGGAACAGGAAACGAAGGAGAGGCTGGCAGCATCTCTCACTCTCCAGGTCCAGATGGACGTAATGGCTGGCGACACCAGAGTCCCTGACCATTACATGGTCCTTGCCAAATCTCATATGGCAACCTTAGTCAAGGATCTGTACCACTTCATGCGAGCTCGTAGAGCCTGCAGAGAATTCATGTTCTCCAGTGCCACTGTCAGACACGAACCCCGGAAACTGATTTCCTCCAACATCTGGGGCAAGTACCTCTTCCCGTCTGATCTAGTGAAAGAGATCACAGACAAGGCCGCATCTGAGAACAGGAACCTTCTCAACAAATGGGGCATGTCTAGGAAGAGAAAGCCCTCTCAGGATGACGGTCCTCAGCCTAAGAGGAAGCAGTCGAAGCATAGACCCCAGCAACGTCAGCACAGACTTCAGTTTCCGGCACCCGCTACTCCCCAAGTGGCCGCTCAGCCGCCACAGACCTTTCAGTTGGTCCCACAGCCGGTTTTGTCCTCATCACCGGCCTTCAACCCCGCCTTCGAGCAGTACTCCACTACCTTTCGTCCCAAAGGTAGAAGCTCAGGCAGGGGTTCCGGCAGAGATTCCTCTCGCCGGCCCTCCAGAGGCAGAGGAGGACAGGGAGCTAGCGGCCGAGGCAGCAAGTCCTCGGGACCCCAGAAGCAATGAAGTGCTTCCGGTGGGAGGAAGACTCCGCCACTTCCAGGATCGTTGGACCTTCGAATCCTGGGCACACAGCATCATCAAGAAAGGTCTAGGCTGGAGCTGGGCGCAACCACCCCCAACCTTCCAGCAATTCTTCCAACGTTCAACCCCCCCTCCTGGAAGAATATGTGCTAGACCTCTTGAACAAGAAGGTGATAAGAAGGGTGAAGTCCACAAGGTTCCAAGGGAGACTGTTTTGTGTCCCCAAGAAAGACTCAGACAGACTCAGAGTCATTCTGGACTTATCCCCCCTCAACGTATTCATATCGAACAACAAGTTCAAGATGCTGACTCTTCAACGGATCAGAACCCTCCTGCCTCGAGGGTCTTTCACGGTCTCGATAGACCTGGCGGACGCATACTGGCACATACCAATGAACCATCACGCTTCCTCCTACCTTGGATTCCGACTCCAACGGAAAAGCTATGCCTTCCGGGCCATGCCCTTCGGACTCAACGTGGCCCCTCGGATATTCACAAAGCTAGCGGACGCAGTAGTACAACAGCTCCGCATCCGAAACGTCCAGGTGATGGCCTACCTCGACGACTGGCTAGTGTGGGCGCCCTCGCCCGAGGATTGTATAGAATCCTGCAGAAAAGTTACCCAGTTTCTCGAACACCTGGGATTCCAGATACACGCGAAAAAGTCTCGCCTATCTCCAGCTCAGAAGTTCCAATGGTTAGGCATCCACTGGAATCTTCAGTCACACCGCCTTTCCATTCCAGCAAAGAAAAGGAAGGAAATAGCAGGGTCTGTCAAGCGACTGTTAAAATCCAAACGGATCTCAAGACGCCAGCAGGAACAAGTTCTAGGCTCTCTACAGTTCGCCTCGATCACAAACCCAGTGCTTCGTGCACAGCTAAAGGATGCAGCGGGAGTCTGGAGACGTTCCGCATCCATCGCTCGAAGAGACCTCAAGAGACGGCTCCCAAGCAGACTTCGACTTCTTCTAAAGCCGTGGTCAGAAGCGAGGGCCCTAAAAAGGTCCCTTCCTCTCCAACACCCACCTCCATCTCTCAACATCCATACGGACGCTTCGTTGGAGGGTTGGGGAGGTCACTCCCACCAAAACCAGGCTCAAGGCACTTGGTCTCCCCTATTCAAGACGTTTCACATCAACATCTTGGAGGCCATGGCGGTTCTTCTGACGCTGAAGAAACTCTCCCCGCCCCCGTCGATACACATTCGCCTGACCCTGGACAGCTCTGTGGTAGTGCGTTGTCTCAATCGCCAGGGCTCAAGATCGCCCAAGATAAATCAGGTGCTCCTGACAATCTTCCGTCTGGCAGAAAGGAAGAAATGGCACCTGTCTGCAGTTCACCTACAAGGATTCCGCAATGTGACAGCGGACGCTCTATCTCGGACAAACCCGATAGAGTCGGAATGGTCTCTAGACGCAAGATCATTCTCCTTCATCTCTCACAGAGTCCCAGAACTCCAGATCGACCTCTTCGCAACGAGCGACAACCATCAACTTCCTCGATATGTAGCCCCGTACGAGGACCCCAAAGCGGAAGCGGTGGACGCCATGACCTTGGATTGGAACAGATGGGCCAAGATTTACCTGTTCCCTCCCACCAATCTTCTGCTGAAAGTCCTCTCCAAATTGAGAACCTTCAAAGGGACAGCAGCTCTAGTGGCTCCCAAGTGGCCCCGCAGCAACTGGTACCCCTTGATCCTGGAGATGCAGCCAACGCTGATCCCCCTCCCGGACCCAGTTCTCTCCCAGCAAATACAGAAGTCGACTGTCTTCGCTTCATCATCGAAAATCAAGGACCTTCATCTCATGATTTTCTCACCCTAGCCGCTAAGAAAAGGTTTGGGATTTCGAAGAAGAGTCTAGACTTCCTCGAGGAATACAAGACCGAATCCACGAGAAGGCAATACGAATCGTCTTGGAGGAAATGGGTCTCCTTCGTCAAGGCAAAGAACCCCTCGAAAATCACTATAGATTTTTGCTTGTCCTTCTTCATTCACCTTCATGGACAAGGCTTGGCAGCCAACACGATTTCTACTTGCAAATCGGCCTTGACCAGACCTTTGTCATACGCCTTCCAAATAGATCTGTCTAGCGACATCTTCAACAAACTACCGAAGGCCTGTGCCCGTTTACGACCGGCACCCCCCTCCGAGACCAATCACTTGGTCTCTAGACAAAGTTCTCCACTTCGCCTCCAACTTGGACAATGATTCATGCCCTCTTAAGGACCTGACTCAGAAAGTTATATTTCTCTTCGCTCTAGCTTCGGGAGCCCGAGTCAGCGAAATAGTGGCACTATCTAGAGAAGAGGGACATATCGTTTTCAACGATTCAGGAGACCTCTCCCTCTTCCCTGATCCGACGTTTCTCGCAAAGAACGAATTACCTACCAAACGATGGGGCCCGTGGAGGATATGCCCCTTGAAGGAAGATGCCTCTCTATGTCCAGTAGAGAGCCTTAAGGTCTATCTTCATAGAACTTCAAACTTTGGTGGAGGCCAACTCTTCAAAGGAGAAACATCGGGCAGCGACCTGTCACTGAAACATTTGAGAGCAAAAATCACCTACTTCATTCGCAGAGCGGATCCAGACAGTACACCCGCTGGTCATGATCCTAGGAAAGTCGCTTCGTCTCTGAATTTCTTTCAGAGTATGGATTTCGAAAGCCTCGAGAACTATACAGGCTGGAAATCCTCGCGTGTTTTCTTTAAACATTATGCGAAACAAGTGCACGAAGTGAAACATTTTGTGGTAGCCGCAGGTAGTGTTATGAAACCTGCTCTGAACTCTGCTTAGAACAGTGAGTTATTAGGGACTCTAACTCGTCGGGTGCCTATGTTGACCCTCAAGTGATACGTAGTGAAGCAGAAACCACCTTGTGTTTTCTTTAACTGTTCTTACCTCAGGTGAAATGTCATAGTAGATCACCACATGAGTGCTACATGCCCCGTGCATGACGTGTGTTACATAAAGACTAACGTTCCGTAGAACGAGTGCCTACTAATACTTGATTCTTCCCTTTCAGACTCAAGAGCACGCCTTTATGACTATGTACATTTTTATCAGAGTAAATGTTTTTTACTATTTATTGCATGACATGTATTGATTTACCTGCAATTATATAATAAAATGTCTATTTTATTACTTGTGCGTCTCCCTTGCTCCTTTCTTACTATGAAATATACTAATTGTCATAGTTTTATTACCCTTTATTCTTGGTTAAGGAAAATGCCAGGATTTACTCCGGGCATTTATTTATATAGAGCAAGTAAGTTTCCTTAGCGAATACTTACTCAATTATGAAGATGAGTCAACTCCATGCACGAAGTGTACAACCACCACTTCTTCAAGTTTGTTTCGACGCGAATACCAAATCGCTCTGACTTATCTTATGGATCTCATTGTTCCTTCAGCCTATATGAATAGCCTTCCCATGACCACTTTGATCTCAGCATAGCCCGTGGGGACTTCCATGCCAGGGGGGCAGGAAGGCAACTGCCTCATGGTAGCTCTAGTATAGACCACTATGCTTTCGGCTCAATGTTTTAGCACTCACTTATAAAGAGGAAAAAGTCTACCACGATACACTAATTCTCTGGTACTTTTCCATCAGGACGCCATGGCTTGAGCCCAAAAAACGGATTTTGAGCGAAGCGAAAAATCTATTTTTGGGTGAGATAGCCATGGCGTCCTGATGGACCCACCCTGTCTGTGATCAGGTCCCGCCCTGCGCCGCTGTATCATGGTGATGAGCGAGCTCCAGACTTTCGGAATGAGGACGGACGTGACGTCATCAAAAGCAATGGCGTCCGTCTGTTTACATCGCGAGTACCGATATCGCCACATCTAGATCGGCTGCGGCTCAGCTCCCAGCCACTCCCTGTCCGCCATATTGAAGCGTTAACTCTATATGGGGTGCAGATAGCTATGTGGCACGTTTATACATGCGTGTCCCCTGTTGATACACGATGTCTTAAGGGGAAACCCTTAGGATACTCGCTCCAGAAGTTAGAATTCTGTGATAACCTGTGGTTTAATTCTCTGGGAAAATCCTAGTAGTGATTACCCAAGGAAGCTACCAAAAATTATCCTTCCATCAGGACGCCATGGCTATCTCACCCAAAAATAGATTTTTCGCTTCGCTCAAAATCCGTTTATTACTAGCTAAGCTACAGCCCCTAGTTGGGAAAGCAGGATGCTATATGCCCAAAGGCTTCAACAGGGGAAAATAACCTAGTAAGGAAAGTACAGTTTATAAAATTAGATTAAATTTGACCATTTTCATCGATAGTTGAACACCCTAATCTCTCTTCCTCTTTAAGAGTAAGCGTAAATAAAGAAGTCTTGTCAAATAAGTCCATGACATTGCTCCTGCTACTTGTAAATATTCCAGGGATTGATTGCACTCTCAGTGGGAGAAATAGAATAGTCTGAAAAAGGCGGCTCGGAGAGATCGCTCCCTTTCTGCTTGAAGCAAGTTGAAGCATTCCTGACTCCTGGCCTTTCTCTTTAAGATCTGTCCTTATCTGAGTTCTGAGAGGATCCCATACCCCAAGGAAACTGCCATTTTGTGCATGATTTTGTGTTATCACCTACTGTAGTTAGTGAGCATGGGATTATATAGTGTTATAAGTCCTTTGTCTTCAGCTCTTTTTACAGCCAGAGCATGAGACGCCAGCTTACATAAACCTTAACAGGTCCCCACGAGTGTGATTAACCTGGAAGATCATATTTTTGTTTCAAATTTTACAGATCCGAGAGTTCTTTCCACCACAATGCAGGAACACTCCCGAGAGTATTTTAAAGATACTACCAAAAATGTACGTACACCACGCTGAGAGGTGACAGAACGGCCTATTTCACTAGGTACAAGAGCGATTTTTGGGGGGGAATGTTACTATTCTCCTATCTGCTCTTATGATGATTCCAACCTTTAACTCTAGAGGTCTTATAGGAAAGCCTTCCCTAAAAAAATAGGCAACTAGTGTAGCTTCTCTCCTAGGAATACTGTACCACTGATTTTTCAGATTATTAAGAAAGACCTTACCAAGAATTATAGATATGGTCGTGTCTTCCTAATGCGAGTGCAACGTTAGCGCTTCACCCACAGGCTCACAAACGTATTGCCTATCCAATATCAGGTAAGTGTACTTTTCAAATTAATAAACCAGAAAATACACAAACAAATAATTGTGCGCCTTTGACACACGTCGAGTAGATGCTTCAGTAGAATGCACCGCCTTTGTCACCCATCAAGTAGACGCATCAGCCGATTGAAATGCCTTTTGTCACCCATCAAGTACTGTAGACACATCAGCAGAATGCGTTGCCTTTGGCACCCATCAAGTACTGTAGGTGCATCAGCAGAACGCACCACCATCCCATCTTGCTCCAACCGAGCCACGAGGTCGTCGTCTCACAAGAAACAAAATCTCATGTTGACGTCATGGGAATAAGCATTCCGCCCTCTATGAGCCTATCATACGCCCTCTCAGATCCAACCAGAAATGGGAATACAAAATTAACTAATACTCGGCTTGTCCCTAGATCAGTTAGAATAACTACGGGCAAGATTAGCACAAAGTTTTGTATAGGAAATGGTAAGCAGAACCATCCCTGCCATTTCCTCATATCTGAACAGCAATGGGTTTTAGAGATGGTCCTTCACATTTGAGAAGGAGGTCAGACTCTCCACCATATTATTTGGTGAAGAGATATACTATAGACAGTTTAGGTGCTAAACACAAGATCAGTTATTTTCTTCCCCACAGGCTTCTAGCTCAGAGAAGGAGAGTAAACCTTTTTTTCCTCTCTTCTCTCTCTTCCTTATGTTATGTCCACGAGTCTCGTAATCTTTTTAGCCAAAATTCTCCTCGTTGTGGGTCTATTGCTTCATTTAGTTCTACAGGACCCAAATGAGAACAAAAGTACTTCAGTCATGAACCAAAATAGAGATGCAGGTCCGACCATGATTTCAATTGAAGACTCTCCTAGATAAATTACAAAGACGGTAAATGCTTCCTGGGTTTTCCCCCTTAAAGGTTCCAACATCAGGTCTTGGAGAGGCCTCCCACTTTTTGAAAATCATGAGCCTAATTAGGCGCATAAGTGGTCTTGGTGAATCGCCAAGTTCCCAACCCTAAAGTAGGTGTTATGCTATTGACAGGATCTTTCCATAACTTCTCGAGTACACGCTCGAAATTCGATGTACCACAGTCAAGTCAAGCAAGAGACACTTGGACCTATTGAACAGCGAGTGTTTGCTTCAAAGAACTCTTTGAGATAGTCAATCCTCAAAACTGATTCAGCCTACTTTATTAAAAAAAAATGAAAAATTCATATGAACACAGGGTAAACCCAAGCCCCCTTCTGATTGACCCGGATGTTGCAAATCTGCCTCTGGGAATGTTGGCAGAGAAACTTCCCCATCTTCTATCCGTATTTACTCCTCTTGAATTGCAGAATGTGGAAATTGATGATGTCAGCACAAACATGATCCTGCCTAGACCATTGGCCAGGAGCCTTATCATATTTTGCCATGTCAGAGAACCTCAAGGATGCTGAAATTAAAAAAGCAGTATAAAGAATTGGTTATGTTCAGCGGTGAAAGACATGGAGTTTGTTCTTCACCAAACTTCTTCCATTTGGGGTACTTGCATCCTCAAGAGGAGAGATGTAGTACTTGTCGAAAGTTCCATACAAGTGACACAGAAGGGGCTCTGTACTCAATATCATAAGCCATCCTAACCTTTTTTTTTTCCCTGCAGAAGTGGAAAAGTTGGAAGACTAGCCAATCTTTTTCTTAAAGAAGGGCAGCATGTTCAAGTTTTACAACTCCTCAAGCTCCTAAACCATGTCCTCTCAAACAGGTACCACAACGAAGGCTGCTAATTCCTCTTTCAGGAGACAAGTTAAAGCAACTTCTTTTTGTCGTAGAGGGCATCCCTCTAACCGAAGAGGTAGACGTCACGGAGGTTCTAGTTAGGGAAATTATGTCTCCCAACTAACTGCAAGTTGTGTGATGCATGGAAAGTTGCTGGATGAGGTGGCAGTTCTTTGAGGCAGATCCATGGTTATTGGAAGATCTGTTTGAGGTATCTCAAGATGAATGGTTAGAGGTAGTCTTAGATATGTCGCCAGGTTTCTTCCAGGTGGACACACCAAGTACAGTAACTCAAGCCATTGTAAAGAACGACTACCTGCTTACCATAGACCTGAAGGATGGGTACTTCCAAGTACCCGTCCATCCAAGGTCAATGAGGTGCTTCCGTTTCCTCTTTAAAAGGAGAGTATTCCAGTTCATGGTCCTATGCTTCGGCCTGTCCACAGAACTGTAAGCGTTTCACTTGCCTGTTCACTCATGTTTTCTCATGGTCACACGCCATGGGAATAAGACTTCTAAGGTACATGGTACTCTGGCACCTTATAGCAGAGTCAAGGTCACGACTCCTTTGTCACAGGGACCTCTTGCTTGATATTTGTCAAGTGCTGGGGGTCTGGCTAAACTTTGAAAAGTCCAGCCTAGTCCCTGAGTGATGAATACAGTACTTGGGGGTGGATATAGGCTCGTCCCAATCCAGAGTGTACAGGATCCAGATGATGAGACAGGTCAGAGCTCCCTATCTGGAAAGGAATTTTTTTCCAGCTCTGTCATGGCAGAAGCTCCTGGGCTATCTTTTCTCCCTATGGGAACTAGTACCCTTTGGGAGGATGTATCTTTGTCCATTTACAATGGACACTGAAGAGCCCATGGTTGCAGATATCAGATCACCCATTGGCTCTTTTGAAGATTCCCTGAGAATTGAAGACAGACCTCTTGTGGTGGGTAAAGCAGAAGAATCTGTTAACTGGATCTCCCCTACAAGTTCCAACTACAAATTTTCTTTTTTCAGATGCTTCTCCCCCATCTCAGGAAGGAGCTACATAAATTACCTGGAGTTGAAGGCAGTGTATCTAGCATTACTCCACTTTTCAGAGGCAATCATAAGTTCACTTGGTATAATGTTAAGTGACAACACCACTGTAGATATTTACATCAACAAATGGGTCTAATAAGTATCGTTCACTTTGAGCACTCCTCGTTACAGAAGACAACCATAATAGCCGACAATCTGAGCCGACTAAGGAGGATAATTGGTTCAGAATGGTCTTTGAATCCTCAAGTGGTAACAGGTCTCATGACTTACTGGGGTTCCCCCAATTATAAGCATATTTGCCACACATCTTAACAACAAACTGTGCATAATTCCCCAGTTCCAGAACCAGCTGCAGTGGTGGAGGATTCATTCCAACATCCGGGGGCAGAATGGACGTTATGCCTTCCCCCAGTTTACCTGATCCATCTGGTGCTGAATAATATCAGATCATCGAAAGACCTAAGGGTGACGCTAGTTGTACCAAAGTGGCCTCACTTGGAGTGGCATTTAGATCTTCTAGATCTTTTCTTGGAAGTTCCAGAGTGGTCAAACCTTCCAGGCCAGTTTCACGTAAAAAACTTAGGAAGTTTTACGAAGCAGCTCGCTGCCTAACTTTTCACGGCTGGAGGTTATCCAGCACTTCCTTCTAAAGAAAGTCTTTTTGAGACAGACTGCAAAACAACTTTCTGGTTAGGCTACCTCTGGAAGTCCTTCACAGCAGTCTACCAAAAAAATGGCCACATTTCTGGGATTTGTTATTGGTGTCATAGAAGGGATATTACTCTCAAGGCTACTACAGTACAGTGAACCCTCGCTACTTCGCGGTTCGACAATCGCGGATTCACCACTTCGCGGGGTTTTTCCATAACCCATATATATATACATATTGCGGATTTTCCGGAAAATTCGAAAATACCGCGAAATCTGAAGACAACCAAATACGATATTTTGTTACCTGTAATTCCATTAATACTGTAATTAGTAATATCTGTTCTTACTGATTGTTCATTGCATTACATATGATATATAATTCAGCACAGAAAGAAATAAAACACGAAAAGAGAATGTGATCATACGATAATTCAGTACTGTATACAGTACGTAGTAAAATTAAATCGAACATGAAACGCAAATCAGATGCAGTCATACCATATTAGAATGGTGTAAGGCTGCTGTTGGCTACTACTGTACTACAAATGTAATGGATGTGCTTCTTTTCCATGAATCTTTTGTATGTATACGTACGTAGTACTGCATCCAATAATATTCTTTGTTGCAAAAATCACATTTCGAATAAGCGTACGAGAGAGAGAGAGAGAGAGAGAGAGAGAGAGAGAGAGAGAGAGAGAGAGAGAGAGAGAGAGAGGCGTAAAATAGCGTACGTAAAGCTGTATTATTATTATTGTTATTATTATTATTATTGTTGTTGTTGTTAATAAAATTATTGTTATTATTATTATCATTATTATTATTATTATTACTGTACAGTATTATTATCATTATTTATTATTATTACGGTATTTACTTAATCTACGTACGTTCGGTATGCGCGGGGCATCTTCTGTGAGTAGGTAACCTACGCATCATAGTACTGTAAGACGGGTTGTGATTGGTTCAAGCGCTGATAGATGACGAATCAGAACTCAAGTTTTGTTATCTAGCCTGTGATTGGTGTTTTGCCCGCATCTCCTACCCGCAGCATCTAAGTTCTCGCGGGGCTGGATCGTCCACTCTCTGTTACCGCGTATCGCTGAGTAGACGTTCTTAAGTTTGTGAATCTGTGCTGTGTGCGACTTTTTTAAGTTGAACTTTTTGTTACTGTAAATCCTACTGTAATGGCTCCCAAGCGTTCTGCTTCTCTTAAGGCTGGTAGTGAACCTAAACGCCACCGAAGGATGATGACGATAGCTGAGAAGGTTACGCTTCTCGACATGTTAAAAGATGGTAGAAGTTACGCGTCCGCTGGCTGCCATTTTGGCATCAACAAATCTACTGTTCGCTATATCAAGAAGGACGAGGCAAACATTAGAAAGACGGCTGCAATCACCTTTAGCAGATCAGCGAAGCGAGTCGTTACAACGCGTAATAAAACGATCGTACGCATGGAAGGTGCTTTAGCTGTGTGGATTGCCGACTGCCGGAAGAAGAACATAGCGTTGGATACGAACACCATCCAAACAAAGGCTTTGAGCTTATATGAGAATTTTGCTGCAAAGGAACCTAAAGACCACGACGGCAACCATGCTGAAGATGATGATGATGCAGATGATCCTCAACCAGGGACATCCACTGATTCCCAGCCTCAGAAACGTTTTTCCGCCAGCAAAGGATGGTTCGCGAAGTTTCAGAAACGCTTCGCCCTGAAAAGCGTTTCCCTGCATGGGGAGTCTGCTTCCGCTGACACTGCCGCTGCTGAAACTTACGTGAACCAGACGTTCAAGAATATTATCGCCGAAGGTGGATACAAGCCGGAACAAGTCTTTAATATGGATGAGACCGGCTTGTTTTGGAAGAGAATGCCGTCGCGAACTTTCCTGTTCAAAGAGGAAGCCAAAGCCTCTGGCTTTAAAGCATTCAAGGATCGCGTTACCCTCGTGATGTGTGGCAATGCTGCTGGATTTTTGCTAAAGCCGGGGCTTATTTATAAGTCGAAAAATCCTCGCGCTTTGAAAAATAAAAATAAGAATCTCCTTCCCATGTACTGGATGCATAATCAAAAAGCATGGATTACGAAGATGCTGACCTCCAACTGGTTCCATCAGTGTTTTATCCCGCAAGTCAGCAAATATCTCTTAGAAAAGGGCTTGCCATTCAAGATCCTTCTCCTTATGGATAACGCTGGTGGACACGCAACTGACCTGTCGCATGAGGGCATTCAGGTTGAGTTCCTGCCACCCAACACCACGTCATTAATTCAACCGATGGACCAGGGGGTTATCAGGGCGTTCAAGGCCCTCTACACGAAGAACACCTTGGCGGACCTCGTTGCGTGTGTGGATGCTGCCCAAGATGACGAGGATGAAGATTTTAACTTGAAGGCGTACTGGTGGCAGTACACCATAGCCACGTGCCTGCAGAATATTCAGAAGGCACTTCAAGAGATGAAACCTGCAACCGTGAATGCGAGCTGGAAGAAGTTGTGGCCCGATATTGTTTACGACGACAAGGGATTTACTCCGTCGGAAATCCAACACTCTGCAATACGCAAATCTGTGCAGTTGGCTGCCATAATTGGAGGTGACGGGTTTGGCGACATGACGACTGAAGACGTCGACGAGTTGTTGGACTGCCATTCCCAGCCCCTAACTGACGCAGACCTCGAAGACCTGACGAAATCGGCAAGTGAAGAAGAGAGTGATACCCAGGAAGAGACCCAAGAAAATGTCGAAGAAACGGGCTTAACATTAGAACGGCTTGCCAAGGCCTGCAACCATGCGAAGGAGTTGAAAGAAATTTTGCAAGAGTGGGACGAGGATATGGTTTGCTCGATGCAATTCTGCAACAAGATCGATGAAGACATGACTCCCTACAAAATGCTCTTGGATCGAAAAAAGAAGCAGCGGCAACAACTTCCGATCACAATGTTCTTCCAGCCTCGCAAAAAAGAGCCAGTTCCTCCTGCTAGTACGCCTTCGGAAGAAATTGAAGAAGTTTCCCAGGAAGAAGTTGAAGAGGTGTCCCAGGAAAAGACACCTCCGTCTGAAGAGACGTAAAATACTACCTGGCTGCACAGTAGAACACATCATCAGCTTCATCATCATCATTTCTACTGTGCAGCAAATTCATCGCCATCATCATTCAAGTTTTTCTTCAACTTCTTTCGTGGTGAGTACAGTAACAATCTTTATTTTTTACTTTAATATTCTTACTGTACATTTTAAAACTGTATTTGTGCCTGTTTTATAGTTTAGTACTGTACGTACTGTATGCATTAAGTTAAAGGGAAGGTTTTAAAAGTCTACATGTTGTAACCTATCGTATTTTTTTTGTTTAAAATTTACATTTACGTACGTAAAACAATCTCTCTCTCTCTCTCTCTCTCTCTCTCTCTCTCTCTCTCTCTCTCTCTCTCTCTCTCTCTCTCTCTCTCTCTCTCTCTCTCGTAAATTGTTTTCCTGCTTTGCTACGTACAATACTGTATAAATTATATTTGTAAGGTAACATATTTTGTAAATGCTTTTACTGTAAATACTGTATGTACTGTATCATTATTTATCAGTATCATCATGCGCGTTAAATGCCTTGTTTGTTCTGAGCGTGGTTGTTTACTGAGCGTACAGTACTTTATGACGCCGTCGTTTCAGGCGGCGTCATAAAGAAAAACATTTCATTTGGAAGTCCTAAGAAAAATACGTAAACTAAAACATTGGTAATAAAAAAATCAACATACAGTACTGTATAATCAATATAATCGATGCAAAAACTAACCTATACATATATGTGTACACTAAATGAGTTTGTTTCTTCATTATGATCAGAGATGAACGTAAACAAAACATTGGTTGCCATTTTTTATCGTGCCTTTTAGGTGTTTAGGAAACGCATGATATAAAATCGCCTTTAATATTTGTGCCTGTTTTAGTTTAGGGTGCTGTAGTACATGCATTAAGTGTTCTGTACATTAAAGGGTAGTTTGTTAACAGTACTACGTACAAGGGAAGGTTATAAAAGTCCGAATATACATGTTAAATAAATAGGTAAATATGATGTCACTACTTCGCGGATTTTCACCTATCGCGCCCGCGTCTGGA
This sequence comes from Palaemon carinicauda, assembly GCF_036898095.1. NCBI lineage: Eukaryota > Metazoa > Arthropoda > Malacostraca > Decapoda > Palaemonidae > Palaemon > Palaemon carinicauda. Next base: position 62,157,008 of record NC_090742.1, on the reverse strand, counting down.
ACCTATCTACCGCGATAAACGAGGGTTCACTGTATTCTACTGATTGTTTGTTTTAGTTCTGTAACGGAAAGAGAAACTTCTTTCAGTCACTATGATGAAAGGCTATCCCCTCACCTTAGGCCAAGTTTTCAAGCCGAAGGAAAATAGTCTCTTCTCCTGGGAACTCTTAGTACAGTAGTGATAAAGAGCTTTGCGCACTCCTCCCCATCTCAAGATCTTAAACCCCCTCCTTGTAGTTCTAACGTCCCTTAAAATAGCTTAAAGTGACATCAGAAACGTAGAAGCAGTGAGTTCTTTATAAATTTTCCCAAGATTCTCGGAAGTAATGAGAGATGATGTTGGTTAAAGATTGTGAAGTAAGAGTTTAGAGAATTCAGTGTCAATGATATACCATTTATATATTCTGTACTTTAAAGTTCAAATACAGTTTACTCCAAATTTTATTGGTCCCATGAGGCAACATTAAACTTGATAGGTCTCACCCCTGGTGGCTTTTGGAATGTGGCAGCAGTTTTTACAATAACTCGGGACCTAAATATCAATAATGCTATTGAAGAAGTGAAGGGAAAACTAACACTTCTTTGCAGTCAACATAGCTGAGAAATTCGGCTAATTAGCAAGTGAAATAATTCGTTTCTTAGAACTTCATAGGTCTCTGCAAGTTCTGGTTATATATTTACAAAAACCCTGGTCGGAAATCATTGCATATTGAAGTGCTGTATGGTTGAATCCTGTTGATAGGATAAGTAACGTTGCTTTCATCAGAAATACTCTCTCATATTAGTATCCATCCTGTTTAGAGATTGTGTAAAACATGTTTGGATCCATTCTCATGTAATTTACCAATACTTGAGAATTTTCTTTTTGTGAGAATGACTGTCCATTTTCTCGTTGCTTGTACACCAAACACTCTTACTGCTGCCACGAGGCTTTCACTGCTCAACTGTCATTTGGATGTATACAAAAAGTTCTTTGCCACCCTTTTTTGATGAGAACTAAATTTCACTGAACAATGTTCAGTCATGTGGACGGAGCCTTAGGAACCTCTTCATTAAGCTTCAGAGCAAGACCTTACCCTCAAGATAATCTTCTAGCTTTAGCCTCTTCAAAGAGAGCGAGTGAGTTACATGGCCTCTCGTATCTTGTTTCACATTCCAGAGGATCAAAAGATATGTTGCTATCTTCTGTTTCGGATTCCATTGATGATAATAGATTTGACTACTCCATCTTGGCAATCAAGGAGGTAACCGTTGATCTGGACAGTCTGTTAGTCCTGTGAAAGCGTTTAATCGTCATCTTAAAAACAACTGCTACCTTATGACCATCCATCTCTAAGTTGTTTATTAGCACAAGTTGAAACAAAAAGGGAATAACCAAAAATACCATGCCCTTCTGGTTATGAGAAGTCATACTGAAAGCTTGTAAATATTTAGGAGAAGTGCTGCTGGGTGCTCCTCCTGAAGCTCATGATGTATGTGGTGTTGCCGCAACCTTAGCATTCTGCAATACTCCTTAAAGTTGGTGTGTGGAAGAGACAAACCACTTTCACTGCACATTATTTAAGAGTGCTCCCACACATCACTAGACACTTTCTCCTTGGCCCTAGTAGCAGCTGCACAACAGATAGTCTGAGAGTTATGCCTTTTCAGCACAGCTAACATATTGTCACAATGACTAGTTATTCTTCGTATACTGAAATTGTGTACGAGACGTCTCACGAGTTAAATGAATTATTTTTTTCTTATTCTCTTCTGAAGGTCTCCTCTTTGGGAGTATCTACATAGAAGACCACTCATGTATGTAAGAATATCTCTGTGACTTATTTTAATTTATAAATTTTAACATCATAAAATTCAAAGAAACACCTGGTTCATATACAGTACTTTTCTTTTGAGACTAACATCTCAACCTTACTTGTCTTGTGAACCAGTTAGAGATTGTCATTATTATTACGTATCATCATCATCATCATCATCATATCATCATCATCATCCTGTGGGTAAATGGTCTAACAGACTTTATTTTTCACTGAGACTTCCTAGTCCCTAAGGAAAACACTCCATTTAAATGGCAATGGTTTGTATCTTGTATAGGAACAATTTACACACTTTTTAAAAATAATGGATTTTTTTTTCCTAATAATATAAACCGGAGTCACTTAATATAAATTTCCCTCCTCATCCGAGCCCCTCCAGTCTTGATCATGAGTAAGTGAAGCCAGTCTTGCTGACCCTTATAATGTTACCAGAATCATGAATTCCCTTAATTGTGGTTGTAGCCAAACTGCAACGGAGTAAACAATATTTTGAATTACTAAGGTTTGTACAGCTATGAAGAATAAAAAATTTTTTTAAATCGTGTATTTTTTGTAGTGTTTTTAAAAGAGCAAGTTTATAGCATATCTTTATTTTTATAAATTTCTACAAAATATTGGTTTAATATAATTACAGTTTAAACTTGTTTGGTTGTGAAACCAGATAAGACGAGATTTTAAATATTAAACTCATGTATGGGTACAGTATCCTTAAAAATCTATTCATAATTTTTTCATGAATATAAGCTGATGTTGCCAGTAAATAAGACATGCCATTTTAAAGTAACTTGCCAAACAATTTTTCTTACTGCACTGTAATTGTTCAGTGGCCACTTACCTCTTTATAAAGGTAGAAGAGACTCTTTAGCTGTGGTGAGCAGCTCTTCTAGGAGAAGGACACTCCAAAATCAAACCATTGTTCTCTAATCTTGGGTAGTGCCTTAGCCTCTGTACCATGGTCTTCCACTGTCTTGGGTTAGTTCTCTTGCTTGAGGGTACACTCGGGCACACTGTTCCACTTGTTTTGTTAAAGTTTTTATAGTTTATAAAGTGATATTTATTTTAATATTGTTGCTCTTCTTAAAATATTTTATTTTTCCTTGTTTCGTTTCCTCCACTATTTTCCCTGTTGGAGCCCTTGGGTTTATAGCATCCTGCTTTTCCAACTAGGATTGTAGCTTAGCAAGTAATAATAATAATAATAATAATAATAATAATGTGTCACTAAATGTGTCAAATGATGCATAGAATTGCTGTATTTGTAAAAATTAAAATTTATCAGGATTTATATTCTTTTAAGCATTTAATCAGGATTTATGAAAATTTTTCAAGCATTTATCTAATCAATGCTTTATAAATCAAAATTTTTATGGAAAATGTAACTATACTCAATTTTTTTTTAATGAGACTCATTTGCACAGACTCGCAACGGTGCCCTTTTAGCTCGGAAAAGTTTCCTGCTATCTAATTGGTTAAAACTATCTTGTCCAACCAATCAGCGATCAGGAAACTTTTCCGAGCTAAAAGGGCACCCCTGCGAGTCTGTGCAAATCTGCCTCCCTAAAATGAATTGACACTAGTAGTATTATTGAATGTTAATGCAAGGTAAATGAAGTACCTTTCTACTACTGTAAAGAATTGTGGGAAAATTGGCTTATTTAACCACACATTTGTTAATTAACTAATTCATTTCAGAGATTTTAATCAGCCGTTTACCAGAGGGATCCGCATGTTACCATAGTCAAATTTCATACAAGATTGCCAAGATCTAAAATAATAATGGAGGAAGACAGACTTAATATAATTCTATGCTGCAAAGTAAGTAACAAATATAATTTTGTTCTATTTTTTCTATTTTCCAACTGAAGTAATGGAGAACCAAGCATATCCAAGCACTAACTATTGCAATTAAAGTTATTAGTTTTGCAAATAATGTAGATATGTACAGTAATGTATGAGGGAAATATTTCTTTTACTTTCCCAATCTCATTTTAAATATAGTATACAGTTATTTATTCTCAAATGTGTTTTATTGCTGTATATAAAGTCACTTCTCTACTGTGCAATATGATAACTCTCCCAGTTAATGTTACCGTAATATACTGTATTGTCAACCAAATTCCACTTGATGCACTTTCTCTTAATCTATTATTCCCCCACTCTTATTTCAATAGATCATCTCTAATGGTTGTCCAAAGCTACATTAACTTAGTTCTTTAGCTAGCTACTCTATCAATTTTCAGATTATAACAGTTTTTTGCAAATTATTCCTACTAGTAAACTTATAATCTTCTGTAAACAATGTTAAAAGTGTGCAATCTATTTAATCCTTCAAATAGGGTAGTGCCATTTATCCTAGGTATTATATAAAGGTTTTAAGTATCATTTCAGACCCTAGCTGCAATTTAAAACCTACTTTACCTCTGTTCCTGTTTCCTTTCTTGCAACCTCTTCTTTTCTGTTTTTCTTCTTTGTGTAAATGTATAAAAAGATACATACATACACCAAGGCACTTCCCCCAATTTTGAGGGGTAGCCGACATCAATCAAATGAAACAAAAAAGGGGACCTCTCCTCTCTATGTTCCTCCCAGCCTGAACAGGGACTCAACCAAGTTCGGCTGGTACTGCTAGGGTGCCACAGGCCTCCTTCCCCCCGTTATCCACCACAGATGAAGCTTTATAACGCTGAATCCCCTACTGCTGCTACCTCCGGGGTCATCCGAGGCACCGAAGGAAGCGGCAGAGCCTACCGAAACTGCGTCACAATCGCTTGCCATTCATTCCCATTTCTAGCACGCTCTCTTGCCTCTCTCTCATCTATCCTATCACCCAGAGCTTCCTTCACTCCATCCATCCACCCAAATCTTGGCCTTCCTCTTGTACTTCTCCCATCAACTCTTGTATTCATCACATTCTTCAGCAGACAGCCATTTTCCATTCTCTCAACATGGCCAAACCACCTCAACACATTCATATCCACTAGCTGCTAACTCATTTCTTACATCCGTCCTCACCCTCACTACTTCGTTTCTAACCCTATCTACTCGAGATACACCAGCCATACTCCTTAGACACTTCATCTCAAACACATTCAATTTGTCTCTTCGTCACTTTCATTCCCCAGAACTCCGATCTTTACATCACAGTTTCACTTTCTCGTACAGAACTCTCTTTACATTCATGCCCAACCCTCTATTTTTTACTACTCCCTTAACTGCCCCCAACACTTTGCATCCTTCTTTCACTTTCTGACGTATATCTGCTTCCACGCCACCATTTGCTGCAACAACAGACCCCAAGTACTTAAACTGATCCACCTCCTCAAGTAACTCTCCATTCAACATGACATTCAACTTTGCACCACCTTCCCTTCTCGTACATCCCATAACCTTACTCTTACCCATGTTAACTCTCAACTTCCTTCTCTCACACACCTTTCCTAATTCTGTCACTAATCTGTCAAGCTTCTCTTCTGTGTCTGCAACCAGTACAGTGTTGTCCGCAAACAACAACTGATTTACCTCCCATTCATGGTCATTCTCGTCTCAGTTTCAATCCTTGTCCAAGCACTCGAGCATTCACCTCTCTCACCACTCCATCAACATAAAAGTTAAACAACCACGGTGACATCACACATCCCTGTCTCGGCCCCTCTCTCACCGGAAACCAATTGCTCACTTCATTTCCTATTCTAACACATGCTTTACTACCTTTGTAGAAACTTTTCACTGCTTGCAACTACCTTCCACCAACTCCATATAACCTCACCACATTCCTTCCCTATCAACTCCATCATATACTTCTCCAGATCCATAAACGCAACATACACCTCCTTACCTTTTGCTAAATATTTCTCGCATATCTGCCTAACTGTAAAAATCTGATTCATACAACCCCTACCTCTTCTAAAACCACCCTGTACTTCTAAGGAAATTTTATTTTCTAAAAATTTATAGAAGGGATTTGTGAAATTTTTGAGTTATATATATATATATATATGAAAAAATGGCAATCTTTTAACAAAAATTGCTAATATGTTTGGGAAAAAAATAAACAAAAAATGGGGACTAATAAAAGAAATCTGTTCTATAAAAATTCAGCTAATAAAATTATCTTTAAAAAGCTTTTTAAATGATGAAAATCAGTTAAGAAACAAAAAAGAATATTGACTTTAAAATGAACCCAAAATAATAGTTCCAATGGGGCAGAGCCACCCCCCTTAAAATGGTACCTTGTAAACCTCTTCAAAAAAGCTTTTAGAAAGATATCTTGCCCTCAAGTTGGTCTTCCACTTATATACTCTTAAACAAAGTATAAGCGAGTTATATGGCCTTTAGTATCTTGTTTCACACTCCAAAGGAGTCCAAAGGATGGATATTGTGCTATCTTTTGTTTCAGATTTTATTGCCAAGAGTTGTAATCATCAATGACATCTTTAAAAACACCGAAACACAAAGCTATGAAAACAACACGTCCGAATCTCACTGGTGCTAGATAAGGAATGAGGGAAGAAGTGTGGGTAGTGGTAGGGGTGGGGGTGGGGGTGGGGATGGGGATGCTGAGTGGGGTAGTCGTAGGATGTAGAACGGCACCTCGTAGCATCGGGGGGATATTGAGGAAGGAGAGAACTAATTGGTAAGGGACTTCTGGAAGTGGTTCTAACACGCCCCAGTTACTATACCGACACTCTTTTAGAGTGAGCGAGCTGGGTTTATTCCTGGCATTCCATGCAACTTTTTCTCTGGTATTTTTAGCAGTATTTGTACCTTAGAAATGGGGCTATAAGGAGCATTTCACTGGGCGACACAGTCCCCCGCCCAGAAATAGATTTTTCCTTCGTCAAAATCCCTTAATAGTAGATTTGACTTCTCCATCTCGGCGATCAAGGAGGTAACTGATGGTCCGGACCTCTTCTTAATCTGTCCTTTAAGGGCAGTTTATCTTAAAAGGAACTGCTCCCTTATGACCGTCCATCCCTAACTTGTCAGCACAAGTCGAAACAAAAAGGAAACCACCAAAAATACCGTCATGTCCTTCTGGTTACGTGGAGTCATACTTGAAATTTATAAATATTTGGAAGAAGTGTCTTTGTGAGCCCCTCCTAAAGCTCATGACGTGTCGTGTTGCCGCAACCTGAGCATTGCGCAATCATTATTCGATATCTCTAATCCTTATTGCTGGTGTGGAAGAGACAAATCACTTTCACCGCACATTATTGAAGACTACACGTGCTGATCACTAAACACTTTGTCCATGGGCCCGTTATTGGTGGTACAACAGATAGTCGGAGACTTATATCTTTGCATGATGGCGGCTAACTTTTTGTCGCAATTACTAGTTATTCTCAGCATAAGTGTGATTTAGACAGAGTTGAAAGAATTATTTATACTTTTCTGAATATTCCTCTTAGGAGTTTCAATACAGAAGACCAGTATGTATGTAAGAAAAGTGTGAGCATGCTAAAATTTTAAAAGTTGGTTCATATATTATTTTACCAACTTGTCGACTTAGTCACTCGTCTCTTATTTTAAGGCCGGCATCTTGACCTTGCCTCTTATGAGCTGGTTAGAAATTGCAATTTTTATTATTTTTATCCTGTGGATAATGGTTTGAGCAGACACTTATCTTTCACCGAGACTTCCATTTATATTATGATGGTTTGTATCTCTCGTAAGAACAAACTTCAATTTTTTTTTAAATTTTATATTTCCTTGCAATAAAAGTCAGAGGCATTTAATATAAATTTCCTGCCTTATCTACCTCTCAATTCTTGACCACAAGTAACAAGTAAGTATAGCGAGTCTGGCTGACCCAGCCGCTCTAACCCAGCATGGGTGGGATGCTGGCAATGGTTCACTAATACCAGAATCCCATATTTCCTGAATTCTGGTCCTAGCTAAACAGCAATGGTTTGTAAAACCTATTTAAAAGACTGGTTTGTACAGCTAAGAAATTTTTTCATTCTTTAAATTTGGTAGGTTTTTTGTTTTCAAAATAACATTTATTGCAAGATTAAAGCAAATTTTTTCTAAATTTGTACAAAATGCTGGTTTGATATATACTGTATATACTTGTGTAACCAGATAATTAGGATTTTAAATTTTACTCATGTGGGTATCCTTAATTACAAGTTGATGGGTAAATAAGACATGACAATTAGGGACACTTGGCAACAGCTACAAGATAACATATGATGCATTGAATTGTTATACTCGTAAAAAAATTAATCCCTGGATTTAGAATAATTTTTGTCTTCTAATCAGAATTTATAAGTCTGGCAAGAATTTATCCTATCAATGATTTATAAATCATATTTTTATTGATTTTAATGAGTATGAAGTAACTAGAACTTATTTTTACTACTGTAAAGCATTGGGGGAATGCTTACTCAACCACATTTTGTTAATTATCTAATTCATTTCAGAGATTTGAGCCAGTTGACCAGAAGGATGTGAATATTGCCAGTCAAATTTCATGAAAGATTTGCTGACAATCTAAAAAATAATAATGGAGGAAGACATGTTTATTACAATTCTATGCTGCAAAGTAAGTTAATGTGTGATTCTATTTTCCAACAGAAGGAATTGAAAAACCTGTCAATTAAATTTGGGCCAAGCACTAACTATTGCAAAGTTTGAAATTTTGAAGGTAAGGGAGATATATACAATAATGTATTGGGAAATCTTTATTTTGCCAATCCCATTTTGACTACAGTATTGTAAAGTAACTTTCTCAAAGTGATTGGATTCTGTTGAAGTTTGTAAAGTTTTCTCTATCCAATGCAAAAATTCTCCTAATCACTGTTACTTTACTCCATTGACTGGATTCCACACTTTGAGCTGTAATTTTTTCAATAGGTCAAATTTCAAAGTTTGACAGCCATATACTATATATATATTGTTCTTTAAATAGTTCCTCTTAAATATTCAAACCAGACAGATTTCAAAACATTAACAGGTTTTCACATTCTTTCTAGGACTTTAGGACTTTTTTTTTTTCTTGTTATTATTATTATTATTAAATGCTAAGCTACAACCCTAGTTGGAAAAGCAGGATGCCATAAGCCCAGGGGCCCCAACAGGGAAAATAGCTCAGTGAGGAAAGGAAACAAGGAAAAATAAAATATTTTAAGAATAGTAACAACATTTAAATAAATATTTCCTATATAAACAATAAAAACTTCAACAAAACAAGAGAAAGAGAAACTAGATACAATAGTGTGCCTGAGTGTACCCTCAAGCAAGAGAACTCTAACCCAAGACAGTGGAAGGCCATGGTACAGAGGCTATAGCACTACCCAAGACTAGAGAACAATGGTTTGATTTTGGAGTGTCCTTCTCCTAGAAGAGCTGCTTACCATAGCTAAAGAGTCTCTTCTACTCTTACCAAGAGGAAAGTAGCCACTGAACAATTACATTGCCGTAGTTAACCTCTTGGGTGAAGAAGAATTGTTTAGTAATCTCAGTGTTGTCAGGTGTATGAGGACAGAAGAGAATCTGTAAAGAATAGGCCAGACTATTCGGTGTCTGTGTAGGCAAAGGGAAAGAACCGTAACCAGAGAGAAGGATCCAATATGGTACTGTCTGGCCAGTCAAAGGACCCCCTAACTCTCTAGCGGTAGTATCTCAACGGGCGGCTGTGAATGTTAAATTTGTGTAATCTATTATTAAACCACTCTATTTGAGTAATGCCATGTAGCCTAGACTTTAATATCATATGGGATTTGTTTTGGGGCGAGGAAGATTATATATTACTTTATTCTTCTTTCCCAGAAAGGTCATAACTCCAAAGTTCATAATTCAGTGCATTTTGGAAATAAGATTTTATATGAACTAGAAAGTATATAAAACAAATTTTTAGATAAAATATCTTTATTCACTAAACGTATGAAAAAAAGACGAACAAGTATTATTAAATTTAATACAGAGCAATTAATAAATTTCAATACCTTTACAGGGAGACACCTACTGCTGTAAATTTACATCTCTTGCACACCTGGAGAAGTTTAGACATTGTGCCGAGTACATGAATTTAATTCAAGAACTGTTATGGGTGTAAGGAATTCAACATGTTAAGAAATCATCTGTATGGAGTGAGGAAAGATAGTTAAGCAGTGTGGAGAATATGCTTCAAAGCAAAACGTCAGAGGATTTCCATTATGAAAAACTAAGATAAGCAGAATGAGAGCAAAGTGATCACAGGTTCCTATGCAGAGGTCAAGCTTGCAGATAGAGAGGGAGATGGGATCTCTAATAAGCGGGCGGATGGTTCAACTTCCTCCTCATGGCAGTACAATTCACAGCAAGATTACTTAGACAATTCCTTCAGCATAGATTATCACAAGAATGATCTACTTCTATTGGTGACATAGGAAGAGTATATCTAGAAATTTCTTGCAGCAGCAAATTTACAGCTGAACACTGAAAAAAAAGAACTTTAGTATGTATATTTCATCGTAGCAAGAACACAGCTTCAAGGACAGATTGAGAGCATATTATAAAATAGAGATTCCTTCACCAAACTGCAGATAAAACCAAGATAAGTCTCCTTCTAGGTGCAAGCAAGCCTTAAAGACTAAGTAGCAAGCAAAGATAGAGAGGAAATCATTGTAGGAACAGTTTGATATACAGCAGGTGACCAAGAATATTTTGACCTCTTGTAGCAGCACATGTATATTTTCATGGAAAGTGAGTATATAATATATAATTCAGCATGTTTAAGATATTACAGATTGCTCCAGATTCTTATTCATTGCAATACATTTGTAGCAAGACATCATCTGCATGAAGAATTAACTAGAAAGAATTTTTCAAGATAAATCCCTTTAACAGGTAAAGAATAAATTTCAATGTGCCAAGTAATTCAGAGCAAAACTTTTATCGCATGGCAAGGTGGATAGTGTATACATATAAGGTAGGATCTTTTTCAGCATATGGCAGGGTATTACAAGAATATCACTTGTAACAGGATATTATCCTAACATGGTGAGAGAGAAGTTGGAGATAACAAGAATTGCTGCAAACTAGTTGCTTGAAATATATTCCTCCTTGTAGGAGCAAATTACAAGACAGTTTTATCTCTCCATGTTACATTATGGCATGGAGAGAAATAACCAATCTCGTAATTTGCTCCTACAAGAAGGAATATATTTCAAGAGATTATTTTGCAGCAATTCTTATTATCTCCAACTTTCCTGAACTTCTCTCTTGTCATGTTAATGTACTGTTAGAAGTGATATTCTTGCAATACCCTGCTGTATGTCGAAATGAATCCTACCTTATATAATCTCTCCACCTTTCATGCAAGTCAGTCTTGCTCTGAATTACTTATCACATTATAAGTTTATTATTTACCTGCTGTAAGGATTTATCTTGAAATATATCTCCTTCCCATTTCTTCACGCAGATGATGTCTTGCTATGAAATTTATTGCTATGATTAGGATATACTTGGAGCCATCTGCAATATGTTCTTAAACATGCTGGAAAATATAAATATATATTCACTTAACATATCAAATGTACATGGGCTGCTACAAGAGGACAATATATTCTTGGAATCATCTGCTGTATGTTAAACATATCCTATAACCTAGATCAAATTTACTCTCACCCTTTCCTTGTTTTTTAATTCTTGGGTTTGCTTGCAACTTTAGCCTTTTCTTGGTTTTATCTGTAGTTTAGCAAAGGTCTTACTCAGTATTATAAGGTCTTACTCAGTATTATACTATCAACCTTTCCTTGGAGATATATGGGTTTAACTTCCTATGATGTGATATCTAGTATTTTGCTGTTGTACATCCAAGAATCTTAAATTCTCCGTACAATCATATTTAATTGTTTCTTGGTTTACTTCTTCTGCATAGTATATTATATAACTTATGGCCAATTACAAAATGGCTTGTTCGTGGAGACATCTGCTTGATGTTTAAAAAATCTGGGTCTTGTAAAGTTGTCTTCAATAAATGTGCTGCCATGAGGAAATTTGATTCTTTAGAGATCTTGTCCAAATTAATAATCTTCCATATTTTCCGTGCTACATGATATTGAATATCAGAATACTTCTCGGAGCACCCTCATAGCCGCCTGTTCAAGAAATTATTTTTCTTCTTGGAAATATATGGAGCATAGACATTCACTTTGAACATGATCACATACTGTTCTTTTCCATGCAACCAGCTGTGAGCACTTGCACGCAGGTATGAGGATACTTTTAATGAACATCCTTACTATGCTGAAGTTAGCCACTGCCAAGATAATACTTGTCATATTTATCTGCCGTTTGATGAAGTTTCTTGAATATTCTCCATGGGAAAGTCTTCTGCTCTTTTCTGATGAAATTTCACAACCATGTATGTTGTTGCTTGCCATTTCTCCTGTATGCTGCTGAAATTTCACAACCATAAGTTTTGTTTGCTTCAGCTTCTACTGTCCAAGTCTTTTGAATATCAAGATTCTAGAAGATTCAAGTATTCCAATATGTTTCATTTACTCTGAAAAGGTTAATATTCAATTAATTATGGATAAATTTATATAAATCTAATAAAATAATGATAAATTAAGAGTTTTCTATAACCTTTTTTCTTCTGTTGAAAGAAACTAATTTGATAATTTCATATTCATATATATGTATTTTTAATGTAATATAAAAATGTGGTACATATAAACAAACATCATCTAACCAATGGCAAAGTTTGCATTAATTCTCTCATTGTGATGTTGAAGACTTATTTAGAAATATCATTTGATATTTTCAACCTTCCATTACAATCAATAATTAGTTATGTTAATGTACAATTACGCTTCTTATTTAATGTATTCACAAAATATGAGCATGCTTATCAATTTGGTAATTACTCCAAACCTTACCCAAGAACACCTTACATACTTGCACTATGAAGCAGAAATTTTATTTTTCTTAGCTAGACAAACCTAAGTCTTTAAACAGTAATATTGTGGGGAAAGGCTGTAAACTGCAAATGAAGGACTGTAGAGGTTCTAGCAACTGCCACCCCATATTCACTGGTTTAAAGGCTGTTCATGAATGGCAGAGGAAAGAGACAGAGACAGTGACATTGCCCTAGTAAGTAGGACAAGGCCTAGTGACTGACCATATACAATATGATCAGCACCCAACCCAATCCCAGGACCAAGGAAGGCCAGGCAATGAATGCTGATGACTCACCAGATAGACCTATAGGCTACCCCCAAGTCCCCCATACTAAGCTCACAAGGATTGGTAAGTTTCCAGCGATCAAGGGAACAGAGTTTAAGTGCTAACCCCAATCTGACATTCACCAATCAGATACGTTACCGAATGGGTCTTGTCAGCGCCCAAGCCTCCATTTTAATTCTGACCAGGTCCTGTGGAACCTAAGTGACTTGGGTTTTGTATGGCCAGGAAAAATACAAATAATTTAATAATTATATTTCCTAAATAAATAAACCATTTTTTAATAGGGTTCATCGCGAAAGTTCTGATCTAACTAGTTGGTTAACAACCCAGGATCACAAAGCTCAGTCTGGAAAGATCAGAGAAAAAGGATCCTAGCATCCCATAAACCATGACCGAATGATTTATTGCATAATGCCCCAGTTGTTTTGTCATACAAGGACACATCCTGTTAAGGCTAAAATAAGTATTGGGTTTACCTTAACTGTCACACTCCCCCTAGAAAGGAGTATTGTGTAATCCTGCAATTTTACCTTTAGTAAAATGCCTGGATGCAGGTGAGCACACTAGTAACAGGTAGTGACCATTCCAGTTCCATGACATTTTACCAGATGATCCCCAGAGGGAAGGAAGGAAAAGGCCATTTTACTGAAACCTTAAAAACCTTTTTTAAACAATATTTCAGACAATGCTCCTATGACCCAAAAAGAATGGGCTTGCTACACCGCTTGTTGCACACCTTCAACAGGTCTTACGGAAGAATGTGTCCAAGAACTTGTGGGCGCAATTCCTTAGATGTCCGCAATCCCGAAGATAAGCGTGCCGTGAAGATGGTCTGCCTCCTCTAGACAACTGAATGGGCGTTTCTGAAGGCTAATAGCACCAATCCTCTGACTTCATGAACTCAGAGGGTCAAAGGTAGATTTCTCTAAGCTCCTTGCTCACTGTAGGCTCTACTGATGACCTCTCAAAACCAGGAGGGTTGCTGAAGCTTTGTTCCTCTCTTCCCTGTGGTAAAGGTTTCTGTAAGTGCAGTCGACATGATGATCTGTTAAGTATCAATGCCCTTACAGATCACAGTAGCAGCAGGTCAACAGGGTTATGGGCAATCTACTTCAGCTATAATACTGAAAAGGAATCAAACCTAGAGTCACTGATCAATGCGCTTTGTATTTCTGCCATGCGGGAACGAAATCTGTATTCATCGCCACAACGTAAAAACTAAGTATGACCTCTATCATGGGGTTCTCCCACGCTTTTGGTTCAAGTCTAGCTAACAAACACTAAGAGTGAGAGCCCTGTCTGTAGCTCTCATCAAGGTGTTCGTAAGGAGCCTTTCGGAGCGATTAAATGATCCTTGTCACATCAAAGCTGAGGTTATCTTTTCTGAAGGACAAAACTGTTTAACTTCCCATGACATCATCAATCAGTGAAGACCTCTCACTTTGCTTGGTGGACCAGCGTTTTAAACTTTGAGGTATCCTAGTGTTTCGCAGATAGTCGTGTAAAGCCTTCCCTCCGAGAAGCCAGATACCCTCCAACCACGAAGAGACAGCCAGTCCACTGCACTATGGTATTTCTTCACATGCAGCTAACATAGGAGGTTGTACAAACCTGGGAGCCCTCTGGGCACTTCTGTCATTAGATTTAGAAGGCCTGGATACCAGTGTGTGCAGTGATTTCAGTACTACCAAGAGCAATTTGGAAATTTGGGCATGATGGCTCTACTGATCACTTTCCTTGAAAGACAAAATGGTGGGAAGGAATGAATGTCAAGGCCATCCCACAGGTGTAGAAATGCACCCTCAGTACTGCTTCTTGGTCCGGCTCTGATGGACAAGGTACTGCGAGTTTGTCATCCAAGAGAGTGGTTAAAATTTTTATTACCACACCACTAGAGTATTCAAAGATCATACAGAGCCTGCAACTTCAATGCGAAAACTCAGAATTTCTGTGACAACATTCAGTTTCCCTGAAATAAACCATGCTGACAGGGTTACACTGTTGTCCTCAGACTATGAGTGTTTGCTCACTGCCAAATGGCAAAGGGGGTGAGAAACTGATCCCCCTTTGCTTGTAACATAAGCTGCAACGATAGTGTTGTTGCTCATCAACACTACTGAGTGACCTCTTATATGTCCTGGAAGTGGATAAGAGCTAGGTTTAATACAATACAGTAGACGCGACTTCTTGTCCATAGACGTGATATGGAGAGAACAAGAATTAAGCTCCCCACCCTTCTCCAGACACATCTAGGAAAAAAACAAGCTCAGGGGAAACAACCTGCAATAGGGATCCCTCCATTCAGTTCCTCTTTTGCAGCCACCAGGATTCGTCCTTTCAGACTTCCTGTGTCCCAATAACTAATACCTCTAGTAGGTCAGATCTCCACTTCCAAGTGGAGTTTAGAGCCCAGCGTACAAACTGAAGGTGTAACATCCCATGCGGAACCAGGCGCTCAAGGGAAGAGTGCCAGTTTTGTCATAGGGGATTCCAGTGTCAAGAATGGTGTGGAGGCTTTCTTCACCTTTGTAAGCTGCCCTGTGATGGGAGCACTTTACCTTGGACTGTGTCTATCATTCCCATTCAATACTAAGGTCGCTGCTCCTCTTCAGTTTGCCTCCGAAGAGTTAACCAAAGAAGTGCCAGTGAGGAAAATTTCAGTTGTTGGAAGTCAGGCTCTCGCTGTCTTTCCCGATCTTGAAGACAAACCCGAAGGAAGACCATCACACTTGGATTTCCTCTTCATACCATAAAATCTCACCAACTGGGAGGGCTATTAGTCCTAGCACACATCACAAAGAGTATCCGAAGTGCATCAGTGGCCTCTGCACAATCTTACTCAAAGGTTCCAGTGTCGATCCAGCAGTCCTGGACATGTCAACATCTTACTAAGTTTCTTCACACTCGTACTGAAATGAGAAAGGGAATAAGAAAAAACTTCAGACCAGTTGGAGCACATAGGGAACATTTCTGTTCCATACGACAGCCAGAATCAGAGCGGAGACTGGGTTCTGTCAGGCCTGGACCAACAGTTTTCAAAAACTGGGTGGCAACTCCTAACTGGCTGTTACTAGCTCTCTCCAGAAACTTACCCTACTAAAGGATGAAGGTTTGTTTTGCGTAGGAAAAAATCCACATTTAAATGTTTTAAAAACTATCTTTGAACTTAAACATGTAATCATCACATACAAATTGCATCCAAATACCTAAACAGTTTAGTTCCCCTGTAGCAAAGTATCTTCAAAAGATGCACTATAGGATCTCTGCAGCATTTCTTCTGCTCTTGGCTACTATATTCTAACTTTACCCACATTCCCTCTTTCTTC
Organism: Palaemon carinicauda; assembly: GCF_036898095.1. NCBI lineage: Eukaryota > Metazoa > Arthropoda > Malacostraca > Decapoda > Palaemonidae > Palaemon > Palaemon carinicauda. The sequence continues at coordinate 62,140,694 of NC_090742.1, read as the reverse complement.
TAGCTATCTAATCTCTTCTAACTTCCTTCATAGTCTAACCCCTGGCACCTGGCTACTAAATTGCCTCACAAGCCCCAGCAACAACTATGTAGCCCAAATTATAAAATCCAATTAAATCTAAATCTAGTCCATAAATAACTCGCCCACCACTTGAAATATATCAAAGTGTGACCAACCCAATGGAACTTTGCTTTTATTTCAGCAGGAATTTAAAATTTAAAAAAAAATGATTGTACTCTACAATATTTATGCATGTATGAAAATCTTCAGTTCAAAAATATTCCCCTAATTCTGACATTCTACCTTACTACATACAATACAGTAATACAATCCATGTTTCATACTAACAAATTAATATACCATAGAGTATTGTACCCACCTATTCAGGAATTGTTAAGACAATTTCTTATGCTTAAATAATTCTATATATTCAATAATGTACATATTCCATTTTTCATAAAACTATTTGCAATATACTTCAATCAATATCATCTAACTTCCTACAAGATTCAATCATCAAATGCTATACTAAAAGTAAGTCCTAAACAAAGTTGATGGTTACGAGATTAAAAACAGTTGATAGTTTTCATGAGCTATTAGTGGTAATTTAGACAAATATTAAACTGAGTAGTTAATCTGAAGATCACCCCATAAACCATGAATAAATGGAAACTATGGCAGCCTAACAGAAGTTAAAGGTGTGACCTACCTTAGAAGAAAGTGTACAAACAAACAAGTTTTGATCAAATGGTGAAGAGATCCTTTCTTGTCTTCCTAAATGCACATACTTCAGTTAGGGTGATATGAACTCCCTATAATACCTCTACAAGCAAATTTCAATTGGTTCAGGACACCTAGGAATAACAAACCAAAAACTGTACATTCTAATACCTATTTTTCCACAAAAATAAATCAAAAGTCCTTTTAAAAACTACATAAAAAAATCTCAACAATTTGCAAGATTAAAAGAAAAATTCCAACAACTTACCAGTATAACAAATCAAAATTGTCCGATTCTTTTAAATCTGAAAAAAAAAATAAACATATATAGCTTATTTTGAAAAAGAAAAAAAAAAAAAAACTAAGGATCAGCAATGATTACAACTATGATACAGTGCTACATTATATTTACCCCTATGCAAATCTTTCACCCAGAACTTTCTTTGAAATAAAATAAAAATCTCTTACATATTCTATGACATAAAAAAAAAATAAAAAATGTACCCTAGATAGCGCTGTATTCTAATACTCAACCTCAGTGAACTGTAGTAAATAGAAGTTCAATCAAAGTACAGTTTCTAAATAATCTTAAAATACATCAATAAGCATTTTATATTTGAAGTTTAAACATTTTTATATACATTATCATAAATAAAAACTAAAAACCAACTGATGGAATTCGCCATATAAGTAATGACTAGGAATCTTTGTCATTTAAATCTTCTGCTACGTCAATCACCCCCCAAACTTTACCCAAGCTCTAAAACTATCAATCCAATCAAGATATCAATGCACGAGTACAAACCTAAAACTATATGCATAAAATAAGCACTGTGAACCATAGTACAGTACTTAGATACTACAACGTATATGTAGGTTAATGTATTAAGAATTACAGTACAATACTATTGAACATGAACATTGTAGCTAGAAAAATTTAAATTATACAAATTTTTAAAGATTTTGTATTTTTCCTAGCTATACAAACACAAGTCCTTTATAGGAGGCTCCAGCGCAGCTTTGTTACAACCAGATTGAAGAATCGGGGGTCTGGCAGTCTTCAATGGCTGCCTCATAAGCCCACCATGCCCTTTTGGTGTATTGATGCTAGTGGATATGTGCTCACTCTCTCTGGTTGGGACTCGTGGGGTGACTGAGGTGGATAATACAAGTAGACTGAGGTGGATAATACAAGTAAACGACTAATCTGTATAGGTAGGAAAACTACAAATTATTTAAAAATTTGTAGTTTGTTCCTATGCAGATACAAACCTTCGTTATATTTTGGGGGTCTTTCTTAAGGGGGAAGACAACACTAACGACAAAAAGGATGCCTGCATAACCGTTCACCTAAAATGGTCATACCCAGATCTGAAAAGAGGTGAGGGGCATGACATTCAAACTTCACATGGCTTCAAGGCAAGTAACAGTCATGGCTCGACGAGAAGGTATACATGTCTTTAAGAACAATCAATGTATATTATGAAACTGAAGGATCTGTGCTTACCTGCAAGTGTCCCATCACTGAGGATACTCCCAAAGGAGGAAGAACTGAAAGAGGGAAGACAACATTCATTTAAACTATTACCAGCACAAAAACCGATATAACAAGTGTTGTGACAATGCTAGCTGTCCTGCAAGGGCATAAGCCTTTACACCAACTGTTGGGCAGTCACAACAGGGCCTAAAGTAAAGTATTTAAGGACCTGTGTGAACAATCCTTCAGGTAACGAACAGTAAAGGGAATCTGTTCCTTTCAGACACCCGCTCCAAGTACCCATGTTACCGAGCGGTTCGATGTGAAAGTGCGTTCTAGGTTACTTTCTTCTTTCATACGGTACTCACAAACAGATCAATATTACCTGGATGACATGGCGTCATCCTCTTTAAGTAAAGGTGGACTGCCCTCACAGGAGATAGTAGCAAACTATCATCAGTTACCTCCTTGAATGATGAAATGGAAGTCTAACAGATTCTCATTAATAAAGGGATTTTGACGAAGGAAAAATCTATTTCTGGGGAGAGACCTGTGACGCCCGGCGAAAAAGTCCTTCTTTGTACTTTTTCTGATATAAATCTTCCAAATATACCAGAGAAAATTAAAAGCATGGAATGCAGAGGTTACAACCCTCGCGCGAGCACCTTGTTGGTGTCGTATATCTAACAAGGGCGTTTGTAAAACACTATTCACAGGCTGTCTTCCATTTAGATAATCCCTTCATCAAAGGGGGAGGGCCGTGACAGGCCCTAGAGAATACAGTTGGGTTACCCTACCGACACCTACCACTCGCGCTCACCAGGTCATCCTTCTGCAAGAACATATGGCTTGGCAAGGAAAAGGGTGGGTCCGTACAAAAATAATCGGGAAGGGTTTCGCCGGGCGTCACAGGTCTCTCCCCAGAAATAGATTTTTCCTTCGTCAAAATCCCTTTTCTGGGTCGACCTGTGACGGCCGGCGAAAAAGTACCAGAGAATGCCTTCCAAGCCCAATAAATTAATAACATAATGAGGGGAATACAATCACCATGTACGACAATACTATGATATAATAAAGTAATCGTCCAATTACCAACCAGCCAAATGACATAGGGAACGTAAGGTTAAATAATAATGACGACAAGGAACCAACTGAGTGTCGAATCGCAAAAGGCATCAAACCTTACATGTCTAAGTATATCTAAACATTAAAGGAACGGTAACTACAACAACAGTTAAACCATAGGAATTAAACATGGCAAATATCATAGGGCTAACGAACTACCAAGGAGAGCGGCGACGTGGTGTGAGTGGCGGGTAGGAGGGAGAAGAGAAGAGATGGAAGAAAGGAAGAAGAGGAGATTAATGGGGAGAGATAAGGCTCCCCTCTGCCATCGTTGGGTATTTAAGGGCCTGTAAGATCTTTAGATATTGGCGTTTGACAACCATAGGGGATTTCCAACCCGTACATTTTTTAAAAATCATCAAAGTCCCTGTTCTGGAAGTCAGTGTTGGAGGCATCTACTGTCCGTATATCATGAGCCTGGGGAAATGATTCCGGATTAGTATGTTTAATGAAGTAGAGGATTTGTTGCCTGATACCGTGAATGGAAATAGTACCTCCTTGTTCCCTGATAACCAAGGGGCCAGACGAGCGGGTGGCAGTTCTAGCTAAAAAGGGGCTTGAGAGTGTGACTGTACACGGAGAAAAATCCTGGGGATGAAGAATAATCTTCCGAGAGGAGCACCTATTTGCGGATCCTCATTTTTTAGCTAGGGAAGCTTTGTCTGGAAAAGGAGTACTTCGGCTGAAGGGAGGAAATCTATGTTTTCCGGGTTTCGTGAGAGCTGCTAGTTCTGATGTTCCATCACCTGAGGCCATAGCCGTTAGAAATAAAGTCTTCCTAAGAAGAGTGATATAAGAGCAGGATTCATTGTCCGTGTCCATCGCAAGTTTGAGAACACCGTTCAGAGACCAAGAGTCCTTTTGTGGCCGAACCGAAGGTCGAAGCCTAGCACATGTTTTTGGGGTTGATGAGAAATAGGAATCAGCTAGGTTAATGTTGAACCCAACAAGGTAGATCTTCTTCAAAGCTGACTTGATGGTGGTTAAAGTGCTAACTGTTAGGCCTTTGTCAAATAGGAACCTCAAGAAAGAGATGGCTAAATGCGGGGACATACGAGTATGGTCTGCACTCTTAGGGGACCTACTAGTTGTTAACGGCCGAATCATATTGGCAAATTGTCGAGTCCCTTTTTGTCCCATTCGATGAAGAGATCGTTTCCGGTTCAATGTTCGCATCTCTACGAGCTGCCAACTTCCTGTAGTCCACAAAGTTAGAGTTTTGGCTATCCTTGAGTAATCTGACACAGTGAGTTTGGATACTCGGGTCAGTTTGAGGAACGGGATCCGGATGGGACTGAGTTTCAACTCGAGGAGGAGAGGAAACCAACTGTTCTTGGCCAGTGAGGTGGTACTAAAGCCACTGCGCCCCGGAAGGAGCGTAGTTTGTGTAAAAGTTTTTAGAAGATTCCCTGGGGGAGATAGGGAAATCTTCTTCTAATGGTTCCAATCCCGGGGTAATGCGTCCATGGCATAAGCCCGAGGGTCCAGGGTTGGGGTCACATAACAAGGAAGTTAGTGATTCATCTGAGTTGCGAATAGATCTACCTGGAGGCCTGGAACGAGCCTGAGTATCCACCGGAATGAAATTATGTCTAGAGACCATTCTGACTCCAGTGGATCCGTCCTGGATAGTGAGTCCGCTCTCACATTCTGGCCTCCCGCTAGGTGAGGTGCTGACAGGAACCAGTTCTCTTCTGTTGCCCAGGCGAAGATAGTGACCAGGATCTGATTCAGGTTGGGTGACTTGGATCCTCCCCTGTTGACGTAGTGTACTGCGTCTGTGCTGTCTGACACTACTCTGATGTGGGTCGACCTCGGAGGAGAGTCTCTCTTCAGGGTCAAAAACACTGCCATGGCTTTGAGAACAATGATATGGGACTGTTTCATGGAGAGTGACCAAGAACCTGAAACATCTGATGTTCGGAGTAATCCCCCCCATCCACTTAGAGACGCGGCTGTATGGAATGTCACTTGTGGAGGTGGGAATTGTAGAGGAACCGACTTGGAGAGGTCCTTCGGTTCGGACCATGGGCGTAGTCTCATTTTCAAGACAGAGGGGATCTTCGAGACCATGTCTCTTATAGGTACTGTAGCTCTCTTTCTCCAAACTCGATTGATGTCTTTGAGTTTGGCTTTTATTAGATCTGTTACTGAAGTGAATTGGAAAAGTCCGAGGATACTTTCTAAGGCTCTTCGGACACCTGTTTGTGTTTGAGAAAATTTTTTGATCTTGGAAAGTAGTGTCATTAAAGTAAGTACAGTTTACTTTGTATTCATGTTAAATCCTTTCCTTTACAGCAAAAACAAGAGATTGGCCACCCGTGGTCTGAGTGATCTCTGTCTGTACCGGAGCTCCGGTAACAATCCCCGGTACAAAGGTCCGTCATAGTGACAACGTGAACACCAGAGGAAAACTAATATTAACCTCAATGCTGATCGCCTGTACGATATCCGGTTAAGCCGGAGATTCGATGAAAAGGATCGTAATAACGATATTGTGATTATTTATGAAAAAGGGGTTCATACCCTGATTCTGATCGTCTGATTGATCTCTGTTTGTAACGGAGAACTAGTGACAAAGGTCCGTCATCGTGAAAACGTGATCCTCAGCGGTACGATAACATTCTCTAATACTGAATGTTTGTGTTATCTCCAGTGAAGCCGGAGATTCGATGAAAAAAGGGACCGTAATAATGAAACTGTGAAGTCTTCATCGGTATCACATTGTTAACTCCGGTTCTGGCCGTCTGCTTGATCTCTGTTTGTACCGGAGATCCGGTAGCAAAGGCCCGTCACCGTGATATCGTGACCGTTCCCGGTACGATAACATTAACCTCAATGAATGATTGTGTTATCTCCCGTGAAGCCGGCCGTAACGGTGTAATTATGATCAAACATGACAAAGGTTCGTGTGTAAAAGGCTTCAGCCGGAGTCCGAGTGCCGGATTTCACCGTTGCACTTCAAAAATCTGCTCCTGAACGTTAACTAGTTCTCACCCAATGAGTATCCATATAGCGGAGCATAACTCAAGGCGGAGCTAAGCATAACTCAAGGCGGAGCTAAGGGTGTCGGTATAAAACGACCCCAATTAATGACTCATACACTAACGTACCTATTAATAGTGTTAGCTATATTAACAGTAACCACATCAATAAAAAAACGTTTATAATATTAAACGTACTATCATCAACTCTGATACTAAGAGGAGGCCTGAATAACTCGTGATCGTATAAAAACGGAGAACGGGAAATTCACCTCTCTTACTCGAGCTAACAAAGAAAACGAGAGAAGGGATAACTCATATCCATAGAACAGGGAATGAGCAGTCTCTGTTTTCGCTCTCAAGGTTACATAATAAAAAACTAACATCACACAATAAAACAAGAACATTAATAAAATTGATTGCTTTTCTTAGTAATTGTAATAACCAAGAACGAAGAATAACGACAACGTAACAAATAAACAAGGATATAGTCTAAATCGAAGCCTCTGAGGCGAGTACAAACTAACAGACTAAATCGCTAAACTTTAATTCGCTATTCTTTAAATCGCTATTCTTTAAATCGCTATTCTTCGTAGGTCCAAATTGGACTTGCAAGCAAATAAATACCATAGTAAAAATTAATGATAACACTAAAAGACCATAAAACGTAAGTGATATAACCTAGATGACAGAGTACCAGATGGGCAAAAATAACTAGAATATTTACCGAAGCGAACATAACCCAAAATGGCTGCCGATACCTCGGCAGGACAATCGCTTCCAAAACTAAAAACCACCATATTGGAAACAGAACAAATGCCCGGTACTGTCAAAAGCTGCCAAAACAAACTATGGTACTTAACATTGGTAAGGGTGAAGTATCAACGTCAGTCATGTTGAATTAACGACAATCACTTCGAAAAACACTGGGCAAAACACTTATCAACTTAGCGGGCAAGTCCAAAACAGAAGGATGACCTGGTGAGCGCGAGTGGTAGGTGTCGGTAGGGTAACCCAACTGTATTCTCTAGGGCCTGTCACGGCCCTCCCCCTTTGATGAAGGGATTATCTAAATGGAAGACAGCCTGTGAATAGTGTTTTACAAACGCCCTTGTTAGATATACGACACCAACAAGGTGCTCGCGCGAGGGTTGTAACCCCTGCATTCCATGCTTTTAATTTTCTCTGGTATATTTGGAAGATTTATATCAGAAAAAGTACAAAGAAGGACTTTTTCGCCGGCCGTCACAGGTCGACCCAGAAAACAAATTTTGGATCTTAGCTTTAAAATTCTGGTACAAACGAGAATTACAGCGCTCCATCACTTGGTGCAAGACACGATACAATATACCATGAAGCTCACTCGCTCACTTTGATGAGCAGAGGGCAAGAAGGAATACTTTCTTTAAAGTTAGGTCACTGTCTGTGCAACCAGAGACTGATTCCTCACTGCTCACCCCTGATGGGGGAAGGGTCGATAAAAGGAGACAGATAAAAGGAGACCTAAACCCAGGTTGTTCCATCAACACCTGGCCAGTTCACCTTACTCAGCATGTCAAGGCATCTCTTACTACGGTCGAAACAGACAAATTCATTTAACCATAGCAGCATAGAATGTTTATGCCTTACTAGATAATGATAAAAGTAATAGACCCCACCGTAGGACTGCTCTACTTGCTCCTGAGCTTAGCAGAAACTAAATTGACATTGCTGCTCTTTGCGAGACTTGCCTCTAAGGAGAAGATAATCTAAATGAGGTTGGGGAGGGTTACACCTTCTTTTGGAAGGGTTGTCCTGTAAATGAAAGCAAAATACAGTTCGTAACACTGCTGCAAAAAACCCAAATCGACACTAGGCATATCAGAGAGGCTAATGTCCTGACATATCCCACTCTCCAGAAGCCTTCATTCAACCCTCCTTATGCTACAACACATGACTGATGATGCTGTTAAGGACTCCTCCTACGAAACTATAGATACCAATATTCACAGAACACGTTGAAAGAATAAATATATTATATGTGATTTTAATGCTAGAGTGGGTAATTCTTTAGGAAGAGTTCTGGGACATCATGGTATTGGAAAAATGAATAGCAATGGCCTCAAACTCTTGTACCCATGTTCAGAACACAACATGGCAATAACCAACAACCTATAGTGGCATCTTATCGACTATGCGCTCGTCAGACATGACCAAAGCGAAGTACTTCATACTAGAGCAATGAGAGGTGCCAAATAATCAACAGACCACAACCTTATTTGAACCAAACTAAGGCTCAAAATAGGACCCTAGACCCCTTGAATACCTTCTACCAAAAAACTATTGCAATGCTTTAAAAAACATTGATACAAGGTCAAACTATCACAGTTCAATTGCAGATAATATATCTTGCCTTCCTTCTATTGAGCCTGGTAAATCAGAGATATCGATAGTAAATTGTTAAACCTAAATGTACTAATCCATCACTCAGCAGAGGAAACCTTGGGATTCTCCACACATCACCTCAAGGACTTATTTAACAAGAATGCGGAAGATACATATGAACTCAAAACAAAAAACCGAGCCTCCACAACCTTATGTTGTTCATCTGGACACTGCTATAATTACAATCTCCAAAAAGAAAGGAGATCGCTCAATATGTGACAATTATCGAGGCATATCGCTCCTAGCTGTTGCTGGTAAAATTCTAGCAAGGATCATACTCTCAAGATTAACACGACTGATACCATACTTCGTGAATGTTTGGCTCCACTTACTACTGCAAGTCTGTTTTCTCAACTATGAACTTCATGAAGAGAAAGTTCCACTCCTGTATGACCACTGAACACCTCCACCGCTGTCTTAGAGTCGCTATTACTCCATTAGTACCAAGATTTTAGGAATTGACAAGATCCAAGAAGTGCAAGTTCTCTCGCTAAAGTCTTGCTGGTGTTATTTTTTTTTTCCATTTGAAAATTCTTCATTTTATTTTCCTGCAATGTTTTCATACCATGTTTTCAGATGGGTTGGTTTATTTTGAAGAGTTCATGAAATAAAAATTTCTGGACCTATGCATACATTGGAACTTAACTAACTGAAGCTTTGCTCATAATATTAGAGTAGAGCTGACATAAAATATAGCAACCCTCTGGTTTGGATTTGTTGACAGACATTAACTTGCCACGCTAAAATCAATTCATAAAATCAATCACTTATGCAAGCTTTTCTTTAAGAGATGGATTCTGTTTGCAATATAAGTCAGTCAATACCTAAATATTTCTTGAGAAACAATCATCAAATATTGTACTGATGTATGCCCTAGGCAAAGTTGTTGCTCATGATATAAAAAAAACTACCGACAACCTTCATGAACTACAAATGGATATCTATTGAAATATTACAAGATTTTCCCCCAAATATTCCATGAGAAAATTAAACAAAATAGTACCTGGTAACAAAGGTTAATATTTTTATACTTACCCATTTAATTGAAGATGTAGCCTACCTTAGAAAAAGGTGTACCTCCTCTAGAAAAACATTTGAATAAGTGATGACGAGTTGGTCACTTTCTCGTCTTCCTAAATTCACATTAGCATTTTGTTTGGAAGACTTTCATTTTACAGCCCAGCACCCCTGAAAACAAAATTCCTATTAGAAACTAGGTTAGCAATGAAGAAAAAATTCAAATCTATGAGGAATTTGATTATCAATGATGATGACAAAATTTAAATAAAATTCAAATTACCTTAACACAATGTCAAAATAAAGGAAATGGTTCAATTTTCCAATTGCCTTTTCATGATGTGTTTTGAATAACAAACTAACCATAATACCTCTATATGTAAAATTCAGTTGGATTAAGATATCCAAGTATAATAACCAAAAGCTACACACTTCTAAGACACACTAACATAAATGCACGTTAGGTATATTGACTACTACAGTACCTTAGAAAAAAATCAAATAGGAGTCCTCATAACTAAACTACATCCAAAACTAAACGTAAAGTTGACTTTGTAGCAAAAATACATATAACTCTCGGCAGTAAAATAAATTGAACTTGCGCCAGCTGAAGCCAACTGCGATATTTTTTTTCTCAATCTGGAAAAATATGACAAAGTTATAACATTGTTTGTATTTTTCCTAACATACAAACCCGAGTTCTTTACTATAGGAGATATTTTAGCGCGAGCTGGAAAATACGGCAGAAAACCTTGACAAGGTCATTAACGACTGGGCCGGTAGTTATCCACCGGTTAGTGGTGGGGGACTGCCAGTCGGTAGCTACTGAATACCTTCAATCGGATTCTAGCTAGGACTATTTTTAGGGGGCGGTGACGGAGGGAAGATTTGTGTAAAGAATTCGGGTTTGTATGTTAGGAAAAATACAAATTCAAGTTTGTCATTTGTTCCTACACTTGATACAAACCCTCATTCTTCACTATAGGAGACTTGGTCTTGAGGCCAGGGTGGTCGAGGATTTGCCTATTCCTTGGGAAGATAATCCTCAGACTAGACTCTTGACGAAATAATCTCCCGTTAAACTTTTCTTTGTAGATAGCCATAATCTTAACACGACTGAAAGTTTGTAATTATGTGGAAACAAATGTTTCAGGATAAAGAGGGTCAGGAACATTCGACTTGGACCCTTTCATACTTAGGATTCCCCCGACCTTGAAAAGGGGAACCCTCGTGACTACGAGTATAACTTATACCCTGTGAGAGGAGTCGGAAGAGTTCCATACCTTACATTATTTCCACTGGCGAGTCCAGCTGAAACTGGTTACAGACTAGGATACCCAGATGGGAGGAAGAAGGAAGTGCAGAAGATAGATGGATGTCCTTCTAAAAACCTAGTGTAACACAGAATCCTCGACCAATGGCTTCTGTCCCCAGAAAGGGCATAAGGTAGCTACAACACCTGTTGATCTGCCACAATAGGCCCTAAAGAAAAGGTGTTTAGAGACCTATGTGTCACATCGGTTAAACAGGGAGTGGTGAATGTAGATTGGCGTTTCCAGACTCCAGCTCTTAAGACTTGGGAGACCGAAAAATTTGTCTTAAATGCCAGTGAGGCAGCCACTCCCCTAACTTGATGGGGTTTGGGTCGAGCTGCCTCTGGATCTCCGTGAATGGCTCTCACAATAACTTTCTTGAGCCAGAAAGAGATGGTGTTGCGAGAGATTCTCTTCTTTACCTTGTTGGTACTGAGGAAGAAATGACTGAGGCGTGGTCTGAAAGGTCTGGTGCACTTCAGGCATTTCTTTAGTGCCCGGACTGAGCACAGTAGCTATTGGCCAGTATCCTGTGTTACCTTATTGAGGCTGGAAGATTGAAATTCTCTAAACACTCATCGGCCGATGAAGGATTCTGAGTTTTGGCCACAAAGCCTGGCAAGAGTTGAGCAGGACTTCTCCCCATCCTCTAGAATGGGTGACTTTGTAGGATAGACCATGTAGTTCACCGACCCTTTTTGCCGAGGCCAGAGCTACTAGGAAGACAGTCTTAAGGGTTAGGAACTAGTCAGAGGTCCTATTTAGGGGCTCATAGGGTGGACCCTTCAAGGAAAGTAAGACCAGGGACATGTCCCAAGGTGGTGGTCTAATCTCAACTGGGGGGCAAGATCTTTCAAAACCTCGAATCAACAAGGTGATATCTTCTGAGGTGGAAAGGTCAACCCCTCTCTGTCTACAGATGAGGCTTAAGGCTGAACAATAGCCTTTAATTGCAGAGACTGAGAGGAGTTTTTCCTCCCTGAGGTACACAAGGAGGTCTGCCATTAATGGAAGAGAGGGATCGAGTGGAGACACGCCTCACCCTCTACACCAAGCTGCAAACACTCTCCATCTTGCTTGGTAGAAGTTTGTGGAATATTGGCGCAGGTGCCTGGACACGTGCTCAGCCACCTTCCCTGAAAAGCCTCTGCTTCTGAGGAGTGACTGGAGAGCCTCCAGGCGTGAAGCTTCAGGAAGGGGATTCTCCTGTGAGGGATAATACTGTGTGGCTGCGCCAGCAGAAGGGGTTCTGGAGGCAGAAACCTTGATACTTGAACCAGCAGGGAAAGAAGATCTGCGTACCATTCTCTGCTTGGCCATGCCTGAGCTATTAGGGTTAGCTTGCAGTTCCGGGAGGTCCTGAGTTTGTTGATCACCCTTCTGAGCAGGCAAAAGGGTGGAAAGGCATATGCATCCAGGTTGTCCCAAGAATGTTGAAGGGTGTCCTGGATTGCTACCCGATGGTCTGGAACTGGGGACCCATAGCAGGGAAGTTTCGCATTCAGAGAAGTGGCGAACAGGTCTATTGAGGGGAAACCCCACAAAGCTATTACTGTCTTCGCTACTCGAGGATCCAAAGACCATTCGCCACTCAACACTTGGTGATGCCTGCTCAGTTGATCTGCCACGATGTTTCTCCAGCCCGGAATAAACATGGCTGTAAGAGAAATGTTGTGACCTTTGGCCCAATGGCAAATCTGGACTGCTATCAGACAGAGGTCTCTTGCCAGAGTACCCTCTTGTTTGTTGATGTACGAGACGGCTGTGGAGTTGTCGCTCATCAGTAACACCTCTTGTCCTTGTAGATCTTTTACAAAGTATTCCAGGCTGCTAATAATTCCAGGCAATTTATATGGAGTTTGTTCTATCGGAGACCAAACTCTTGATGCTAATTTCGGGCCTAGGTGGGAACCCCAGCCCTGTAGCGATGCGTCCGAAAAGTTAACTTCGGACTGGGGCTTTGGAGGGGAATGCCCTTTTGGGTATTCTCTCTGGTTGACCACCAATGAAGATCTTGTATCACCAGAGCTGGGACCTCCACTGACAAGAATGGTGAATCGATCTTTTGAGACCAATGGGTCTTCAGATGCCACTGGAGACTTCTCATTCTTGATCTTCTGCCTGGAACTAGTTTTTCCAGGGAGGAGAGATGGCCCAGAATTCTCTGCCACGTCTTGGCTGTAGGAGGCAGTGGAGACAAGAGTTGGGTGATGGATTGTTCCTGTCTTCCAAAGGAAGCACCCTCCCTACCTGGGTGTTGATGGACATACCCAGATAATTTAAGACTTGGGTTGGAATCAAGCAAGACTTCTCTGCATTTACAAGGATCCCCAGGTCCTTGCAAAGGTCGAGAAGTCTTCTCAGGTTATACAGAGGTAGCTCCCTGGATGAGGCCAGGAGTAACCAATCGTTTAAGTACCTTAGCAGACGTATCCCGGGCTTGTGAGCCCAAGAGGAAAAAGAGTTCAAAAACCCTCGTAATGACCTGTGGGGTGGTCGAGAGGCCAAAGCATAGGACTTTGAACTCTAAGATTTGACCCTGAACCAGAAAGCGCAGGAATTTGCGATATTCGCGATGGATGGGCTCTTGGAAATGTGTGTCTTTTAAGTCCATAGATGCCATAAAGTCTCCTGGACGCACTGCTTGGGTTACGGAGGCTGCAGTCTCCATTTTGAAATGGAGTTTGCTTCTCAAACTGATTCAAGGTAGAGAGATCGATTACTGGTCTCCAACCTCCCGAGGCTTTTTCCACCAGAAAGAGGCGACAGAAAAACCCTGGGGAGGTGTTGGAGACCTCTTGTACAGCACCTTTTAGAAGCATGCTCTGGATCTCCCGAGCTAGGGCTTGCCATTTCCCGGGATCCCGAGGGACCTGGGAGGACGAGATTGGGGGAGGAATTAGAGGAGGAGGAGAGCCTATGAAGGGGATGCGGTACCCCCAATGAAGCACCTTGATGGTCCATTGCATGGCCCCCATATCCTTCCACCTATGCACTGTGAGGGGGGAGCCGTGACCCTATTTCTGTCTAGGGTTCCTCCCTCTGCCTTTAGCTTTGGGAGGAGCAGACTTTCCTCTGCCCTTAGGTTTGGCTATAAAAGAGGGGTGGCTGAGGCTCTTGGCTGGGAGTGGAGTTGCAGTTGTGGAGTTGGCTGCTGTTGCACTGTGCGAAGGGAGGCAGCATTTTGCTTCGCGGTGTCCTGCGTCTCTTTCCTCCAAGTATCTAAGGCAGAGGAAACTACTTGTTTAGAAAAGAGGAGAGGTTGCAGAAGGTACGAGTTTCTCAAATGTGACTTCTCGGCCTTACTGATGCTCCTATGAAGTCTGGAAACTACTGATTCCCTCCTTTTGAGGATCCAATTGCCCCACATGGTTGCAGTTGTAGCAGTTAGGAAGTCCAATGTCTTAGCCCCAGCAGCTAGGACTTCCTGTAGGGACTGCATGGAGTTTTGGTTTGATAGGTCTTCGTGACTCACTGGGTAGCCGACTGTGCCTGACCACATGTCAAACCAGGATAATGCCTCCAGAAGGGACATTAAAGCTGCTCCCATTACCGAGGCTTCTGTGGCAGTGAAGGAGACGGAGAGAAGAGTGTCTCTCTGAAGAGCAGCCACGTGTGAGCATTGCTGTGAGGGGATCCAGGGTCAGGGGAGAAGGGTTGGCGTCTCTGACCTTTTAAAAGCGCTTTTGCCTTGAAAAGTTTATGGGATCCTTGAGACTTCAAGGAACCCGTTTCCAACAAAACCGTCTGTGAGACGTTCTTCAGACAGCCTGCAGTGTGAATAGACCAGGGAAGTTCGATTCTGGTCTTAGGGTTTGGTGGAGGACAAGTGTCTGTCTAAAGCTGGAGCGTCGGTATGTCGAGGCGACAGATGTAGATCGCCGAGGCCTGAGATATTACACATAGTTCTTAGAGCCTCAGATAGGAGGACTGAGTCCTTTAATGGTTGCTCTTCCGAGGAATCTTCCAGCCGCGCTAATTCCTCGAGAGGAAGGGCGATAGAAATCCGAGTGTCTGGAGGTAACGGCGAAGTAGGATACTCCATTGCCGTTGTTCCAAGGGAAGGCCGAGCGCTGGCTAATGGTACCGCAAGCGCCTGACCTTGCCTGGAGGTCGATGGTCTAGGCGTAGGTGACCGAATTATCGGTACTGTCTTAGTAAGAGCTTGCATTGATCGGCGGTCTGGCTTGTATTCCGTAACTTGTTAGGGAGCACGGGAACCGGAGCTGTCCTGCATGAAACACGACGGCGAGGTGAATGACCCCGCGCAGATATGCCTGGAGACTTGCGCATCGGGAGGTTGAAGGACGGGAGCGGTCGCTCTCTGCTGATACATAGTGACGGTGAGAAGTGCTCTTTCTCCCTTTCCTAGAACGATCCGAGCTCCTCGAACTAATATGTGAAGGAGAGGGATCGCGCTCAGAGTGCGCTATTCCCTTGTCGATTAGATAAAAAAATCGTGGGAAGAGCTTCTCCAAAGGGAGCGCTAATTACGCTTAAGAGAACTCTCGTGTTGAAGAGCGAGAACGTATCGTAGCGCTCTTTTTCCTGAAGCGCCTAGATGATCCCTCGCGAGATTAAGTCAATTGCGAGGCAGAACGATGACGTGAGGAAGCGCTCTTCTTATGTTTGTGACGAGAGCGCTTATAGTCTCTCGGCGAGACATTTTGTGAAGAGATAGAAGGCGAGGAAGAGTGAAAACGATGATGTCTCTTCCCATGTCGCCTGTCTCTCCGACAAGAACGTCTGGGCGAAGGAGAGCAAGCTCTCCTTTTCCTCTTCTCTCTCTCCCTCCCTCCTAGTCTCCGAGGAGGGTGAGGACGATAAGGAAGAGGAGGAGGGGGAGGTACTGCGATGTTTGCTCTTGCGACATTTTAGTTTCGTAGAAGCGCAAGCGAGGTGCGAAGTAGGCGCCGCCGGAGCCAAGTTACTATATCTGCTGAAACTTCTGCGGGCCCGACTGAGTTGACGGGAGGTAGGCGAGGCCCGGAACTCCCGAGGGTTCCAAAACAGAAGGGACCCGAAGTAAAACTGTGCCCGCGAGGAACTGGTTCCACACTTCCTCCGAAGGAAAACCATTAAGTCCAAGGGCAGGCCATACCGCTCGTGCATGATCTGGAATGGGAGCGGTAATAGAGTCATTCCCGGAGACTGAAAAACTTGTCCCAGTGGGAGGGGCAACGTGATCCGACTGACCAAGGGGAATGGGGTTAAGTCAATGGTGCCGCTCTTCCTTGACTTCCCCCCGGAGGATGGAGGCAAGGAGGTGTCTAAAGGGAGAGATCGAGAGGCTGAAGAGGAGGCCAGACTCCTTACCTTTCGACGGCGAACCTGGAGGTAACGAATCCTTTTTGGATTTCTTCTTTTCTTCTTCTACCTCTTCACGAACTTTTCCCACTGAGGGCGACCATTCTCTAAATACTTGGCAGGGGGAGCCTTCAGAACACCTATGACCTCTGCACGAAGGGCATAGGGAATGAGGATCCACCTCCGGTGGTGATATGGAAAAAAAAAAATATATTAATCAATCAAAAACAATAAAGAAAGGCTAGTCTGCCAGTCAAACAAAAGCAGGAGCAGCGGTGTTACCACTGTGATGGCTAGAATTCTATTAAAGGTATTCAGTAGCTACCGACCGGCAGTCCCCCGCCAATAACAGGTGGATAACTACCGGCCCGGTCGTTAACGACCTTGTTAAGGTTTTCTGCCGTATTTTCCAGCTCGTGCTAGAATATCTCCTATAGTAAAGAATGAGGGTTTGTATCAAATGTAGGAACAAAAAACTATTTAAAAAAATGGGAACAACAACAATTACAGTAGTACTTGGGTTTACAAGTAACGTTGAATTTGAGCAAATCGACATACGAACAAAAACTTAAAATAGGTTTATGAGCAAAAATTTCTCTCAATAAGTGCATTTTTTGTGGACAAGTATTATAGAGATTAACACGAAATTAGTCACGTTGTGACCATACACCACACACACTGCGTTCACAAGATTTTTACCCCATTTTCATGCCATTTTAAAGAAAACGGCAAAAGAAGACATCACTTGATAGGTTGGCTCCTTGTAAATAAACAGATCAAATATCTAAAAGGCATAAATTAAGGGATTCAGTAACAGTGAATGTCATTAAAGAGAAAGAACTCTCGATATTTTACCAGAACTGTTCATGGAGGAAGATTTTTGTTCCAAGCAATAAGCCCATCCCCATCTCCCTCATGCCATCCATAACTCTCCTCAAAATTAAGAGTTAATTTGTTAATATTTCTGTAGGTAGTAGGTTGGCCAGGGCACCAGCCACCCGTTGAGATACTACCGCAAGAGTGTCAAAGGGTTCTTTGACTGGCAAGACAGTACTACATTGGATCCTTCCTCAAGATACAGCTCATTTTCCCTTAGCTTACACATACACCGAATAGTCTGGCCTATACGTTACATATTCTCCATTGTCCTCATACACTTGACAGCACAGATTACTAAACAATTCTTTGCTCAATGGGTTTACTACTGCACTGTAATTGGTTAGTGGCTACTTGCCTCTTTGCAAAGGTAGAAGAGACTTTAGCTAAGGTAAGCAGCTCTTCTAGGTGAAGGACACTCCAAATCAAACAATTGTTCTCTAGTCTTGGGCAGTGCCATAGCCTCTGTACCATGGTCTTCCACTGTTACAGGGTAGAGTTCTCTTGTTTGAGGATATACTCTGGTACACTCAACTATTTCTCTTCCTCTTGTTTTGTGAAGTTTTAATATAGTGTATATAAGAAAATAAATATTAATGACATAAAAAAAAAACTACCGACAACCGTCATGAACTACAAATGGATATCTATTGATTTTCACCCAATTATTCCATGAGAAAATTAAACAAAATATTATCTGGCAACAAAGGTTAATGTTTTTATACTTAACCCATTTAATTGAAGATGTAGCCTACCTTAGAAAAAGGTGTACCTCTTCTAGAAAAACATTTGAATAAGTGATGACGAGTTGGCCACTTTCTCGTCTTCCTAACTTCACATTAGCATTTGGTTTGGAGGACTTTCATTTTACAGCCCAGCACCCCTGAAAACAAAATTCCTATTAGAAACTAGGTTAGCAATGAAGAAAAAATTCAAATCTATGAGGAATTTAATTACCAATGATGACAAAATTTAAATAAAATTCAAATAACCTTATAAACACAATGTCAAAATAAAGGAAATGGTTCAATTTTCCAATTGCCTTCTCATGATGTGTTTTGCATAATGAACTAACCCTAATACCTCTACCCATAAAATTCAATTGGATTAAGCCATCTAAGTATAATAACCAAAAGCTATACACTTCTAAGACACCCCAAACATAAATGCAGGTTAGGTATATTGACTACTACAGTACCTTAGAAAAAAATCAAATAGGAGTCCTCATAATTAAACTACATCCAAAACTAAATGTAAAGTTCACTTTGTAGCAAAAATACATAAAACTCTCGGCAGTAAAATAAATTGAACTTGTGCCAGCCAAAGCCAACTGCGATTTTTTTTTCTCAATCTGGAAAAATAAAACTATTTAAAAAAATGAGATCAACAGCAATGAAAGTAGTACTGTTCTTGGGTTTATAAGTAACGTTGAATTTGAGCAAATCGACATACGAACAAAAACTCAAAATAGGTTTATGAGCAAAAATTTCCCTCAACAAGTGCATTTTTTGTGGACACGTATTAGAGAGATTAACACGAAATTAGTCACGTTGTGACCATACACCACACACACTGCGTTCACAAGATTTTTACCCCATTTTCATGCCATTTTAAAGAAAATGGCAAAACAAGACATCACTTGATGAGTTGGCTCCTTGTAAATAAAAAGATCAAATATCTAAAAGGCATAAATTAAGGGATTCAGTAACAGTGAATGTCATTAAAGAGAAAGAACTCTTGATATTTTACCAGAACTGTTCGTGGAGGAAGATTCTTGTTCCAAGCAGTAAGCCCACCCCCATCTCCCTCATGCCATCCATAACTCTCCTCAAAATGGAATTTTTATGATAAAACAAAGTTTTATGAATACTTACCTGGCAGTTATATAAAGGGATTTTGACGAAGGAAAAATCTATTTCTGGGGAGAGACCTGTGACGCCCGGCGAAAAAGTCCTTCTTTGTACTTTTTCTGATATAAATCTTCCAAATATACCAGAGAAAATTAAAAGCATGGAATGCAGAGGTTACAACCCTCGCGCGAGCACCTTGTTGGTGTCGTATATCTAACAAGGGCGTTTGTAAAACACTATTCACAGGCTGTCTTCCATTTAGATAATCCCTTCATCAAAGGGGGAGGGCCGTGACAGGCCCTAGAGAATACAGTTGGGTTACCCTACCGACACCTACCACTCGCGCTCACCAGGTCATCCTTCTGATTTGGAACTTGCATACAAGTTAATAATCTCTATTTCGGCAGAATTTTTCTAAACGAGGCAACCGCCTTGTGGTGGTTGGGTGGTAACACCCGTTAAAGGGTGGTAGGAGGAATCATTCCCGTTTTCTGTTCTTCAGTTCATCTATGCCCGACCTGTCTCCTGAGGGGAGGTGGGTGGGCCTTCGAATGTATATATAACTGCCAGGTAAGTATTCATAAACCTTTCTTTTATCATAAAAACTCCATTTTTATGAATAGAACTTACCTGGCAGTTATATAAACATAGCTGATTAACACACTTGGAGGAGGGTGATAGACAGTAAACATCGTTGGGGAAACAACCAAAAAAAGCTGTAGGATAAATAAACACCTTGATTCCTTACCTGCTAAGGTAGCTGACTTCAAAGGTTCCTGCCTCTTGAGTCGCTTTCCCTTAGGAGTGTCAGCCAGGATGTGACCTGCAGTGCTGAAAACACTCAATCGAGTCTGTCAACGGGGTGAGACCAACAATCTGACTAGACTTCAGGACTACCTATTGCCCAAAATAAAAACTGCAACCTTACCAAACCAACCACCTAACATTTGCAAAGTAGATAAAAAATTATCTAACTAGACTGAGGTGACTGTACACAAGTCGAAGTCCTCAGACAACCAATAAAAATACACCAACCTATGCACAAGTAAACAAAACTAAGGTTGAGGGGAGGTAGTAACTCCTTTGCCTAATACAGAAGCCGTAGCCACGTATGGGCCCAAGGTATAACATTTCTCATAATCCACCCTCACCTCTCTGAGGTAATGAGAGGCGAACACAGAGTTGCTCCTCCAGAATGTCTCATCCATAATTTGACGGAGCGACATGTTCTTGCGGTAAGCAAGCGAGGTCGCAATGGCCCTCACTTCGTGAGCTTGCACTTTTAAACGTCCGAAGTGTTCCTCCTCACACAAGAGATGCGCTTCTCTTATCACTTCCCTCAGGAAAAAGGACAAAGCATTCTTGGAAAGGGGCTTCTGAGGATCTTTCACAGAACACCACAGGGAGCTAGAAGAGCCTCTCACAGTTTTCGTGCGAGACAAGTAGGTCTTGAGGGCTCGTACTGGACAGAGAAGCCTCTCTTGCTCTTGACCCACTAGGTTGGTCAAGTTAGGAACCTCAAAGGTCCTCGGCCAGGGCTTTGAAGGGTTCTCGTTCTTAGCGAGAAAGTCTAATCTCAAGGCACAAACTGCCCCATTCAGATTGAAGCCTACTTGTTTTTCAATTGCATGGACTTCACTAACTCTTTTAGCTGTTGCTAAGGCCAAAAGAAAGAGGGTCTTCTAGGTAACCTCCCTAAGGGGAGCCTGTGAGATGGGCTCAAATCTCTTGGTGCACAGAAATTTAAGAACCACATCAAGGTTCCAAGAAGGGGGCTTTAACTGGGTCTGCTTGGTCGTCTCAAAAGACTTCAAGAGGTCATGTGAGTCCTTATCGCGAGACAAGTCCAAGCTTCTATGCCGACAGACGGAAGAGAGCATACTTTTGTACCCCTTGATAGTAGACACAGCTAGCTTAGCGTCTTGCCTGAGGTACAACAAGAAATCCGCAATCTGGCTCACAGAGGTAGTGGATGAGGAAATCTTGTGCTTCCTACACCAAGCTCTAAAAGTCTCCCACTTGGACTGGTAGACCCTCCGCGGAGATAACCTCCTCGCTCTGGCGATAGCTTTCGCAGCTTGCGCTGAAAAGCCTCTCAATCTGACGAGCTTCTTGATAGTCTGAAGGCAGTCAGATTGAGAGCGAGGGGGTTTTGATGATATCTCTCGAAGTGGGGTTGTCTGAGCAGATTTGGACTTGTAGGGAGGCTTCTTGGAAAGTCCATCAACAAGTCCACCACCTCCGTGAACCATTCCCCCATCGGCCAGAACGGAGCTATCAGGATCATCAGTCCCGAATCGAGGAGGGCGAATTTCCTGACTACCAGATTGATGATCTTGAACGGGGGAAAAGCATAAGTGTCCATCCCCGTCCAATCCATCAAAAAGGCGTCTACTGCTATTGCCTCCTTGTCCGGAACTAGGGAGCAATAGATGGGGATCCTCTTGGATAAGTTGGAGGAGAAAAGATCGATGAGGGGTCTCCCCCACAGCCTCCAGAGACTCTGACAGACCTGTTGGTTGAGGGTCCATTCTGTGGGAAGGACCTGCCCTTTCCTGCTGAGCATGTCCGCCCTCACATTCTTCTGTCCCTGAACAAACCTCGTCAGCAGGTTTATCCTGTTCTCCTTCGCTCAAAGAAGGAGCTCTCTTGCTGTCTCTAACAGAGACAGAGAGTGAGTCCCTCCTTGCTTCCTGATGTAAGCAAGAGCTGTGGTGTTGTCCGAGTTGACCTCCACAATCTTCCCAGACACCAAGTCCTTGAAGGCCTTTAGCCCCAGAAAAATGGCCATCAGCTCCTTGTTGTTGATGTGCCATCCCAGCTGAATTCCTTCCCAATAGCCTGAGACCACCTTGCTTCCTAGTGTTGCCCCCCAGCCTGACTCTGATGCGTCTGAAAACAACACTAGGTCTGGGTTCTTCTTGTGTAAGGAGATCCCTTCCCCTAACAAGGTTGGGTCCAGCCACCACTTCAGAAGATTCTTGACTTCTGTTGGAATGGGGAAGGAAAAGGAGTCTTCCTGCATCTTTCTGTTCCACGTCTTCGAAAGAAAGTGCTGTAGAGGCCTTAGGTGGAGTCTCCCCAGAGAGAGAAACTGTTCGAGGGAGGATAGAGTCCCCAGCAAACTCATCCACTCCTTCGCTGTGCACCTCTTCTTGTCCAGGAAAGTTCTGACTTTTACGAGACACTTGGTCTGTCCTTCCTGAGAGGGAGAAGCCCGAAAAAGAACTGAATTCAGAACTATCCCCAAATAGAGAATAGTCTGATTCGGTCTGATCTGAGACTTCTCCCTGTTGATGACCAGGCCTAGATCTTGAGCCATCATAAAAGTCTTCCGTAAATCCTCCAGACATTTCTCCCTCGATCGTGAACGAATCAGCCAATCGTCCAGATAGAAGGATATCCTTATCCCCTCCTGATGCAGCCAACCTGACACATTCGCCATTATCCTGGTGAAGACTTGAGGAGCCGTGCTGAGACCGAAGCAAAGAGCTCTGAATTGGAAGCACTTGCCCTGCATTACAAATCTCAGGTACTTCCTTGAAGTCGGATGGATGGGGACATGGAAATATGCGTCCTGCAAGTCGAGGGACACCATCCAGTCCCCTGGACGTACTGACGCCAGCACCGACTGAGTCGTCTCCATGGAGAACTTTGTCTTCTCCACAAATACGTTGAGAGCGCTGACATCCAGGACGGGTCTCCATCCGCCCGAGCTCTTGGGGACCAGAAACAGGCGATTGTAAAAGCCTGGGGAGGATAGATCCCGAACCAGTTCTATCACCCCCTTGTCTAGCATTAGGTCGACAAGGTCTATTAGGGCCTTCCATTTCCCCGGATCTGAGTACCGGGCTACTAAGGCCAGCGGAGCATCTGCGAGAGGAGGTTTTTTCAGAAAGGGGATCTTGTATCCTTCCTTGATGACTGAGAGGGACCAGGTGTCTGCCCCTCTCCTCTTCCAAGACTGCCAAAAACCTGACAGTCTTGCGCCTACTGTCTGGAGGAGACGAACTTCATTTTCTGGAGCGAGGTCTGAAAGAAGCCCTGGTAGATCTTGGTCCTGATTCTTGCCTTCTCCCTCTAAAATCTGGTCTTGAAGTAGTCCTGCCCCGAAAGGGCTGCTGGAATCTCCTTTCCTCCCGTTTCGAAGAAGAAGGAGGGGCTGCCAAGGGCTTACGAGCAGAACGAGATAAAAGGTCTTGGGTGGCTTTTTGGGCCAGAAAAAGCGTAATGTCATTAACCAGGGACTCGGGAAAAAGATGTTGAGAGAGGGGGCCGTAAAGAAGCTCAAACTTTTGTGCAGTGGTAACAGACCTAGAAGCAAAAGAGCAAAGCAGAGCTCTCTTCTTTAGGACCCCAGCTGAGAACAGCGCCGCCAACTCATTCGCCCCATCTCTGAGGGCCTTAATCCATACAGGACATAATACTGGTAAGGTCCCTAGATCCTTCCATCTGGTCAGTTTTCCTTGCGAGAGTCCCAAGCGACCAGTCTAGAAAACTAAAACCCTCAAAGGCTCTAAAAATACCTTTGACGAGATGATCCAGCTCCGACATCGACCACATGACCTTGGCTGAGTTGAGAGCATGCCTTCTAGCAGAGTCCACTAAACCAGAGAAGTCACCCTTGGAGGAGGAAGGCACTCCCAGACCCAAAGGTTCTCCAGTTGCATACCACATACCCGCTTTTGAAGCAAGACGAGCTGGTGGAAACGAGAAGGAAGTCTTAACCGTTTGTCTCCGCTCCTTCATCCAGTCATCAATCTTCGTGAGAGCCTTCTTTGCGGAGATAGACAGTTTCATCTTGATGAAGGCCGACTGTTTCTTGGCCTTCTTTCTGTTAAATTGGGACTGAGGAGATTGAGGGGCAGCAGGTTGGAATTCCTCTCCAAAAAGTTCAAGAAGGGAGCGAGAGAGAACTTTGTAATCTCCCGCAGCGTCGGCAGGATTATCATCGTCATCAGAAACATCCTCGAGGTCCTGATCCACATCTGGAATATCCTTCGAAAGAGAAGAAGGATCCTTAGAACCCGACAAGGGCAAATCAAAGGCATCATCCTGCAAAAGACGGGTTGCATCCTGGAGTCCAGCTCTAGAAAAATCCTTGGGACGAGAGGCAGTATCGTCCCGAAGAGGCAGGGTGGTATCGCCCTGGGACCGAGAACGAGAGGCAGAGTCGGTCTGATGTTGAGAGCGAGAGGCGGTATCGTCCTGGCGGCGAGAGCGAGAGGCGGTATCGTCCTGGCGGCATCGTCCTGGCGGCGAGAGCGAGAGGCGGTATCGTCCTGGCGGCGAGAGCGAGAGGCGGTATCGTCCTGGCGGCGAGAGCGAGAGGCGGTATCGTCCTGGCGGCGAGAGCGAGAGGCGGTATCGTCCTGGCGGCGAGAGCGAGAGGCGGTATCGTCCTGGCGGCGAGAGCGAGAGGCGGTATCGTCGTGAACGAGAGGCGGTATCGTCGTGCCGTCGTGAACGAGAGGAGGTATCGTCGTGGCGAAGCGAACGAGAGGAGGTATCGTCGTGGCGAAGCGAACGAGAGGAGGTATCGTCGTGGCGAAGCGAACGAGAGGAGGTATCGTCGTGGCGAAGCGAACGAGAGGAGGTATCGTCGTGGCGAAGCGAACGAGAGGAGGTATCGTCGTGGCGAAGCGAACGAGAGGAGGTATCGTCGTGGCGAAGCGAACGAGAGGAGGTATCGTCGTGGCGAAGCGAACGAGAGGAGGTATCGTCGTGGCGAAGCGAACGAGAGGAGGTATCGTGCTGGTATCGTGAATGGGAGGAGGTATCGTCTTGGCATCGAGAACGAGAAGCAGCATCGTTCGATAAGGTATCGTCCCGGTATCGAGAACGAGAAACCGTATCGTCCTGGTATCGAGAAGAAGTATCGCCTGGCGAAAGCACACATTCCTCATCCTGGCGTAGAGAGGGAGAAGTTTTCTTTAAAGAAGAACTCCGTTCTCACTTAGAAGCAGACTTCTTAATCGGTAACGAGTCGTCTTTACGTCTGTCAGACTGTGCGTGAGGGCGGCTAACGGCTTGCACTAAAGTCAAAAGTTGTTCCTGCATGACAGACAAAGGATTTAGCAACATCAGCTGGGTCTTGCGGCCCCGAAGGGGAGGGCTGATGAATAACACTCGTAGAAGGGGGAGGATCTTCGGCAGTAGGCTTCGCCCTTTTCACAGGCACGGAGTCGAAATCATCCTCCAACGGACAAGGTTCATAACTGCTAGAACCGGGAGAGAAAGAACGAGACCGTTCGTCGCGGTTCCATCTCTTCGTAGGTCTTGAAGCTTCAAACTTCCATTTACGTCTGGACGAATTCGGAGAAGAAAACAACACATCCGACACGTCTTACCCGTGACGGTCAAGAGCAGCCTGGGAATCGACAACAGGACTGTCTGAGGCGACGGCTGACCGAGGGTACGTACCTCTCACCCCCTTTCGGTCATCGACGTACCTTCTCCCTTGGTCCTGGGAGCTTAGTAGAGGTCTAGGGTAATGACAGGTTCGGTCAGTCGCCACCTCCACTCCACTAACACAAGCACTTTCACTTTCACTAGGCTTACCTTTAAAGGCCTCCAGTTGTTCTTTAATGGCCTTCAACTCTGCCGCCAGGCTAGCGTACCGAGGGTCATCCGTAGATACGGAACCTGTAGGAGGTGCAGGAGTTACTACCTCAAGGGAGGGATCAACTTCCAAAGAGGAATCAATTATAGGTTCAATAGATAAATCTACACTAAGTTTGTCTTCCTTACCACTAACAGACTTAGACTTAGACCTAGAAGCTCTCCTAACTCTATCGAGCTCTAGCTTACGCACATAGCGCTTCATAATTAACCACTCTTTCTCATCCAAAACCTTACATTCCCCGCACTTATTATCAAGGGCACAAACAAAACCCCTACAATTAGAACAAATGGTGTGAGGGTCTACCGCCATTTTCGGTGGTCTCACCTTACATTCCTCATTCGCACAGATACGGTAATGACTTTTCACTCATAATGAAAAACAGCAAAAAAGCTAAGAGAAAACAAAAAACACGATCGCCAAAACCCCAAATCAGAGTACTTCACCAAAAAAGCAGACTGGTACACCGAGCAGGGAAAGCGAAGAAAAAATCTTAATGACGGACCAACATGTTGTCGATCCGGCCGGCAGAGATGAACTGAAGAACAGAAAACGGGAATGATTCCTCCTACCACCCTTTAACGGGTGTTACCACCCAACCACCACAAGGCGGTTGCTTCGTTTAGAAAAATTCTGCCGACATAGAGATTATTAGCTATGTTTAAATAACTGCCAGGTAAGTACTATTCATAAAAAGTAAGAGTTAATTTGTTAATATTTCTGTAGGTAGTATGTTGGCCAGGGCACCAGCCACCCGTTGAGATACTACCACAAGAGTGTCAAAGGGTTCTTTGACTGGCAAGACAGTTCTACATTGGATCCTTCCCTCAAGACACGGTTCACTTTCCCTTTGCTTACACATACACCGTATAGTCTGGCCTATACGTTACATATTCTCCATTGTCCTCATACACTTGACAGCACAGATTACTAAACAATTCTTTGCTCAATGGGTTTACTACTGCACTGTAATTGGTTAGTGGCTACTTGCCTCTTTGCAAGGGTAGAAGAGACTTTAGCAAAGGTAAGCAGCTCTTCTAGGGGAAGGACACTCCAAAATCAAACCATTGTTCTCTAGTCTTGGGCAGTGCCATAGCCTCTGTACCATGGTCTTCCACTGTTTCAGGGTAGAGTTCTCTTGTTTGAGGATATACTCTGGTACACTCAACTATTTCTCTTCCTCTTGTTTTTTGAAGTTTTAATAGTTTATAAGAAAATTTATTTTACTGTTACTGCTCTTAAAATATTTCATTCTAATTGTTCATTACTTCTCTTGTAGTTTATTTATTTCCTTTTTTTCCTTTCCTCACCAGGCTATTTTCCCTGTTGGAGACTTAGGCTTATGGCATCTTGTTTTTCCAACTAGGGTTGTAGCTTAGCAGGTAGTAATAATAATAATAATAATAATAATAATAATAATAATAATAATAATAATAATAATAATAAATAATAATAACTGGGAATTACTAATTAGTGTTCATTTCTCATGTTAGGGGTTGTAATTTGTTCGCTAAATTCCATTTCATACACTTTTAAGTAATTTTTTTTCAATTATAAAAATTACAAATTTATTATTCTCTATCAACTCAAGCTTTTATAAACCCATCCAACAGTACGGTATTTCAAGCTAAAACTTACTATGCAGTAGAAACATCCTCATTCCTTACCTCAGGAAGTTGTCACATTTTCATTGTCCTTATATTCTTTACGTCATTCTTGGTGTAGTGAACGTTAGGATTCATCGATGCTGTGATGGTGTCCTATGTCCAAACAGCTTCTACCCCCTGAAGCATGTCAAGTATTTCCCTCTTCTCTGTTACAGTAAGCATCTTCCTCAACGGTTGGGTTCACTACCAGAAACCTTAGAAGGTGCAGAACGTTTAAGTAGGCATCCCAGACTTTGAAAATAATTTACAATGTGTGACAAAAATGCAAAAAATACCACAAAACAAATTTTTAGAGCGATGTAGAGTGTACTTCAGAGTAGGAGCAAATTGAACAGAGCGAGATTCTGAATGCATCGATTTGCTTGACAGCGACTATGGTCCGACAGCCAATCAGCAGCCAAGATACTGATCACCGTATCCGGATTAGTCTCGTCTCCTCTACATGCCCATAGTGTCCCTTTAATGAAATCATTTGGGCAAGCCAGAATAATCTCATATTTCTGGTTTTGTTTTCCATACAGATGGAAGCATCTTCGGGTCACCAACGGGACATTACGCCTTTTCTTCATCTAAACAAACTACAGTACTGTATACAGTGCATGCTGGATTGTCATTAATTACTGTACTGTAATTTACTTTATAATTTTCAGGCCCAAATATGCCCATTTTCAACTACTGTAAAAATCTTTCAAATCTAAAAAAATATTTAACTTATCTCCCTCAAAACCCCTAATATAATAATTTCAATATCAATAACAGTATACACAAATCTGATGTAGTGAGCGACTGATAGGTGAACCTCAATATGGCGAAAGACAACTATACGTGTGCATTCATGGACTTGTGGATGCGCATTGAGAGAATTTCCTTTATTTCTTACGGGAAAATAGTTCCAGAATAAGAGCATTTTAGGATGAGAGCTACTTTCATAATGAACTACCTGTAAATTTATAAACCAATATTTCACTGTATAACCAAGAAACAATACTGTGCGACAGTATATTTACACCAGCTCAATAGAAAAAAAAAAATATCTACATACTGTATTCTACCATACCAATAAATTGCATAAGACTATAGTACACAGTGCAATAATACTGTACCACTATTTACCTTCTGTTCAGACCAAGTACTGTAGTAAATCCTCAAGTACAGCAAGAAATAAGAAAATCCTTGTTAAGTTTTTCGCAATCCTATGTCCTTTTCCAAGCCATAAAACAATGATTAAGTGCTATACTGTTCCTAACTTTGAAACTTACTGATGTGGGTGGGTATCTGGTTTCAATAAAACTAGTAGGTTATTGGTACTTGTGTGTTCCTTATGTCTACGGGGAGCATATAATCAACTGTAATGTGCGAAAATCCTACCTACATCAAAAATCACTTTACGTTGGGCCTCTTAGAACCAATTATGTTCCTGTATTCTGATATTCGACTACAATAACTTTTAGATAACTTCTTTAGTTAAAATCAAAAGTACAGTACAGTGATGTACTGTTTAACCCTTTTACCCCCAAAGGACGTACTGGTACGTTTCACAAAACTCATCCCTTTACCCCCATGGACGTACCGGTGCGTTCTTGCAAAAAACTGCTATTTAAATTTTTTTTTTTTGCATATTTTTTATAATTTTTTTGAGAAACTACAGGCATTTTCCAAGAGAATGAGACCAACCTGACCTCTCTGTGATGAAAATTAAGGCTGTTAGAGCAATTTTAAAAAAATATACTGCAATATGTTCTTGGAAAAAAATTACCCCTGGGGGTTAAAGGTTGGAAAGTTCCAAATAGCCTGGGGGTAAAAGGGTTAATACCATCAACCCTTCAATCCATGGTGCTAAGTATTTCTTGAAGCTTGAACAACTTCGCAAAGTAAAAGTTGCATACTAATGAATGCATTTCACCATATAAGATTTAATTTTAGCTCATTTCATCCAAACCTCTCTGCGTGTTATAGAAAATTTCCAGGGCTTCCTCAGATAATCTGCACATAGCCACACTGGCCTTAAGAATGTGTTTTAATCTTTTGTTTATTCAAAACCAATAAAATTTCTGGCATGGATTACTCAAATATGTTCATTTAAAAACTAACAAATGCTGTATAGTACTGTACATGTTATATATAAGGGCAGTCCCTTTCTTTAGTTACATATCTTGAATTTGCAGAGTAATTTAAAGTAATTTTGTACTTTTCACAACTACATTAAAACACTTTACTGTAGTTGAATCTATTTGTAGTAACGTACATTACTATATAGTACTGTTCAACAAATAACTCAAAATTCAAGCCCCAACATCAACATTTCACAAATCTACGTCACGTCACAATATCTTGGATATAGTTATTTTGCAAATCACACATCCATCAATTTTACAGGAACTTCATATACAATGGATTCATAATACAATTATTTGAGATAAACACCAATACGACTAAAATTCGGTACAGTACATAGGCCTAATCATTTGATTCCTTAAAAAAAAAAAAAAAAAAAAAGAAAAAAAAAATCTTACAGAAGCTTAAGTTCCAAACAGTAAAAAAAAAATTCTACTGTAGATGTGAAAATTTTCAAACTAAAAATTTAAGCCCGACTACTCAAAGTGAACTTACTTTAGTTTATTTCCGTACAGGCAGTACTTTTAACGTTTGGAAATTTCATAAATTTCCAGAAGCCTCCCCTGCTTACTTTCATCTGTTTTACTTGCATCAGCCATAAGTTCAAGACCCCAAAGATTAAATAAACCTGCAATAAAAATTTTGCTTTTATATAATGACAAAAAAAAAGTAATAAGACTAAATCATTCTTGTTAACACAAGTCACATGGATAGCAAACTTAAGTCTTGCTAAGATATGCCAAATAATAGCTGCCTTACCTCTAATACATGTTATTTAAATAATGAAATAATGACCAATCATATTAACAAAAATTAAAAGATAATTAGGCAGGTACAGTATTGTACTTTGAAACTTGAATCTCTTCATGGGTGACAAAAATAGAAGTCTGGAAGTTTAAAAAATTAGGAAGAATTGGGTTTCTATCACATGCTCAAGTAGTACAAGTAACATTTTAGGTTAAACAATGCCCCAAGTAGTTCTCAAAGTCAATGTATTGGTGTGAATACCACAGCAAAAAAGGTAAGGATTCATCAGCTTTAAAACACTAATTACCAAACCTTACTGTAACGGCAATACTGTACCTGCCTCACAGATATTTACTGTTAAGGGAAAAAAAACTAACACTATGGACTAACATGTTCATATTAATCTAGAAGGCTTTTAGGGTAAATTTACTTATACTGTACTGTATAGTACTTTACAAGCTTATAATGCTAAATTCCAAATCAACACTACACAGTACAATCCTCATAATTTATAATTTTCATTAATACATCATGATGATCATCTAGTACTATTGACGCAAAGGGCTTCGGTTAGATTTCGCCAGTCATCTCTATCTTGAGCTTTTAAATCGATATTTCTCTATTCATTACCACCTACTTCACACTTCATAGTCCTCAGCCATGCAGGCCTGCGTCTTCCAGCTCTTCTAGTGCCTTGTGGAACCAGTTGAAAGTTTGGTGAACTAATCTCTCTTGGGGAGTGCGAAGAGCATGCCCAAAACATCTCCATCTACCCCTCACCATGATCTCATCCACATATGGCACTTGAGTAATCTCTCTTATTGTTTCATTTCTAATCCTGTCTTGTACATCATTCTGTTAAGATTTTTATACACAACACAGAATAACCGAGCACAGCCATCAGAGTCTAAACTACAGCTTTACCATGGAATGCATGGAAATACACAAGTAATACGAATAATTTAATCAAGTTCCAATCACAGTGAATTTGGATATATACTGGTTTTTATTCAAAATTTACATAATTAATCTAGCTATTTTGTATCAATATTGTGTAAAGGAATAAATCATTGAAGGCATATAGTATACATATAATAATGGAATAAACAGATTTTTAGTCGACCGCAAGCAGCTGGAAGAAAAAATCATCATCCTAATTGAATTCTCATTTCCTCCAACCTCAAGAAAAAAATACCTTTACTGAGAACTTATAGTTTTCAACAGGGTTAAATATTTTTGAACGAGATTATCACCCATTTTTCTAATTAGCTAACTTGTCCAGACTATGGTAGATTGTACTGAGTTATGAATTTAGACTATATAGCTCAATACTTGAGCCCATGATTCTGTGACCATAAATAACCATACCTATTATTAATAGGTGGAGTAAAAGTTTTCCCAAAAAAATTTTGAATTTGACAGTTTATACCCATGAAAAATCCAAAATAGCATACCTGACAAATTAGGAGGCTGGCGATTCATACAGCCCTGGATGACTTAAATAGGATTAAGCAAAAATTTTCTTTATAAAGTAACATCATTACAGAAATGGACCTAGTAATCAGGCAGGTAATAAAGGTTTCAAAGTCTTGCCAACCTTCTCAGGGTAGTTCATAGCTCTGTATGGTTGTACTGAACATTGTTGACTTGGCCCTAAACAAATTTCAAGTCAGCTTGTCCATATGTTGAACATAGTACTTTCGCTCCAGCCACAACCTCCAATAACATTCTTTACCCGTAAATTCTGCTAAAAACTCATGATTGATAAGTTGAAGTAAAATACCAGCTCTAATGTTTTAACCCTTATACCCCCAGGCTATTTGGAACTTTCCAACCCTTAACCCCCAGGGGGTTACTTTTTTCCCAGCACATTTTGCAGTATATTTTTTTTAAATTGCTCTAACAGCCTTAATCTTTGTCATAGAGGGGTCAGGTTGGTCTCAATCTCTTGGAAAACGCCTGAATTTTCTCAAAAAATTATCAAAAATAAGAAAAATTTTATAGCATATTTTTGCAAGGACGTACCGGTACGTCCATGGGGGTAAAGGGATGGCTTTTGTGAAACATACCAGTACGTCCTTTGGGGGTAAAATGGTTAATAGAATTGAATTCTATTGTCAAGGTATCCACAACATTAAAGGCCTGGCTAAGGAGAATGACATTTTTTTGGGACAAAACTGAAACCCCACAAAGACTTTGGCCGTACCACATCATCATATACTGTATTAGGTTAAGCAAATTAAAGTTGAAAAGTTCGTTAGAGCAGACTAAATCCCAAATTTTAAAAGAAAAAGACAAGAACGATGCTTGACCAAAGGTTCCCCACCTAACCTGACATAGGAGTATCCTTATTTATTTACCTACCGGAGTCTTAACCACCACTACCGTATTCTTAGTTTATCCTGACCGAACAAACAACTTTCACAACGCTAAAAGTTATATTAGACTACAATGGTAGAATGTACGAGATGTCAATGAAGCATTTGTTAGCTGATCAACAACCTAAAACCAATGCTGTTCCCTTACCAAGGCATAGGATATCACAAAGCCCAAACATAAATCAAGACAATTCAGTATACCTACTGTAGTCACATTTAATACAAAAATTATTTTTATTTGAAAGTAATCAGTATTTATCCTATCTATAAATATTAGAGTCCATTAAAAGGGTAGAATCTCATCATAGGCAATAACAAACACAAACCATCAAAATGAAAGGTTTTATGAAATCACGTTGTTTCATCTCTTCAATATAACAGACAGAGATGACCATACAATAAAATAATAAACTTAAAATTGAAATTTCTTACCTAGATTACTCTCGAAGACTTATAGAACTTAGTAATACACACACAATGAACGAACTACTTAGAAAAGTAATGGCAATATGGCGGAACTTGATGAAAAGTTAAATAGCCTCGTTTTCTACAAAATTGTAAGAAACAATTATATTTCTTGGATAGATCTTCTTTTCTCATATAGGTAATTACCCAGATAACTACTTATTAACTATATCATGTAAATAATTAAAAAACTTTTTCGATCATATGCAAACGTGCTTACAAACCACAGCATAATGTTTTAAACATTATAATCTTGTAAAAGACTAAGTGCCAAATGTCATAAATATAATCCATTATAGTATCTAATACTGTATAAATATACCAAATGATATCAGAAGAAAATGTTATTTTCATCATTTAATTACAAATAACTAAAAGAAATGTACCATATAACGATAACAAACATAGAAAATGGTGATTGGATATCTATAGAAAATGGATAGGTTTCTGACACCATTTATAGCTCCAGCTTCAAATAAGTAGAAATTAGGTTCTATATATCAATATCAAATTTTTAATTATATATAAAACATATATTTTTCATTTCATGATTACACATAACATAACTAACATATCAGAAAGTGTGATACGAACATGATCTTCGTTAGTTAAAAATAAAATTCTATCTCGTCGTTTTCTGATAAAAATAGCGAATGTTTTGCCAACAAAAACTACACCTGAAGTAATAAAAGCCAGAATAGGCTATAAAATAGCTTCCTTTGCTACCCTGTTATCTATCACTATTTGCCTGGGGTATAGTATAGGGAAGATTGGAAAGCTTGCCTATAAAAACGTGCGCTCTCTGCTAATAAAAGACTAAAGGATTCAGTATTTTGGAGTGTTCAAGCATTACTATATATTATTCCGTAATTGGTCTTTTATTATTCATTCAGTGATTTCCATTGGTCTTTATTAAATCTTAATGATCATCATACCACCTATATTCTTATTTATACTTATATAGCATGTTATTTGTTCATGCATTTCCTCATGAACAGGGGACTCTTTCCTTACACAGGACGAGGAGTTAATACAAAATTCAATATACTGTATATAGATGATATTCATTATCAATATTAAACACCTGACTGCGTATATCATCTTTGGAATATGGCTAATCACAAGAGTTTACACACATTTACAAACAGGCAGTTAGGTTAGGCTGTTTAGGTCTACTTAAAGTATATATAATATAGACTTATATATAACATTGCATATATAGTGAGTTGTCTACGGTTGTTTTTGGTTTGTTAGATCATATTTTACATATGTGAATTTTGTTTCTTGGGGTACGTGTTTGCGCCTACCTTAGTGAAATAAAGGCCTCTCGAAGTGGTCTTAGCTTCTATAATTAGGCCATGTTTCAATGCATAACCTCGGACTTTGATAAAGTACAGTACGCGTGTTCTGAAAGTTACAATCATATATACATTCATTCTACAACTTTACTTTAACGTTATATCGATAAATGCGAGAAAAAAATGTAATTTAATGATAGATCATTCCTAGGTAGCAGACGTCAAGCCACAAATATACCAGCGCCATCTGTTGCCAGCGCGCCCTACTAAATAAGAATACTCACAAAACTCGAGCAAGTTTCCCTGTCTTCCCTTTACTGTATCAAAGGGATGCAATAAGATGAGATAAGCAGTAATAGAAAGAATTAGACTATTCTATTTTTTTATAATGATAAAAAGCAATATCAGTAAACACTGCAGTAGATCTCCCAAACTTTAGCCAGAATTAGCGCTGATTCTTAGAAAATCAGACAATAAAAAATAGCTCCGTAACATAAATAAGAAATCTAAATTATGCTATTTAAATTTTTGATACCTTGGCAATTCCTGATAGTTACTTCAATATTGTAAAAATGCCAATGAAATGTCAAGTATTGGTTTTCATGTGAAACAGTACAAAGAAATAGAAGAAAATAGTAAATATTTAAGAATTCGGCCAATCCTTGTATCTTTTTACGTCTATCTTTACCTGCTTTACAAAGAAAAATAATACAGGATTCCGGACCATCTTAGGTCAAAGTTCTCCTTGCTGTAGGTTCGAATGGGTTTAATCAAACTTATTTATAATATTCTTAATTGCAGTATTCTAATTATATATTTGAAATTACGAATAGAAGAAAATGTGTAGGCCCAGCTGGGATAGACAAGTTCACAAAGAAGGATAGGAAATTATAATAATTTCTACATAGCTGTCATCATAGTTGGTAGCCTATATGATTGGGAAATCATGTGTTTTAAGAGTCACGGTATAGCAATGTTTATCTTTTAATATTTTCATATATATGGAAATCCCAATAAAATTACTGCAGTCGGTTTTAACTCGTTGGCTACTGGTGAACAATTAAACTTAAATATGCACTGTAGACCAGCCCACTGTTAACATACTACCAGAAATGGGTACAATTCGAATATATGGCTTACCTTATATTTTGCAACATTATCAGATACAATGAAAGTTAATGAGGTAATAGACGTTAATTTGGTAGAATGAACCCTCTCCATGTGATTCGCTAATCAATAATCACAATACATACAAAATTCGCTATGTTTCTACGGTTAACAGACAAGTCTTCTCACAATGGACACCTTGGTAACACTGAAATTAGGTTTACACTCACGGCCTCGTGGTCACAAGTGAAGTTAGTTACCAAAGCATTAAATACTCCAGATAATATTGGTCTTGAAATTCTTCTACAGTTACTTTAGCTTTGGAATTTTGTTTTATTTTTGTTGTTAAGAAAATAAGGGAAAGATCGAAGACTCATTGGGATTTTAGTGAAAATTTTTCCTCTTTACTGAGAGCCTTTGGCAACAGATGGCGCTAACTAGTTTATTCTTTTTGTTCACATCTGGACAAGAGAAATGAACTCTCTCGATATAAATTATGTATCTCACTACTACTGAAAATGATAAATACACATATGATGTTTAAAATATCATATTGGATTGATTCCATAAATAGTTGTGGTACGTCCCTCGGAGTTTTTAACGATTTTTAGTTGAGCGCTTTGTCAATAGATGGCGCTGATCAAAGAACTCTACGTGCATTTCTTCTTAGGCTACTATTATTATTATTATTAAATGCTAAGCTACAACCCTAGTTGGAAAAGCAAGATGCTATAAGGCCAGGGGCCCCAACAGGGAAAATAGCTCAGTGAGGAAAGGAAACAAGGAAAATTAAAATATCTTAAGAATAGTAACATTAGAATAAATATTTCCTATATGAACAATAAAAACTGCAACAAAACAAGAGAAAGAGAAACTAAATACAACAGTGTGCCTGAGTGTACCCTCAAGCAAGAGAACTCTAACCCAAGACAGTGGAAGGCCATGGTACAGAGGCTATAGCACTACCCAAGACTAGAGAACAATGGTTTGATTTTGGAGTGTCCTCCTAGAAGAGCTGCTTACCATAGCTAAGGTGTCTCTTCTATCTTTCCGTATAAGATAGAAGACGAGTTTTCTTATTACTCTGGTATAGATAAAAATGTTAAACTAAATTTCATCAAGGCAATGACTCCCCTGTATTTAATTTTACACATATCAAGGGGTTGAATGTAAATGATTACTGTATAATGGACATTCAAATTGTGAATTCAAATACAATAGTAAATATTTTCCTTAGTATGATATATCAATGAAAATTATGTATAATTTATTAAATAACAATGTGTGGGTATACAGTAAATTGTGTAAACCCAAGATTGTTTCTTATCTTAATCATACTCCTACCCCTATTGACGCAAAGGGCCTCGGTTAGATTTCACGTCACCTCCATCTTGAGATTTTAAATCAGTAGTTATACATTCATCTCCAACTTCACAGCCATCTATTATTATCATTATTATTATTACTTGCTAAGCTACAACCCTAGTTGGAAAAGCAGGATGCTATAAGAACACAAATTACCATTTTTTATTGCTTTTTTCTTACCTGAATGTAATTGAGATTATAGCAGCATTAGTCATTTCTCTCATGTTTTTTTTTTCTTTTTTTGAGCAACTTTACACAAAAACTACCGAACTGATTGACCAAAATTGGTAGTCACATCTTGGGTTTGACCCAAGGATACATCTGCAACCTTTTGGACAAAGTACACCAAAGTACAAGTACACAGCAGTACTTAGAAACTAACCATAATGTTAAGAGAAAAAAAAAATTTTTTGTTTATGAACATTGAGCAAAATATAAAGAAAAAAAAACGAACAAGTCCATTACATTTTGAAGAAAATACATTTTAGAACCCATAACCAGTGAAGTTAAGAGCAAAATAAAACTGATTGGTATGGCGATGGCATGCTCTCCACCAAGTGCCCTTGGTTTTTATACCTGTTCAGAAGACACATTCAAGTGATTTTGTTAGATAAAACTTACTTCATGCTCTCACATTCCATCTTTGTAAAAGGTGAGCTCAACTTAATGGGGGTGATATATACCCTTTTAATAAAATTTGATTTGTTTCATTTCACTTGACCTACTTGAATTGTCATTTTTTAAACCATCTGGTTATGATTTGAAACCAAGGCTACGACAGTTGTAATGTAGAAGGGCAAGGAGGGATTGATGTGCCGTAAAAGGATTAGGATGGAAGGATATGTTTAGTGCTATTTGTGCATGTCTCGATGATTTATAGGCATTACTAAAAGGTTCTTGCCAGGCGGACATGAGTCTTTTTATAGTTTATATATGACATATTTGTTTTTGACGTTAATAGTTTATATATGACATATCTGTTATGATGTTACTTTATTTAGAATGATTTACTGTTAATTTGTTCTCTTCAGTTATTTATTTCCTTATTTCATTTCCTCAATGGGCTATTTTTCCCTATTGGAGCCCCTGGGCTTATAGCATCTTGCTTTTCCAATTAGGGTTGTAGCTTGGATAGTAATAATAATAATAATAATAATAATTTAGTTGCAACCTCTTTTCAGCCATTAGCTCTAACTCATTTCCGTCATCGTACATTTCACACATTCTAGTTGAGCAATTGAACAATTTTCATGTGGTTTGAAAATAAATTGTCATAACAAAGAATGACAAAGGCAACACTGGTTAAGGTAAATAAAGTTTTCCGTTGTACAGTACATTTCACTGTTACGTAAACTTGATTGCACAGTAAGAAAGTTCTTTTCATTTACATCTAAACATATCCATTTTGTTTACGGTTAGAGTTAATTTTGTTTGATCCATGTAATACAATCATATTCTTTACAAACCAGTCTTCTTTCACAAATTTATTTGTTTACATACAATGACCGCATTTCTTTTCTTCTACAGTCAGTGTGTTTGACTGGCCATCAGGAAAAACATGGTTCTAACCTCACAATTTGTCCTTTCTTGCCCTAGCTATGCTAAATTATGTCTTAAAAAATAAACAAAAGTATTCAGTTTTGGTTCCAGTTGATTTACAAGATTAAAAAACACTTTCCAAAGAGTAATGACCAAAACCACATACACAAATTACGAATTTATGCATATTTAAAAAACCATTAGTTAGTGTCTTGAATAAGGATATAAACTGGACAGTCATTCCTACAGAATGTACTACACCTGTAAAGTATAAAGTAGTTACTAACTTTCTAGTACAGTTGCAAGAGAAACTTTCAAATTTAAAATGATCAACCTTATGACAGTTGAAGATTAATCAATATAAAACATATGATTTTCGGAAAATTATGAGGTTGCAAGTCTCCCCCCAACCCCCATCCTTTTCAGGTTTCTTTTGCATATGTTAAAAGCTACATAGGGTACTAAAAAAGCCTACAGAATTTATAAATGTGGAAGGTTGAAATGGAGGACTGAGAACTCACGAAAGCACAATCAAGCTAATGGTGACTGGAACTGAAGCATTAAAGCAAAGGAAAAACTATGATATCAACGGGTTTGGTTATCAAAAAAAAAATTGTGTAACAAATATGTTCTGAATTATCCGATCTACATAACGTAAGACTTTAGATTCATAAAAAGTGAAGGAGCTACACAGAAGATGGCAATTTACAATCCTGTTGTGATGGCCAAGAAATCTATCAAGTACAGTATAGGGCATTGAAAAAATTCAACACTAAAATTACCTGCAGTGTGTGTGACATTTGGCAAGATTACCAAACTATTGGTAAATAATGACATGAGCCATTAGCAGAAATCTGCAAGAATTATTATGGGTAAAGCCTGTACAATGATGCATTAAGCCCTGTCCACAAGATTGAGCATGCCCGACAGGCAAACATAATGATACCAGGCCACAATAGTTAGTGAAAATGAGGGTTGATGAAGTCAGAAATGGGAAAACTAAAGGCAGGGATCTAGCAACACTGTATGATGCCAGACCCGTTTGTGGTTTTCCCACATCTGACGTCATTAACCCTCATTCTTACTAACAATTGTGGTCTGTTATCATTGTTTGCCCGTCGGGCATGCTCGATCGTGTGGACAGGGCTTTAGAATTATGGGCACTGGAATGAAAAAGCTAGCTCTTTTTTTTAGTATGGTGGTAAAAACATACTAGGAATGAGGAATTAGTTGAGGTATCCATATGCCAAAAAATAAATATGGTTGGTCTTGAAAAGAAGGGATACAGAACAACTGTTTGTAAAATCATTTAGTATCAAACCGACAATAAATACCTCAAGGACACAAGAGTTACACATTCAGAATGACCGTGAGGAACGGTTTCACAACCAATGACCTACAGGTTTGAGAAATTTAAAAAATTATAGGTATGAACTACTGTACACGAGTCCATGCGTACCTCCCTTTAGATAAATAATAAACACAGGTGAACCTCAAGTGGTTCTCACAATTCCAACTACAATGCAACCTTCACCAAACCCAGGAAAAGGATATAATAAAATCAAGCACACAAAGTGTAATAATCTGCCGGATTTTTTATGCCTTATTGGCTACAAGCCTCATCATTTATGACAATTTTCCTGTATATTTTTTCAGCATTCCCTTCATGTAAATATATCTACATTGTTTAACTTGCAGTATTTCCCAATAACAGTAATAGGGAACAGCAAATTTGATGCAAAATTTTTCCTCCCTCACCTATAGTTTGGGTTAAATATTTGGACCATAATTCAAGAATGCATCTGTATGTCATAACTAAATGAACATCATTTATAAATACTTTTTCATTACTCTCCCCTTTACTCTTGTTGCAATTTCAATTTAATAAGTTGCTCTTCTAAGTATTGCAATCAACGTTTATCTTAGTCAACATTTACACAAGTTTATCATTAAAATCACTGGCCTTCTCAATAAACTAACCCTACTTTGTTAAAGCTTTTAAGATAACTATTCTTAACCTTTCTTAATTTTGTTCCTGTGTCTTATCAGTTTAGTGGCTGTAGATTTACTTGAAATATATCCCAATGTGCAATAACAATTTACAGGTAGTTATTCCATTTTTAATAAAGCAGACTATATTTCATTACTTATGCTTCAACAATAAATATGAAGTATATAACAATACAGTACGGAACTATTTGGTACATCACAGTTATAAATACAGCATTGAAGTAATTTTCCCTATTTCAAGAAAGTAGAATTCAAATTAAACAAAACCTGGTAAAAAATTATTTATTAATATCCATCGTTGAGAAAAGCGCAAGAGTGACTGAGACAGGTAAGAAGAAGAAGTTAAAAAAATCTGAACAGTCAAAGGTTTTCACAGGTAACATAATCTTTCACGTCTTATAAACTGTAAAAATCATGGGCATCTTACCACAAGAAGAGACATTGGAATGAACTTGTAATGAAACTAACATATGTTATATAAATATATATAGTGTACTAATGGAAACAAAAAAATTAAAATAAATAACTTCAAAGCTGTGACCCTGTAACAACTAGTGTGTCTAGTGTGGGTTAATTAATTAAAGATATTCTTAAGAAAGCAGAGTTAAGATTTATAGGAACAAAGTTTAGATACAAGGATTAACTTCCACAATTAAATACAATTTACATTTATAAATGCAAAATGAGAAAATGGGCAAAGTTGACAATACAAATAAAGGGGATGAGGACTGCAAGGTGATAAGGATTTGAGTTCATTTCCCACCACAGAATCGCAAACAATATAATTGAGAACTAGAACAGCATCAGAAGTGTGCGCACTTTTAATAAATGGATTAAATTTTGAAAGATATAGAAAAAAAAAACTCAAGAAGAAGTTAAAAAGTTGATTTCCAAAATCCAGGTGACAAATGCTGTACTCTTGTCAACCAATGTCATAAGAAGTGGTACAAAAATGCAATCTTTCACCTTTGTATCTATCACTTTTTCTTTACTCAAGTCCTGTTGAAAAGGATGACATATGTGCTCTTTCACAGCGAAAATTAGCTCAATAAAGGCCTTAAGCCTTACGAGGTCTCAAGTCCTTGTCCAAAGGTCCAAAACAAGGGAGTAGGCTTCTCTCTTGTAACAGTTCTTCTCCGTACAAATATTTACTATGCTTTCTTGACAATATCTTCAACTACTTAAATCATTCAGTGTATAGTATATACGATACAAAAAGAGTAATATTCAGTGTAACTCGAGAAGAAAGATTAGTTCACCATCCTTTTTTTAAGTCTATGATACCAAAGAACATAAGAAAATCTATTACTCGAAGGGTGCTGACATTGCCTTAGCCTGTGCTCGAACTCTCTTCTCGTATTCTAGACGGTTTTGGCTGAAAAGGGAAAAATATTTATGTTTAGATACCTGTTCTAGATGAAAGATGAAGCGGAATAGAAAAGCTACAAGTCTTAGAATGTAATTAAATATTCCCATGGCATTTTCACCCTTTAAAAACAATCTTTTAGCTATTAAGCCTTTTACCACCAAAGGACGTACTGGTACGTTTCACAAAATTCATCCCTTTACCCCCATGGACGTACCAGTACGTCTTTGCAAAAAACTAGTTAATTTTTTTTTTTTTTGGCATATTTTTGATAATTATTTGAGAAACTTCAGGCATTTTCCAAGAGAATGAGACCAACCTGACCTCTCTAAGACAAAAATTAAGGCTGTTAGAGCAATTTCAAAAAAAACATACTGCAAAATTTGCTTGGAAAAAAAATAACCCCTGGGGGTTAAGGGTTGGAAAGTTCCAAATAGCCTGGGGGTAATA
This sequence comes from Palaemon carinicauda, assembly GCF_036898095.1. Classification (NCBI taxonomy): domain Eukaryota; kingdom Metazoa; phylum Arthropoda; class Malacostraca; order Decapoda; family Palaemonidae; genus Palaemon; species Palaemon carinicauda. The sequence continues at coordinate 62,098,472 of NC_090742.1, read as the reverse complement.
GGGTTAAGTTTACTTTACAATAACCATGAAATAGAGAACGTCATTATCAAACTACCTGATATCCACAAGAATTATGATGTTAAGGGGAAAGCTATGATCTAAAGCTCACACTTCCCTGTGGGAAATAATCATGAGAAGAAAATGGATTAGAATTATCCTTACCAATAGATTGTATATGCTTCAGCCTGTGCAGGATCTTTAATATTGGGGTCATTAAGCAAATCCTGAATACCCAGGAGAATCTGCTTGATGGTGATAGCAGGTCGCCAATCTTTTTCTTCATCTAGCAGAGACAAGCAGACAGTTCCTGTAAAATAAGACAATTAATATTTCAGAACAAAACCTCTGATCAACGTTCTGTAAATGAATGACAGTACTAAATTCCAGAATAGATTAGATTTATGAATTTTGGCTGTAAAAGCCAAGACTGGAACTTATGAGGACATTCAGCCCCCCCTGGTTGTGTGCGAGTGTGTGTGTAATCTCATGATAAATGAAGTTGAAGAAGGAAACGGAACATAGGTTTGGTAGGAAGATAGAAGTGCTTCTAAATGCAGAAGGGATGTTGTAAAGAAATGGCTAATGCTATAAAATAAGACTATTAATATTTCAGAACAAAACCTCTGATCAACGTACTGTAAATGAATGACAATGACAATACTAAATTCTAGAACAGATTTGATATATGAATTTTGGCTGTAAAACCCAAGACTGGAACTTATGAGGACATTCAGCCCCCCGAGTGTGAGTGTTTGTGTGTGTAGTCTCATGATAAATGAAGTTGAAGAAAGAAACGGAACATAGGTTTGGTAGGACGATAGAAGAGCTGCTAAAGGCAGAAGGGATGTTGTAAAGAAAAGAGCTAATGCCTCACCACAAAGCCAAGGTGCACTCTTATGGGGACAAATTTTAGAAGATTTCGGGTAAAAGAGGTTATTACGAAATCTACTTTATGATTTTGAAACCTCCCCTTGGAATACTTAACATTTGTTATCTCCCTTGAACATTTAAATGAATAAACACCATATGGGGCATGCATAATTGGGATAAAATTGTAAATGAAAAAATTTTTTTTACCAAAAATGAAGAGCCTTTTTTTTTTGCCAATTACTTTTTTCCAATTTCTAACACCTGTGAAGCATATTGCATTGGTTTTCATTATCAAAGCTTTAGTGAATTACAGTATAATTTACAAATACAATATTCAAAAGTACTTGTGATGGCATAATATAATTTCCTACAATCAAAGGTTTTGGGTATAGACAAAATATATTCTATCTCAGAATACCTGGTTATGTAATTATACGAATCATGAGTTTTGATTTTCCCCATAATTGACTAAGGTTGCCAGATATTCCAATTTTTTTTTTTTAAAAAGATAAAGGTTAGGTAAAATTGGATGCCAAAATTTGGTTTGGTTCATAGGGTTCAATTATTACAAACAGGGGGGAAAAAAAATTACATATCGATCCCAAAACCTCTCAACGCTTAAGCTCGGAATACATTTTAGCAGGAATTTTAACAGCGGCAGGCCCCTTACTCAGCAGTGTAGCATTCGTAAGATTTATTACAAGGACACTGGCTCTCATGGATATTCCAAACTTTAAGAACAAATGTATACACTATTAAATGTAGATCAATTTCACCCATTTCTGAAAACATTCATTTAAAAACACGAATCTACTGACAACACAAGTTGTATTTATATATAAAATTTGGATACTTAAATCATTCAATGCTAAAATACTACAAAATTCTAACATCTATAAAAAATTAAAAGGCAGAAATCAATTACTGTATGTTGAAAAGACTAAAATTCATGAAAATTTAATTCAATAAGATCCCTTGGGTTGTAAAGTCATCTACTGTTCAGATGCTTACAGTATTTACACGTGTATTGAAACATTGTAAAATTGCTTAGATAAAATGAGGATCAATAAATAAGCAATTTTTGAACCAGGTATATTACTATTGCAAGCAGGATGCTACAACCCCATGAGCTCCAACTGAGAAAAAGATTTGATTCAAGAAATTCAAGCCATGTGGGTATGCACGGTGCCAGGGACGACCATCAAGCATTGAGGTTTAACTGTAGGACTATGCAGCAGTTGCACCATAAAGTAATAATTCAAATAAACAATGAAAAAATTTGAAAAAAGGAAGCAAGTCGATAAAACAAGTCATAACCTACACGGTAACTTTACACATCTTCCCAACCAGGACACAGCTATGCAGCAGTCCAGGTCTCATTCTTTAAAAGCCCCTTTTTACAGAGGTCACCTATCCTTTTCCTAAATTATTTTGTTGCATTCATTCAAAATATTGTCACCCTCATAAACTAACTGCTTAAGTCATTTTCTCCACTTGTTGGGAAATAAAAAAAAAAAAAACCTTCTCATTTCCTAATTCTTTATACCATTGTATTGAGCTTCAATTAACAAATTCTTCTGTTAAGAATTTGTGAATTGAAACTCAAGACAATGATATAAAGAATTAGGAAATGAGGTTTTTTTTTTTTTTATTTCCCAAGTGGAGAAAATGACTTAGGCAGTTAGTTTATGAGGGTGACGATATACAAGCTGCCCATGACAGTCCTCTAGGGGGAAATAATCTTGTGGCATAAAAAACTATCTTACATTCACAACTAGTTACATAAGACTTAAAAATATTAGAAAACCTGGTTAATCTTTCTGAAATCCTCTAAATTACATTACATAATTGGCTACAACCTCCTTTAAATACATTAACTGGGATGACTTAAAAGGAAAATATATCAAAATGTGAAAGTGGTGCGAATATTACCTGATGGATAAACATTTGGGTGAAACAACGGAGGTTCAAACTTGCATTTTGGTGGGGTGGATGGGTAGTCGTCTTTGAAGATCATGCGCAACCTGTACAGGCCACTTTCCCATGGGGTCTTGGGAAGAGAAAAAACACTAAAATGAGTGAAGACTAAAATCATAAAGACTGCCCAGCAACAAATTCATTGCTTAAGTATTTTGATAAGACTTCTATGAATACAAATAATAGGCAAACATAAATCAATTCAATATTGTGTTCAATGAATTTTTTTAATTTTCAAAAAATTTTGTAAAAAAATCACAATTGCTTCAGAACATTGTCAAGTTGTTTTAGCTTTTAAATATCCATTTTGTTACCATAGAGTAGTACTGTATTGAAAGGTTAAACAAGATCATAATAACACATTACAATTTTTAGCCTTTAAATGTACTCAAAATACTTGCTAGATATATTCTTTTAATATTTGAAAATAAGTTATGAAACATAAAACCAAATTATTATTCAATCATCTTGTGAATAATCAACACCCTAATTACAGAATAACTAGGTCAGGGGAACACTTTGAATGTTGATTAGAGAGAGCAAGCTAGATTCTGCCAACTTCATTCCATGCTATCATCTGTAACCTTTTATCCAAAGTTATTTCTGCTTTGCTGAGCTAAACACTTTCTGCTTTAACCCTTTTACCCCCAAACGGACGTACTGGTACGTTTCACAAAACACATACCTTTACCCCCATGGATGTAGCGGTACGTCCTTGCAAAAAAAATGCTATAATTTTTTTTTTATATTTTTAATAATTTTTTGTGAAAATTCAGGCATTTTCCAAGAGAATGGGACCAACCTGACCTCTCTATGACAAAAATTAAGGCTGTTAGAGCAATTTAAAAAAAAATATACTGCAAAATGTGCTGGGGAAAAAATAACCCCTTGGGATTAAGGATTGGAAATTTCCAAAGAGCATGGGGGTAAAAGGGTTAACAATGATACTAAATCCCCACTGCTTTTCGATAGAAAATTTACACAAGGCAATCTCTTGTTGTCAATGATTGACCATTACATAGAAAATCACTTGTGCTGGGCTTAAATCTTGGTGCCTATCTTAAACCGTAAAGGACTGACACCAAAACTATTTTAATCTCTCAAGTGTACAGTAAATTAAGAGTTTACTCAAGTTTGCACAGGCATGAAAACTTTAAACATTTTAACCCTTTTACCCCCAGGATCTTTGGAAATTTCCAACCCTTAACCCCCAGGGGGTTATATTTTTCCCAGCACATTTTTTTTTTTAAATTGCTCTTACAGCCTTAATTTTTGTTATAGGGAGGTCAGGTTGGTCTCATTCTCTTGGAAAATGCCTGAATTTTCTCAAAAAATTATCAAAAATATGAAAAAAAGCATTTTTTTGCAAGGACGTACCGGTACGTCCATGGGGGTAAAGGGATGAGTTTTGTGAAACGTACCAGTACGTCCTTTGGGGGTAAAAGGGTTAAGAGTTTAACTCAAGTTTGCAGACATGAAAACTTTTAAAAATTTTAAGTAAATTTGCAATAAAAATTTCATACCATTAATTAATTTACTAAAGCAGCTAACCAACTCAAGATTCCCTTGTGATTACAAAGTACGGATCAAATTTGGCTGCAATTTTTTACATTTAAAATCTACACAGGTATTAAATTTTATTCTATCTTTAAGATGAGGCTGACACAATAACACCTAAACTAAGCATTCAGATGGTTGCTCTCAAAAATAATTGTGTTTTGACAGATGCCAAACTTAATCAGTGCTATGCTCTAGCTAAAGTATGAAATACACAAATAAACACTTACTCCCTTCTTTCCTGGAATTGCACATTCCCAGTTCATTAAATTTAGTGTACCATCAGGGTTTTTTGTGGGACGTGCAATGAAGCCCTGTAAAAAATAAGGAGCATTGAATCAAAGGTTGCATAAGTGTCATGCAAAGATGAACTGTAATATCAATAAAAAGCAAACGAGGACTACATACTGTACATTGGGTTAGGATCTTGTATTCCCCACTTCAGTAACTCTTCCTTTCCCCTTACCATGCATGCCAAGAAATATACTGCAACACCTCATTTAAAGCTCGCTCATAAATGGCAGAGGCTAGGGCCAATGACAGTGCCCTAGAGACTGACCGTATATACATACGGTCGGCGGCCAAGGCCCCTCTCCACCAAAATAAGGACTAGGAAGGGCCAGGCAATGGCTGCTGATGACTCAGCAGGTAAACCTATAGGCTTCCAAAAACCCCAATCCTTAGCTCACACAGATGGTGAGGTTGCAGACACTACAGGAAACTATAGAGTTTGAGCGAGATTCTATCTCCCGCCCAAATGGAATGCCAGGCAGGAACATTTCCAATAGGCCACAACAACCTATTTTACTTCCTTTCTAAGAATTCTGACTATCCTTCACCCTCTATATTACCCGCAAAGATTAAATAGTAACATTGATGTCTACCCAACCCTAACACTTTACAGAGCAGTTTACCAGGACTTACATTTCATCATATTTTCTCATTGGACATTCAACAATTCAACGTGTAGTATACACTATTACAAATAATAATCCTATCATCAATGACAAAACTTAAAATTATGATGACCAAAATGCAACTATTTGGGTATGTAACTGTCCTAATTCAATAGCCTGCATGGGAGGTCATAAGAAACATAATGCTCCTGTGGCTAACTAGAGACTACAAAACAAAACACAAGCCCTTCATCAAAAAGAATCAAGCCCCTTTTCATATTTCTTTAAAATAATAATAGGTCTTATTGTCTTCTGCATCTGTATCACCGTCTCCAAATAGCATTTTCCACTGGCATATTTTTTGTTGACAAGCAAATCTTGCCTATCAATTTGCCTTTATTGACATTGATCAACACTGGCTCCACATTTACCTTACTGGAAGATCATCCAGTAAAATTTGCCGCATAACCAGATGCCAATTTAATTTGCTGTTAATGTTCTATGTCCATATAATACTAGTGCACTTGGTTTCCTTTCCTGAAATCAGGTGAAATATGGCATCTTTAAGCTATAGTTTTCTTGCATGATAAGACCAAATCAGTGTGGTATATTCAGAAGGCGATGGTTTTCACAAAAAAGGAACAGCTAATTCTGCTGTCAAAATAACATATCCATGGAAATGCGAAACAATCTTGACCACTAACAATTTCTCACAAAATTGACAGTCTTGTAGTAGCAAATTGTTCATTCAATACAGAACAATCCTACAATTTTGCTCAAGCACATATTGCAGTGTATTTTGTTGAGGACTGTACAATGGAAAAATGGGCGATACCTGGTAATGTTATTAAATCTAAGGATCATGAGGTAAAACACTAAAGTAGCATTAATATTTGGTATTCTAAAGCATCCATTAATCTCTTAATCTTTTACATATACCTTACAATAGAATTACAGAATTTAAAAGACTTTCGAGGCATTTTAAACTTATGACCTCCACTGCTAATCCATAACAAAATAACCAACTTATGAATCAACTTACAAAAGGATGATCTTTCCTCCAAGCCTTTCGTTCCTCAGCAAGACGGGCAATAGCTATCCCAGACATCTTGTGTATTTAAGACTGAAAAAGAAAAAGCATGTTAATTGCTTTACAGTAACTTTTACCTCAGAAAAATATAAACTAAAGTAAATCTTCCCTTACCAAAACTAGACAAGGTATGGATGTGGTACCAAGAGCCTAGTTTTATTTCAAGATAGAACCCAATCCAAAATAGGTCAGGCTGTGCTAATTCATATTCTAATACAATAGAATTAGCTTATTGAACTATTCCTCCCCTTGAAAAACTATTCTTGGGTGCTAAACAAATTTTGTATATATCATGATGCTCGAGACAGGTCACAATTTTGCTTCCGCCTAAAAATTTTGAACCGGGTGGTCCTCCAAAAACTATCTCGCCTTTACTTTCAAACTGAATAAGAAACATCCCTTTTCTGTCTGAAGTGATGGACTGGGTACATTAAACTACCCTAATTTTATAAATTGTATACCATGAACATGTTTTATGTTATCAATGGAATCATATGAAGAAAACAGACAATTTCTTTGATTTATTTTTTACTATTTTCAGCACAAGATGCTACCACTGAAGTTTGATAAATAGTAAGCATGTGTAACTTTCTTTTCCTTTTGGTTACATGGTATAAAGGGGGATGCAAAAGAGGTAATGTAATATAACAAATTTGGAAATAATTTGTATTTTTCCTAACATACAAACCTGGAGCTATTTATAGGGTATTACTTAAGGCAACGCTGAAAACCAGCAAAGACAATTTTAGTAAGGGATAATTACCCCATCCGCTAGTTAGCAGGAAGGGGGTTGGGGTAGTCTAGCTACCCCGCTCACTCACACCTATGGGTTGAGTAACCACGTTTGCTTTCTGGCAGGACTTCTAGAGGGACAGAGTAGCGTGCCAATTTGTATAAATAGCTCCAGGAAAAATACAAATTATTGCCAAATTTGTTATTTGTTCCGACACAGATACAAACCTTTGCTATTTATAGGGTGACTTACTCTTAGGAGGGAGAAAGTTCTAACAACTTCCCTTGGTCATGACCCGGGGTTCCTTCTAATTGATTTTGATCTAATTAGTAGGAACCCTACCCTTGCTAAAATCAAAGTAGTTACAAAGTAACTCACTGATAGTGGCCTGCAGAAGCATGTGAGAGAGACTCGTGGCTTGTCTTCACGTAGGAACTCGAGGATTCTAAGACATATCCAATACCCTCCCTCAAGAGGTATTGGTGACGTAACAAAGTATTCATTCATACTCAGGATGCACAAGGGAAATGATTCTTACCTGCAGAGGGGCGAGGTCAGCTATGCTTCGGTCTTGCGGAGCTATTTCCCCAGGGGGGGGGGGGGGGGGAAGGAGAAATAAAGAAGTGAGCCAGACATTCTTTTCATCCACCCTAGACTAACCCAGGTAACCTCAGCTACTTGTCCATCAAGGAGCCTGAGGCATTAAATCACTTCTTGTGCAGCCACCACAGGACCAATGGAGAAGGTTTCCATGCTCCTGTGAGTTACGTCTTTCAGGTAGCGGGCTGTGAAGAATGTCTGACGCTTCCACACGCCCGCTTGCAATACCTGTGCCACAGAAAAATTCTTCTTGAACGCCAGAGACGTTGCAATGCCTCCGACGTCACGAGCTCAAGGTCGGTTGGACAGAGGAGGATCTGGATATAGAGCGTAATCGATTACTTTCCTTATCCAGGAGGAAATAGTATTCCTTGTGACCCTCCTCTTGACCTTCCCTGTGCTGACAAAAAGTGCTCATACACGGGGGCGAGCTTTTGCTGTTCTTTTTAACACCTCAGACTCCTTACTGGACATCATAACAGTTGGTCTGGATCTTCGGTTACAGAACGAAGAGACACTATCCGAAATGGAACGAAGACACTCTATCCGAAATGGGCCGAACATGGAGTCCAGCACATCCAGATTTTGAGTCTTAGCTACAAACTCAGGGACGTAGTTGAGGATTACTTCCCCCCATCTCCTAGAGTGGGAGACATCAGCAGATAGACCATGAAGTTTGCCGACTCTTGGCTGAAGCCAGAGCAAGCAAGAACACCGTCTTCCACATGAGGTGGCGATCTGAGGCCTGGCGTAGTGGTTCATAGCCAAGGGGAAGCCCTTCAGAGACCTGAGGACCCGAACCACGTTCCAAGGGGGAGGTCTTAGCTCCGCCTGGGGACGAGTAAGCTCGTATCTGTGTATAAGCAAAGTAAGTTCCAACAAGGAGGAAATATCGACTCCGTTCAGTCTAAAGGTGAGACTCAAGGCTAAGCGGTAGCCTTTGACTGCCGAGACCAAGAGAAGCATTTCTTCCCGAAGGTATACAAGAAACTCCGCTATAGTTGGAACAGAGGCATAGAGGGGAGAGATACCCCTTCCACGAAACTCCGCTATAGTTGGAACAGAGGCATAGAGGGGGGAGATACCCCTTCCACGACACCAACCACAGAAAACTGACCACTTCGCCTGGTAGACTGCCTCTGTGGATCTCCTGAGGTGTCCAACCATTCTTTTCGCAACCGGTTGCAAAAAGCCTCTCTGTGAGAGGAGGGGCTAGATAGTCTCCAGGCGTGAAGTCGAAGCGAGGCTACGGCTCTGTGGAAGCTGTTGGCATATGGTTGTTTGAGGAGGTCGTGCTGTGGAGGAAGCTCCCTCGGGATCTCCGTGAGGAGATGCAGAAGGTCCGGGAACCATTCTGCGTGATGCCATAGCGGAACTATGAGGGTCATTTGCAAGTTGTTACTTCCTCGTACCTGGTTGAGGACTTTTCTCATCAGACAGAAAGCGGGAAACACGTAAGCGTCCAGGTTTATCAACCGTTATTGAAAAGCATCTTGCCAAAGAGCTTGGGGATCCGGGACTGGGGAGCAATACAACAGGAGCCTGAAATTCAGGGGCGTTGCGAACAGATCCACAGTCGGGGAACCCCACAAAGTCAGGACTTTGTTGGCTATCAGAGGATTCAAAGACCACACGGTGCCAACTATCCGAGTCGCTCTGCTCAGCTTGTCTGCTAGCACATTCCGCTTGCCCGGAATGAAGCGAGCTGATAGTCACAGAGTTGTTCTCTGCCCATCTGAGTATCTCTACTGCAAGATGGCACAGCTGCTGCAAAAAGGTACCGCCCTGTTTGCTTAGATAAGCTACTACCATGGTGTTGTCGCTCATCAGCACCACGGAGTGCCCCGCCAGGACCAGGCAGAACTCTTTGAGGGCAAGAAAGGCTGCTCTCATCTCTTAAGAGATTTATGTGCTGGTACCTTTCTGATTCGGACCATTGCCGGAGATGTAATGGTGCAGCACGTGAGCCCCCCCCCCCCCCCCCTCCTTCTTTTGATGCATCCGAAAAAAGCATCAATTCCGGGCAGAGATGAGAAGATCAACCCCTTTGCAGATTCGGCTCTGCCAGCCACCACTTGTGATCCGACTGTTCCTCTAGCCCTTTGCGGACTAGGTGATCCCGGGAATCGGAGTGTTGGTTCCACTGGGATTTCAGTCACCACTGAAGGGATCTCATCCTGAGGCGACTGTTGGGGACCAGTCGGGTCAGGGAAGAGAGGTGACCGAGAAGGCATAGGCAATACTGCGCCGGGAGCTCTTCCCGTCTGGTAGGCGGAAGGGAGCTCGTGCGCGCGCCTTTCCCGATAGCGTGCACCTTTTTTGCGCTCCAGGAGCGCATGAGGTTCGCGCACATGGCGAGCAACAGGATGTTCGTGCATATGGCGCGCCAAAAGGATGAACCCGCGCGCCAAGACGGTCGTGCGCGCGAGAGCTCTCAGGTTGGTGAGAGAACTCACTGCTACGCTCACCCAAAGGTTCACGATAGCTTGTGTTGTGTGAACGCGAACGATCAACACAACGAGAGGTTAAAAACTGTCATAAAAAGAATGACTCTGGTCACGACAACCCGAAAGTTCAGCGTGAACTGTGTTGCGCGAACCCGAAGGATCAACTCAACGAGAAACCGGAGTTTCTCTGTCACGATACACCAAAGTGTTAGCGCGACTAGAGTTACGAGAGCACAAGGGTTCAGCGTAACTCGGGTTACGAGACCCCGAAGGGTTAGCGTAATGAGGAATCGAGGTTCCTGTCACGAGATCCCAAAGGATCAACGTGACCGACTGTATGAGAACCTGAGGGTTCAGCGTAAGAGAAACCCAAAGGTTTCAAGTCGCGAGAGCCTGAGGGTTCAACGTAAGAGAAACCCAAAGGTTCAGCGCGACGGAGACCCGAAGGACTCCTGCTGTCATGAGAACCCACAGGATCAACATGACGAGAGCCCGAAGGCTCATGATCACGCCGGCCCAAAAGGGTGATCGTCACGAGACCCCGAAGGGTCAACGTGAGGAGAACCAGCAGGTTCAAAAAGACGTTTCCTCGCAGCCCGAGGAGAACGCCCGGGGTGGAGAGGGGTTACCCAGCCCTCCACTCTACGAACCTCTGGAGTGGAACGTACAACAGACTCCGCCCGAGTAGGAGACTGATTAAGGTCAACAGATAAATCCTCCGCAGGGGAGGAAAGTTCGCCCGAAGGAGAACTACGCTTATAACAAGGTTCTCTTTCCGTGACTGGAGAACCTAAGTGTAAGGAGATTGCCGAAGCACAGAGGCAACCTCCTCTCACGAATGACGAACGAGATATGTTCCCCCCGAAGGGGAAGCTTGCCTTGGAGAGATCCTTGCCACCACCCCTGGTGGGTTAGCTAACTCCTCGGCGTCGGAACCAGACCCATGGTCTGGAAAAGAACAGACAGTCACTGGGGGAAGAGAAGGAGCCGACTCACTAGGGGAGCCACCATCCTCGTCTATCCCACAGGGTTGACCTGGAGTCACAAGCCCTGCTCTACTGCTCGACCGTACCCGGGAAGGGCCTGGTCGAGGATTAGCTTCGGGCAGAGATTTGGAAGTACAGTAGAGGAAGCAGAAGCCCGCGATTTCTACACTTTCCCTGAAAGCGAAGATTCGCGTTTAGACTACTACTTCTTACGTGCAAACCTTTCCCACTGAGAGGTAGGCCACTCCCTACACTCAGAGAAGGTGTTGTCCCGCGAACACCGAGTTCCTCGGCAAGCCGGACATAAAGGGTGTGGGTCCGTCTCCACGGAAGACATGAAAGTGCCGCAGCGGCGGCCTTCAATCCCTGGACATGTCCGCATAGCGCGACAATAAACATACACACACAAAAGAAAAAGTAATTAAGTCAAGGCAGTTTGTTTAATGGGAGAGAGAGACGTGCCGGCACGTCTGCACTCTACCGATCCAAAAGTAAAAGTGGTTACTCACCGACAGGTGTGAGTGAGCAGGGTAGCTAGTCTACCCCCAACCCCCTCCCGCTAACTAGCAGATGGGGTAATTATCCCTCACTAAGATTGTCTTGGCTGGTTTTCAATGTTGCCGAAAGTAATACCCTATAAATAGCGAAGGTTTGTATCAGTGTCGGAACAAATTAGTGATAAAATTTAAAAAACTTAATTTGTATTTTGCGGTAACTATAGACCGTTGTCCTTTAACTGGAAACTTGGCATTTGAAACTTAGTAAAAGGCGTTGGCAGTAGTCGATAATTACGGTCAGAAGCCCCGTCTCTTTTGCCAGTAAACTTAAGTCACTTTGACTGTGTCTGCAACATTCAGGGTTGGTGATGTCCGGAAGTAGAGTTGAAGGACTCAAGTTTGTAGGAAAAATACAAATTAAATGTAAACTGTATTTCTAAAATTTGTCAGTTTATTCCTACACAAATACAAATCTTTGTTCTTTAATAGATTTTTCCTTAGGTGGGATGAAGTGTCTATTACCAAACTGACTAGCTAAAATTCCGGGATCGTTAATCTCCGGCATGATAAGGAGCGAATATCATCATCCTAGACACCTCACGAACCAGGGTCAAAAGTAGTCAAGTTCATGGCTCAGGCAACTGAGGTGATAGCAAAACAAAATCTTTTTCTTAGACAGGTAAATATGTCAAGCAAGACATAAAAAATTTGATGGGATTGCCTGAATATATCCATCATGCCCCTCATAAAGCGAATGGTGGAATGAACACATTTAATATCAATAGAAAAGCTGCTAGCTTAAGATGAGGTTGGCCAAGGCACCAGCCACCTGTTGAGATACTACCGCTAGAGTTACGTGGTCCTTTAACTGGCCAGACAGTACTACATAGGACCCTTCTCCCTACACAGACACCGAATAGTCTGGCCTATTTTTTTTAACAGATTCTCCTGTCCTCATACACCTGACAACACTGAGATTGCCAAACAATTCTTCACCCAAGGGGTTAACTACTGCAATCTAATTGTTCAGTGGCTACTTTCCTCTTGGTAAAGGTTGATGAGACTCTTCAGCTATGGTAAGCAGCTCTTCTAGGAGAACACTCCAAAATCAAATAATTGTTCTCTGGTCTTGGGTAGTGCCATAATCTCTGTACCATGGTCTCCCACTGTCTTGGGTTAGAGTTCTCTTGCTTGAGGGTACACTCGAGCACACTGTTCTATCTAGTTTCTTTTCCTCTTGTTTTGTTAGAGTTTTTAGTTTATATAGGAAATATTTATTCTATTGTAGTTACTATTCTTATAATATTTTATTTTTCCTCATTTCCTTCCCTCACTGGGCTATTTTTCCTGTTGGGGCACCTGGGCTTATAGCATCCTATTTTTCCAACTAGGGTTGTAGGTTAGCATTTAATAATAATAATGAACCGTATTTACGTCCATCCAGCTACAATGGATTCCAACAGCTATACTCCAATGGAAGGAAGAGGAAAAGGAGCCCGGCACACACACTCTCAACCTAGAGCATTATTACATTGTAAAGACTATCTTAGACATGATACTTTTAACCTAGTAAAGGAGCCGAGTGGCTACACCAATTGCTAAGGAGTAATCACAGGTCTGAGTGAAAACTCGTCTAAAGTGCACTCCCACAAATAATGTGCAGTAAAGGTAGTCCAACGCTTACATATTCGATCTGCACCTGAGCTAACATAGATTTTTCTTGAAGGCGAGAGTAGCACCAACTCCTTTGGTCTAATGGGCACATACCTATCTTGTTCTAATTAGCTGGGAGATCTAAGGTGTAATGCTCTGTTCGATGTACTGTATCTTAGTGACATTCTATTTTACTCTACCGGTGCTTACAAACAGGTTTTGTAACCTACCTTAGTGCTAAGAATGAGAGAACAAATAAGCAAGTAATTCAGCAACCTGCTTCGCCTAAGCAAGCAGGAAACCCATTTTCAGGGCCCATAGGTATCTGAGGCTTGCCATGCTGGAGATAGTTTTCAAGAGGACAAAACTACATAAAGCCCTAAGTGTGAAGACTAGGCTCATGGCTAAACAAAGTCTTTCACAGTTGGGACTCCGAGGAGCTTCTCTAAGTCAAGGTAGATACGGGAATCGGCAATCAGTTGCAAGGGCTCTGACCAGTGACGTAAAATATCTTGCCTATGACACCAATCGCTGAAGATGGCCCACTTTCCCTATTACACAACTGCAGAGGGTCATCACAGGTATAACGATATCTACTGCAGTGCCACACGAAAAGCCTTTCACTGAGGGGATGCTGGATAGTCTCCACACGGGAAGTGACGGGGACATCACTAGTTGCGGTACCTATGCAAGTGGGACTGACATTAAAGTCACTCGAGTAGTTCCACTGGTACCTTGATAAGCCCCTTCCTCCTCTTGTTCTATCTCCCTTCCTGACTTGACTGGATTGGGAGTGAAAAGGGGAAGCAATGTCCTCATTTCTCAAGGAGGTGGAAGGTAAGGTGTCGCAGATCACAATCGGGACTTGCTGTGAGCTAGTTCACAGCAATTTGCTGAATCAAGAAGCAGCAGCTCTGGGAGCACATATTTTGAAGGGGCCACGGCCCACACATGCCGTTGCTCTATGGGATCAGGCGGTATTCTCGACTTTCTGCGAGTAAATGCATCTTTACATCTAGGATCGGTGTTTCCGATGGAAAGCTCTGGGTCCTGTCCTACATGAAAATAGAATCTCACTGCAACTGCATTTTTCCTCTTCAAAACAGTTTGCACTCTGGTTTGCAGACAAAGTAAATTGTATGTTGATGCCTACGCTCCCCAGAACAAGATGAAGCGATGTACGCTACTGACCAGTGGTCCATCCAGTTTATAGCTTGCAGGCTGGCCATATTGCAGCTTCCGAAGACGAAAATGTGGTGCCCATGTACTAGTCAATCCGCAGTGGTGACCACCATCAACATTGTTGTTGCTGAATCTATTGGAAGAGGTGATGGCACTGTTGCTTGACACACAAATCTATGCAGTCAAGAGGGGTGGAGCCAAGATCATCTTGTGGTAGCTCTGACCAGGGTTCCATGTGCAAAGTTCGAGAAAGGCAGACTATTAAGGGACAAAACCTTGAGAAAGATGGATTCTGTCTCAAGATTTTCAATTTCTGCTAGCATTGGACCTGAATCTAAGATAGATGGGTCTCCCCAACCCTATAATCCTTGTCTCATCTCACTCAAAAGGAGGACTCTACTGAAACTGAATTTGTTGTTCCTTTTGGAGTGACACCTGAACAAACCGAGAATGGCGCCAGTTTGGTAATCCAAACCCAAAGCCCTCAAGGGAAAGCAAGACTGAACAACCTGAGGGGTTCTCTTTCGATGTCTAGCTTCAGGCAAAGAAGGCAACAAGGGTTCTCTATCACTCTGAAGAGCATCAAGAGCTAAAGAACACTTAAAAGTTTAATCAAGTCAGGTAGGGGTTATATTAGGGTATGGTAATCTCTGATTTGGTAAAATGGTTATGAACTTCCCTTATTCTATGTCCTATAACCATTCGGGTATGGCCTGACCCAAAGTATCCCCACCTAATAGGCCACTGCCAACACACTGCTCTTTACTAGGACCAATCAGCCAGTGCATAAAACCATTCTACAAACTAAATAACATACTTCACCAAGGATACCATACACAGTGTAGAAGTAAATATTTACCAGGCCAGTTAGTGGAATTTGTGAAGATTCGACTCGCCTTCTCACACATAACGAAAGAAACACCTGTCATTGTGGCCTATTCATAAATATTTACTAGAGATATTCACAGATCCTTCCTCGCATGATCACAGCAATTATGGCACTTCGGCGACAACAATGTAGCGGGCAGGCTAAAGGAATGAATTTGTCGTTATCCTTTAAAATTTCTAGGAAAAATATTACAAATCAGTTAAAATTATTGTAATGTAAAGTAAAAATAATTTACAAATTGCTGTAAATTGGCAAAATGAAATTTCACACATCCTCAGTTTTGGTAGAGTTGGTTTGGTTAATATATGATACGCTGAGATACCCGCTGATACACTACCACTAGAGTTATTGGATCCTTTGGCTGGCCAAACATTGGATCCCTCTATACGGTCACAACTCAATTCTCCTTTGCCTACACATATTGACTAGTCTGACTTGTTGTTTATACATTCTCCTCTGTCCTCGTACCCCTGTCAATACTGAAATATTTTATTTTAATTGTTATTTCCTTCTCTGGTAAGTTATTTATTTCCCCATTTCCTTTCCTCACTAGGCTATTTTCCCTGTTGAAGCCCTTGGGCTTATGGCATCCTGCTTTTCCAACTATGGTTGTAGCTTAGCAAGTAATTATGATAATTAATTTCTAGCAAAACTAAAATTTACTTCAAGAAATTGACGAGTGCTAACAACTTTGGCTTTTTTCTCCAAATGACTGAGTATTGCTCTATTAAAATGGAAACACCATTTTACTAAGAACATTGTTTACTTTTAGATTATGGTGGGTTAATGCAAATGTGTTGAAATTTATTTTTGACAAGTGTTCTGTTTTCATTAAGAAGAAATTATCATCTGGTTTTTGTAACCAACTGAGATTCCAAACATTTCTGGAACAGTTCCTAGACATTTTTCAAAGGCTGCTTTATTCAACCTTCACTTCCAACATGACTACGGGCAGAAGTTTCCCCGAGAGGTATTTAAAACCCAATTTTCCCACTTGGAAAGCCACAATTGTTTAAGGGGGGGGGGGAGTAGGAAATACCATGAATAAGTGCTTTCCCCACCTTCCTGGTCAGAAATGGAAAAATGCCAGCCTTTGTATATTGATGGACAGGATCTCCTGCTTGCCTAGAACACCACCTAACCTAACTTATAAGCAGTGTCCCATCCTATGTACCTAATGGAGATGGCTCAACGACCTTTAGACTACAGTTAGTAATAGGGTTGAAAATAAGGTTGTTTAAGGGCATTAACCATCAAGGGGTATACACGTGATAGCACCCACCTGAATGTAAGATGACGACGACTATAGTTATGGCAGTGTAAGGGGAGTCACAGAGGGCCCTCCGTTAGATAATTAGGTAAGGACACGGCTTGTAGGTTGGGTTAGATGGGGAAGTTTAGGTTGGTGTTCATTTCCTATGGACACGGGAGGAACTGGCCGCTGATATACAAAGACTACGCTGTCATTCATATACCCCAGAGATAGTTATACATAAGAAAGAGTAACTAAAATATATGGTCCAAGCAATTAGTTAGAAATTAAAGAATATTTACCGTTAGTTTTGCCTCGCTATACGGTAAAAGCGAAAACAAATTAGAACAATATAATTTTTTAAACTTGCATAGATTCTCATGGTATAGGCCTAGACTTCTGGGGTAGTTTGTAGCACTACGGCCAAGCGCCCTAATTTGCTTATTATCGCTCCGTCTGTTATCTTGTATAGAAACGTTTGGAAATGGTCTACGGACCTTAAATATGTTGTGTAAGGGGGGGGGAGGTCCGGGGGGGGGGAGGTCCGGGGGCGTAGCCCCCCTGGGAAAGGACACGACTTTTAGCATAGGTTAGGTGGGTTTTTTAAGTTGGCTTCTCCCGTCGTACTCGTAGGTAAGGAAACTGTTGTGTAAGGGGGGGGGGGGTGTCCAGGGGTGGGGGGAGGAAGCCCCTTGGGTAAGATTACGGCTTTTAGCATAGGTTAGGTGGGTTTTTAAGTTAGCTTCTCTCGCCAAAACCGATTTAAGAACGACGGCCACAGTTCAGAATATTCCCGTTTTCTACAGGATCTGGCAGTCACCCTACAAAGGCTCCGACTCGGCCTAGTACAGTGGTAACACGTTCGCCTAGCGTTCGTATGACAGCAGATCAATCCCTTCCCATAACCTTTGAGATGAAGCCGTTTACTGGGAAGGCCACTACTGTGGTTAAGCTTACCTAGCTGACGTTCTGATGAGCATTTATTCTAATTATACTGGAACGGAAACCGGACTCCTTAAACCAGTAAAGGTAAAAGGTAATAAACTTTATAAGGCTTACCCGTTGTGTACGGACCCCTAGACATTAAGCAAGTTACTTTCCGCCCTACTTTCCCCGGCTTAGCCAACTTACCTATGTGATTTCGGCAGCCGTAAGCAAAAACCCTATTGGTTAATTACTTATATTCATAGGGTAATGCAAAACTGATGAGCCAAACTTGTTAAATAAAGGAATAAGAACAGGCTCCAGTTCCTTCCTCGGGTTTGTTATTGTTTCGCCGTTCTCAACATGGCGGTCTAAGTGACGTCATTAAAAAATACAAACTAATCAAAGAAATTGCGGCAAATATAAGCAACCAAAGTACGTAAGGAAATTAATCGATTAGCTATACGCTTATTGGGGGAGATATGGACGTTCAACTTGTATAAGATGAAGATAAAATAAGGTACAAAGGACCGGCCTTTGGAGATGTAACCTTAAGAACGACAAAAGATCGAGGTTACCAAAGATGAATTTGGCCTATAACACCAACATATATACCTCAATAACATAAATACTAACAGGAAATATAGTACACAACATATACTCACAGCTCAAGTACCTATTAAGTTCCTCTGGGTTGTGATTAAAACAAAAGAAGACCAACAGGAGAAGGTAGGATATCTCAGATGGTCTACTGGTCCTTTCGACTCCGTTTCTCGTGAAATCTCGCGCAATCTCGTCAGGGTTGCCATATTATTTCGACTGAATTATCGTACATGAGCCTTAGAATTGTCGTTTTTCAACCAAAATTATCGTACACAGTTTCAATATAATTATTAGGGTGTTACATGATTGACTTATTTCAAAATATTTTAGTATAATTGTTTAATTAAACCCACACACACCTACATTGTTTATACCTTAGGTATGTATCGTACATCGTACTGGGTCTAAAATAATCGTACATGTATGATAATTATCGTACGCATGGCAACCCTGCGGTGTTGGTTCCTTTCGCGCTCATTTTTAAATATTCGAGTCATCCATTTAATCAAAATAAACCTTATTCCTAATCTAGTGATTAGTTTCGAAATATTTCTTATATAACTGATTTCAATTAATTAAATTTATATGAAATGATTCATTATCCTTGAGGGAAACGTGGTGGGATATTGTAAAATATTCGTAGCGAACGTACCCGTAACTTCCATTAGGTAATAATGGAAATTAAAAACAAACTATTTTTATTTTTCAAATAATATCATTCACATTTTTAACTTGGGGAGTCATTGATTTTTCATTATATAAATCAATACTTTTGAATAGGAAGGATATTTAAAACCACAAGGATAGTTTATACTGTACCATGTGGAACTTACTAGAAATAGATAACGCCATTACGCCATTTTTGTGAACTGACTCCTGAGTACTGTAATAGACGATACTGTAAGCAAATGCAGTACAATAAAATGTAATGCGGTCAATGTTATATGAAGGTTATCTAATTTTACCTAACATAATTATTACCCAAAAGACTGGGAGCCTATGTTTTCCGTTTGGCTTTTGCAATCAATAATTTGCAACCTTGTTTCCAGTAAAGGCTTCCTATTCTAAATGTTTCCTTACTTTACTCTCTTTCCTCGCTGGGCTATTTTCCCTGTTGGAGCCCTTGAGCCTGTAGCATCCCGCTTTTCTAAATAGGGCTGTTGCTTTGCCAGTTAATAATAATGGATGCACATTACATTCCTTAATATTCATTCTTAAAAAATGGAGTCTAATACCTTGGGTATGTTCTTTACTGAGGTAAAGGGCATATTTACCTGTCTACTTTACTGAGATGGTAATGATCTTTTAAACTATGAAGCTTATTCACATATGTTTCGAGAATACCACACACACACACACACACACACACACACACACACACACACACACACACACACACACACACACACATATATATATATATATATATATATATATATATATATATATATATATATATATATATATATATATATATATATATATATATCTCCCGGTCACGCTCAGCGGCATTCCCACATGTATAACTGCCGAGTTTCTCCCCGTTCCACGAGAAGGGGAAAGAGGGAATAGTCATACCTTGGTGAGGGGCTACCCCGACCGGTACTATACACTGTGCATGTGTGGATATCTATCTAAATATTTAGCAGTAATTTATTATGGATGGTGCACACTAGTGTGTGTGTGTGTGTGTGTGTGTGTGAAAAGCTTTCCTAAGCAGCAATTTAGTTGATATTCTCAGACAATATCGAATATACTTTCATTTTACGTGACGTCAATTTCATCAAGGTCTATAGACCTTGAACTTGATAGTCCTTCTATCAACAGCAGATTGGCCATTGAACACAAACACAAGTTGTCTGTACCCAGCCTGCAATGTAACACACTGCTGAGAGATAGGCATCTCTCTCTCTCTCTCTCTCTCTCTCTCTCTCTCTCTCTCTCTCTCTCTCTCTCTCTCTCTCTCTCTCTCTCTCTCTCCAACTTTCAAAATTCATCCTACATCCGAGAAGGTTTAACTTATAGTAGGACTATGCATTCTCCTCATTCGTAAGAGAGAGATAGTTTGACTGAACAAATCCTTCATGTATTCCAAAATTGTAGGATGCAAAGACACCAGCCACCCGTTGAGATACTGGCAAGACATTACTGTAATTGGGTCTCTCTCTCTCTCTCTCTCTCTCTCTCTCTCTCTCTCTCTCTCTCTCTCTCTCTCTCTCTCTCGTTACAACTCTCTCCTCTCTCTCTCTCTCTCTCTCTCTCTCTCTCTCTCTCTCTCTCTCTCTCTCTCTCTCTCTCTCTCTCTCTCTCTCGTTACAACCCTGGCCTAGTCTTTATACAGTACATTCTCCTCTTTTCTCACACGCATGACAATACTAGATAACCGAAAAATTCTTCACTCAATGAGTTAACTATTGCACTGGAATTGTTCGGTGGCCACTTTCATATTGGTAAGAATAGAAGAGGCTCTATAGCTATAGCAAGCAGCTGTTCTAGGAGGTCATTCCAAATCAAACTTTTGTTCTCTAGTCTTGGATAGTGTCATAGCCTCTTGTACCATAGACTTCCACTGTATTGTGTTAGAGTTCTCTTGTTTGAGGGTATACTCATGGAAACAATAGAATAGTGTGCCTATTTCCTTTCTTCACAGGCTATTTTCCCTGTTAGCGCCCTTGGGTTTATAGCATCCTGCTTTTGTAATTAGTGTTGTAGCTTCGCTGCTAGTAGTAACTATAATAATGATAAACAATACGTTCCTCTTCTACATATTTCACCTTTCATTTCTCTTATTTTTCCAGTCATCATTTACATTCTCACCCACATAGATATATTGGATATATAATGAACTACTTCTGTTCTTTCACTATCCATACCAAATTTATTGCAAGACCTTCCCAGCCTTTACACAACACGATAAACTAGCTCCTACTTACTTAAGGTTTCAACTTCTTCCACTTGCCTCAGGAGTTCCTCTTCATGATCATGCCACACTTAATGTATGGCTTCATTTCTTGTCCACCAGATTTGCAATTAAACTATTCTCATTTTGTTTCTTTCATCATCATTTTGAAAAGGTTAATAAACAGTCATGAAATCATTGTGAAAAAATAATTCCCATGAAACCCATTGGATGAAAATCATGAAGATAATAGACTATGATACGTAAGATCTCCTCTCTCTCTCTCTCTCTCTCTCTCTCTCTCTCTCTCTCTCTCTCTCTCTCTCTCTCTCTCTCTCTCTCTCTCTCTCTCAGTATCGTGTATACATAAGCTTTTCTCTCAGTGGTTTCACTCAACCTAAACTAAAAGGTCTCGGTCTTTACTTCACTTTCTATCATACATGCTTTTATTTCTCTCACTAATGTCCATAGGTTGTTATAAACAATGATCCAATTGCTTACACAGGAAAAAGATTCTGAACAAGAACTCAGAACTGTTATAAATAAAAACACTTGGTTCATGGTGCAACAGAAGCAGCAAAACAGCAAGGTTTTCTACAAAGATTTGCAATGATTCTATAAGAAAATGAAAAATAAAATAGTCCTTGTAGTTAGATTAAGATGAGAAGTAGATTAGAAAAAAAAAAAACTATATTCAAGAATATTAATAAAGATTATTACCATATCAATTGAGTTTATCTTCGAATACTCCTGGATTTCTCCTACATTTCCTTCACTAATCAAAACTTTGTGGTATAATTTGAAAATGGGTTTTGACCTGCACTGCTTCTTTTTATCAATTTTAGTAAAAAAAACAATATTTTAAAATACAGGGGCCCTTAGACGTAGGTTCGGTTCACCACTCCTCTTTTGCAGAATGGGGGAGAGGGACACGCCATTCACAAAAGATCCTAATCTACTTTTCCAGCTTCAAGAATGATTTGATAACCTTCTCTCCTTTACCAGACACACAAGTACTGTACACAAACAGGAACGTGGTTCAAGAACACAAGCGGTATACCATAAATATTTATTATTTATACACAATATAAAACAATACAATAACTGTTTCTGAAGAAGAGAATAGAAGAGAGAACTGAGAAACCAAATAAAAACGAAAGTGCATTTACAGAATGACTAGTTGAAAACCTATGAAACTAACGAGCATTACCTATCGTACAATGACTCTTGTTCGATAAATGACAAAGACACGGCACTTCTGGAAGGACTATACTCCTTGTAAAAAGCACCAATGGTTATTCTTGTGATTTATGATTGCATTGGGGAGACATTCACAGAGCTCTAATAAGTTATGAAATATTACCATTAAACATAACTGAAATAAAATGTTTTCTTCTCCTGTCATGGCCAAGTTTCTGATAAAAACAGGGCGAGTTACATGGTACTGAAAAAATAAAGGATTTGAATTTGTCACGACTGGCATCATAATATGGTAATACTGTTCGAGTCTATCACTTACAAACTGTCAGATATCTATAAAAACAGCCAGCAAACCTCAGAATATAGTTAAAAAAAAACCAGGCTAGCCTCTGAGCTCTGATGAATATGCTCCTGCAATGGCAGCACCCTCAGTGTTCTCTAGACTTAGGAACCATCTTGCCTCAGGACACAACTCCAGAAGATGCAGTGTTGCGTGTGTGATGCACGTGATCTCACGTTGAGCAATCGGAGAAGAAAGGAAGGGGTGATGTCCTGAGGTAATCGTCTTTTTATTTGTACAATATAGGTAAATGGGATTTACAAAAGTATGCCTCTGTTCACTTGAAAATATTCATGATTATGTGAGAATCATTAGATACAGGTAACAAGAATATATACAGCTAATAGCTAGCTATCACATCCTAATTAAAAACTCATAAAAGAAAAAGAGAAATAAATATTCCAATTGTTGACAACATCCAAAACAAAATAAGAAATCCTTCAGTTTTCATAACATTTTAACAAAATAAACAGAATTTTAACAATGGTGCAGCCTGTTTTTCCTATCAAAACTGGTTACATAAAGGTGGGATAACTCGACTGTAATGGGTAACAGAAGCATGACGTACATGAAAAAGGGCAATGGATTTTCTTTCTTACACCACAGAGGTCTTTGAAACGAAGCCTCTTCCTCAATAGTTTTGGGTATGTACAAGAAAACATCTGAGCAGCAAAACACCCAAATCATATCAGGGATCACAGCCATTCAGTTCTATTTCACAGTTGGATTCTATGTACAAAGGATCACAGGGAGAAACTTATCTTTGTAATGCATTGTTTTCTTTTTGTCTTGAGTAAGCCTATAGCAATACATAGATATAGCTGATAAACATACGTCAACTGATGACGCGGATGCATTGTTCAAGATGCGTACGTTATCGTGGCACAGCTGACTTTTCGTAAATATTTTTCCTTTACAGTATTGAAGAGTATTTTTCCTTTAATTCACAGCAGTTTACCACATTCAGAGACACAGCACTGTGAGGAAACCAACAAACTTTCAGCAATGAGACCACCTTGCAAACTAAGACTGTCTGAGGATATATCTTAATGCATCGGTTGAATGCATTTTTTTTTACGTCATGGTACCAGACAACCTCAAATACAGATGATGCTGTACTCGTCGTTCTTTGTCTCAGGTGAATTTAAATCTGTCTATTAGGTTGGGACTGCGAGGTCTGCCTCTTTCATCATCAGGTTTCTGCAGAGTTCTGAGTTTTGTTTCTGGTAGACGCTTAGACACCTTTTTCAAGAAGGAAGATGCGACTTTGTCTCCCGTACGTCGTTGGAGAGCTCGCAGGGACTTGTAACCTGAAGTGAAGTACATGATTAGTTTTTGGTGATTAGTTAATGGGCAGATTGACATATTTTAACATTGGCCAGTTATGTTCAAAATATATTTAGGCTTACCAATAAAACATTACACCAAATCATTATAGAGTAGGTGGATATGGCAAATAGACTGATGTTATACTGAACACAACAATATGCTGTACAATACAAAGAAAATCAATTATGATATTTTTGTGAGTCTTATCAACTTTTTAAAAAATTTCTGGTTAACTTAAATTTCTATTGCATATGCACAAAAGGGAAAAAAAATACTACTAGACATCACCTAATAATAATACACAAAAGAAACTTACCCATATCCAGACCAGGAGTGGTCATCTTAAGGTATGTGTTGGGGACAGTGTGAACTTGGGAAGAGTCGACACAAGGGAGGTCAGTGAGCGGCACCACAGCTTCTCCGATAAACGTATTTGATCGTCCCAGATTGTAGTCCTTGAGGGTGAACAGGAGCAAGCCAGCGCACACACCATCGTTATCCTTTTTCATATCGCTGTAATGGAAATATTTACGAATGAAGTACCAAACACAACATACGAATGAAGATTGACAATAGTGTAGTGCACTTTGAATCATCTAATAATCTGAGCCTTTGTGGTTTAAGAATTCTTTCTATTCTTAAAATTTGTGGATTTTACATTTTACATATCAAATATATTTATCTTAATAACTTCTGAATCCAGTATCTTAATTACCCTATTGGAAAACACAAAATTC
Source organism: Palaemon carinicauda (assembly GCF_036898095.1). Taxonomy (NCBI): domain Eukaryota; kingdom Metazoa; phylum Arthropoda; class Malacostraca; order Decapoda; family Palaemonidae; genus Palaemon; species Palaemon carinicauda. Next base: position 62,073,811 of record NC_090742.1, on the reverse strand, counting down.
ATTTACACCTTGAAAACTTGTTTTTTGGGGGTCTACAGTACTTAGTTTTCATAACATTAACCTTGAAAAAATAAGGAATGAATTATTCTTTGTAGCCTGGGCAACATGGCTATATAAATAATTACAGCTTTCACATGTTAAGGAATACAGTCATCTATTGTGGTCAGTACAAAATGAAATTCTCAATATTTGTACCCCTTGCAATCACAAAGAAGGTTACAGTAATTTATACAAAAGTCTTCAAATAGGTATTCATTTATTATGGATTAGACTCCAATAAATGAAACCAAGGCTTCTGACTCACTATTCAAAAGTTTCTTCGTAAACTGCCGGATCGGCCTTTCGTTGAGTTTTCGTCTTCCGCACCGTGGCCGACGGGAACCATTCTTGAGGGACTAACTGAACCTTAACGTAGGAGTCAACCGGTTGATTATAGAAGCTGTGGTGGAGTCCACCGCTCCTTGAACTGACGCTCATGGTGTCGCTTTCCGTAACCATGTCGCGAGCCATGATCACTTCCACCAACAGCTTTCCGGGTCGAGTGAAGAGCATCTGCAAGCAGGGCAATTGAATTATAATTCTTATTCAATACACTTTGCTGCAAAGTTGTCCAGCCCAGAGGCTTAAGGGGTCATACTATTTAAATGAAGCCAAGTTTACACTTCATGCACTTACGCTCATATAAAAACACTTTTGCTTTCAATCTCACTAGTATCTTATCTTATTATCCAGATTTATAATAATTGGTACTGAAAGTTAATCAATGGAAAAATACTACTGATAATTTCCAAAATACAAATGTCAAGCAATAGAGTGCAGATTTTTATTTCATGATACATTACACCAAATCTTTCCAGTTAATTTTTTTCTCTTTTTAGATTCAAACTAACTAAAATTACAACTACTGTACCTCTTTATCTTGTTTTTTAAACATGTTATTTATCATTTTCTGAGTAAACAGCTAAATGACAAGCTTCCCCAAATCACTACCTTTGCGTTAAATGTAAATTGTGTAGTAAGAGAGTCTAGTTCCTCAAGTGAATTTAAAGCTTAGTTAATTTTCATAACCTTATATGAACATGTGTTATATATAATTATATGGTCAGAGGTACTCTTATGAATTAAATCATACTATTTACATGAGAAAAATCATAAATCAAAATTTTTATTCTTATAAATGGAAAGGATGATGATCTAAAGAAATTTAAATCATCATTTGTAACAATCCAGTCTATTATCTTATATAAAGACCACTTTTGAAGAAATACTCTACTTCTTAAACCAAAGTCACTTAAGAATTAGGGCCTCTTTGAAAAATAGGAAATACTGAAAAATATGTTCTACCTTAACTACAAGCTGAGCTTTAGAAGGCACTGCTGCTTCACTCTGTTCATCATGGCGTTCTTGGTAATACTTTGCAATTAGAGATTCTGTCGACATCCTCAGACTGTCAAGGAAATCGAGCAACTCTGTGTATTCTGGAATACAAAGATGGAAAGAAGTTCTATTAGTTTTTTCAAGTCAGTGCTTAGTTAAATATATAATAAAATGTAATATGTTTATAGAACAAGTATAATTGGATCCTAGCCAACGATGGATTATCTATTTAGTGTGATGGTAAGGATTTAATAAACTATTTCCAATTCATAGCATCTAATATAATTAAATTTTAATCTTAAAAATTTTCATAGACACCATTATGGCGAGGTCTGAAAAGTTAATATATTCAATGGTCAACTCAAAGATGATCAAATAAGCTTCTCCATCATGAGGCTCAATACTACACAGTATTCAAGAAGTTTTATTCCAGCTGTTACCAAGTTATGGATTGATCTTCCAAATCGGGTAGTTGAATCAGTAGAACTTCAAAAGTTCAAAGTTGGAGCAAATGTTTTTATGTTGACCAGGCTGACATGAGTCTTTTTAAAGTTTATATATGACATATCTGTTTCTGACGTTGTTAATAGTTTATATATGACATCTATTTTGACGTTGTTACAGTTTTTAGAATGATTTATTGTTAATTTGTTCCCATCATTTATTCATTTCCTTATTTCCTTTCCTCACTGGGCTATTTTTCCCTATTGGAGCCCTTGGGCTTATAGCATCTTGCTTTTCCAACTAGGGTTGTAGCTTGGCTAGTAATAATAATAATAATAATAATAATAATAATAATAATAATAATTTTATACTTATGAAATATGCAAATATACCTCTTCTAAAATGCTTACCCTTGGTACGAGCTTCTTCCGGATCAAGACCAATCCCTTCATCAGGAGAGAAAAACTTGAGGGATGCTTCCAAAAGATCATAGACCCCTTTGAAGTATGATGCCTTTCTCCTCTGCAAAAAGTAATCCAATTTTCAGAAACTATTCACCATATAAGTTAACACGTATAATAAGTGTAAATGTTGATGGTACGTTATTACTGTTTTGATTTACATATGAAAAAGAACTATATTAAACATGTACGTTTAATTTAACAAATTAACGACTAGTACTGTGGTCATACCCAGAATAAAATTGATAAATAAAATGTACAGACAATATGCTAAGGTTGAAAAAATTAGACTATATTTAAATCTGTTTACATCTAACAACAAATTAACTTATCAAATCAAAATTTACACAGAAAAGCTTATATAAAACCCTCGTACCTCAATATTTCTGTCCACGGTTTCACTGAACAATGTGATGAGGACCTCCCACAGGTACCACAGGAATCTCTGGAAGTTTGACGCGTGAAGGTTATTATGGAGGAGCTGGATGGCTGGATCCATCACCTGCTCCAGGAGAGGAGCTTCACTCTGGGTTTCACATGCTTCCTGCAGTGCTCTGTCCAGAGTTGGTTTGAACTGTGGGAAGGATAACACGTGTTAATTATAACAATTAAGCATAGTTTCTTTTTCGTACCATTCTACTTTAATACCCAGGCTAGGCCACACGACCTATTGTTAGATAAACGAGTAATATTACATGCTTGCTTTATTATAACAATTTCTGCATATTAGTCTTTTCGATAGAACTAGAGGGGCACTCAGTAGAGCGCAGACCTCCGCCGCGGCATCTTATTTCTCGATCTTTTGCTTGACCTTGACCTTCGAACTTAACATGTATAAATTGGAGTGGATTTCCATACATGGAAATATGAACCAAGTTTGAAGTCTCTGTGACAACGATGTCCAAACTTATAGTCAACTATAAGTTTGGACATCGTGAATTAGACATTTTGCTTGACCGTGATCTTGACCTTTGACCTTGACCTTCCTAAATTTAATAATTTCCAGCTTTTTAAATAATAGTTAATCCCTGCAAGTTTCATTACTCTACGATTAAAATTGGGACCGGGAAGCTGTTCACAAACAAACACATACACGCACAAACAGGGGCAGAAACCTAGCCTCCTTTAAACTTTGTTGGCGGAGGTGATAAAAAACTTTCTATGGGGATATTTTTAACATTCATGACATCTGGAATATTTCAGACAGTGGCAAAAGGCTGAATTGAAATCCATACCCGATATATCACAGCTTCAATGAATTCGTTGACTTTGGCCTCCATGTTTTCTGTGGCACTGACGATGAGCCTCTCAACTGTTGCCTCCAGTTGTGATGCTGACCCTTCTCCATTAATTGATCTCCTGATCTCGTCTAGAGTGGCATCAAAGCCGAAGTGACCTGGCAGTCCAGTCAGTTCTCTTCTGACTCTTTCGATGTTGTTTAAACCGACGCAAATCTGAAGAAATAGAGAAAGAACCAATTGGAGTGCAACCTATTGTTTGTTTACAGTTTATGTTGAATTTGGAGTTTTTTGTGATAATGCAATATTAATTTTTTAAAACTTTGCTTGTGGATTTTCAGTTACTTGGTATGCAAAAAATAATAGATTTGAAAAACTGGCTAAGAAGGTACAAGAGTTTGAAGGGCTAAAGACCTAATCTGATGTATAACTTAAATATTTGCAAACTACTATACCGCACGTGTTTCACACACTTGTATACTTAACGGCTTTGATTTTTGTTTTAAAACCCAATCTTCCCTGCATTGTTATAAACCAACTTGTTGTTATCATGCTAGTTCATGCTTCTTCTCGTTTGAATTTTTGTGACGTTCTTGCCCGCAAGTCCTTGTATATAAACTCGATGATTGTTTAATAAAGTTTAGTTGTAGTCACCTCGCCTCTCAGTTATCACCTAACAGGCGCATCCGCACATTGGTGACCCTCAAGTGACGCTCACCAATGTGCGGATATAGGTGATAACTGAGAGGAGAGGTGAATGTAACTAAACTTTTATTAAACAATCATCGAGTTTATATACAGCGATGTGAGAGCAAGAACATCACCAAAATTCAAACATGAAAAAGCATAAACTAGCATGATAACAACAACAGTGCAGGGAAGAGCGAGTGATAAGATGAAAAATCAAAACTGTAACAGCGTGTATGAAACATAATCGGTACACTATGTTTGCGATAAATGTCAACAGTGTACATGATTGCTTCACTCAAACCTTATCACTTCATTGTAATAATACTAATAAATGTTCTTAAGTTACATTTTCTATGAATTTTGTGGCTCAGCTGGTAATACCATTGCCTCTTACTTGAGAGTCCTAGATGGCACCACATGTGAGGCAGGAATTCATCAAAATAATGATACTAATGACAAAAACAAAAGATGATAATGACTGTACCTGCTTTGTTATGAAGATGCGATCAGTATTTGCTTGTCCCTGGAACATTTTATCGACCTTGGCTCTCAGAAGGTCAGAATACGTTGTCGCACAGGAGCAGATGTCCTCCAAAATTCTGGCCAGCAGTACAGCACTGTGCTCTGGGTCCGGCCACATCAGCTTGAGCCACCAAATTTTTACCTGGAAGAAAACATTTTACATTGTAAGTGTAAAATATGATGGTACAATAGCTTTAATGCCTAAATCAAGCCTCAGAGAAATTATTTTGTGAAGGTTATTTTACTGTGCATATTCCGTTCAGTTCTTCAGCTGTAATCCAGTGTAATATTACACGAAATACATGAAATGTAAGACATAATATGAATTTGAAGAATATTTGATAAATCTGAGAAAATAGAAAAGAATCCATCAAGTCTCAAAGAACAACCCTAACCATGACTAAAGAATTTCGTTTGCGATTGAAATTCCAGTGTAAAATTACACAAAATACAGGAAATGTAACGGATAGAATATGAATTTGAAGAATATTTCATTTATCAGAGAAAATACAAAAGAACCTATCAGGAACTAGAAGAAAAAATTGTCAATTTCTAACTTTGTTCTTATGTACATAGTTTGAGTAAATCAACATGTAAACACATCCAATACAGTTGAAAATATCTCTCTATGGAGAATATATGATAAATATCCATAGAGAAAACAGAAAAGTAGGACTGAAATTGAATGCGTAAAATAAGATAATGTTCAATGAAAATGCAGACAACAAAAAAAGGTTATGGACGGCCCGCTAGAGCTCGTTTAATGAATATACATACTTAAGGCGGACAATTAGTGTTTCTCAAAGATATGAGACTGAAATTAAAAGAAAGATAAACATGGAATAGAAAGCTTTTGGAGAACAAAATGAGATTATGAGAAGTAAAATGCCACATGAGACCAAAATTAAAGGAAAGATAAGCATGGAATAGAAAGCTTTTGGAGACCAAAATGAGATTATGTAAAGTAAAATGCCACTTTCTCAGCTTAAAAGAAAATAAAACAAAATCCTACATCGTGGAATATGCCGGTGGTGTCCGTGGCAGACGAGCTGAAATCGCAGAAGTCGTCGACGGTCTCGAAGCTGTCCAACTCGACTGCCTTCTTGATCATGTCCTGCGCTCGCCAGATGGCCAGTTCCAGCCATCTCATGACGCCTCGAGAGAACCACCGGTGGTACTCACGGATGCCAGATTCGGAGCGGGCTTCCGGCGCCAAGCCTTCACTTAATCTGCAGCAGTAATAATAATAATAATAATTATAATAATTAGGGAGATAATAATAATAATAATAATAATAATAATAATAATAATAATAATAATAATGATGATGATGGAGATAATAATAATAATAATTATAATAATTAGGGAGATAATAATAATAATAATAATAATAATAATAATAACTTTTAATAATTTCAATAATAATAATTTTAATAATAATAATAATGTTGATAGTAATGATAATAATACTGATTTTAATTCTAAAATTAATAAATATAACAATTTTAATAATAAAAAAGCAATAAACAAAGATGAAGTCTGAAAATGACATAAACAACAACTAGAAAGCTCTCTCTAAAATAAGAAGTTAAAACTTACGAATGGAGTCTCCCCAGGTTCCTGTATAGCTGCCACAGGGAAGTTCCGACTTCCAGGCCGTACTGCAAGTTGGTCTCTGCTCCCATCTCCTCCTGGTCTTGCACGGAGGGCATGCGGTTGTAGATGTTCATGAGGAGAGGACGCACGCACGGGTTGATCTTCTTGCTCACCATCAGGTAGGTTGTCTGCATGTAAGGAATGTTCATCTCTCTGCAAGGGAAAAAAGAAAGGTTTAAAGGCTGCTCATGAATGGCAGAGGCATGGGACAGGGACCAGGGAGTGCTAGGAAATGGCTGCTGATGACTAAGCAGGTAGGCTTATAATGATGGTAAGCTTGCAAAAAAAAAAAAAAAATAAATAAATAAATAAAAAAAAGGCAACTCATGAATGGCAGGGACATGGGACAGTGATAATGTCCTCAAAATTGATCATACAAGCTAGGACCAGGGAGTTCCAGGAATTGGCTGTTGATGAATCAGCAGGCATACCTATATGCTCTCCCTAACACCCTATCCTTTGCTTACAATATTGGTAAGCTTACAGACACTAAAAGAAAAAAAAAAAGAAAGGTTTAAAGGCCACTCATGAATGGCAGAGGCAAGGGACAGTGACAATGCCCTAGAGACTGACCCTCTATACACATGGTCAGCACCCGAGCTCCCTCTCCACCCAAGCTAGGACCAGGGAGGGACAGGCAATGGCTGCTCATGACTCGGCAGGTAGACTTACAGGCTCCCCCAAACCCACCATCCTTTGTTTACTGGGATGGTGAGGTTGTATGCACTACAAAATGCTATTGAACTTGAGCGTTTCTCGAACCCGAGAGAGAGAGAGAGAGAGAGAGAGAGAGAGAGAGAGAGAGAGAGAGAGAGAGAGAGAGAGAGAGAGAGACTTACTTTAAGAATACGGCGTTGTAGAAAATAGTAGCTTGCTGTAGGAAGACATTAGCTTCGTCAACTATCTTGATGACTCTCGAGATTTGCTCGTCAGCGGTTTTGACACCTCGAAGCTGCTCCTCGACCAGTAATGTCCACCTGGTTATAATAATAATAATAATAATAATAATAATAATAATAATAATAATAATAATATCCTACAAATATAGTTGATGAACCCTTGATATTAAATTTAACTTGTTTGAATGAGTCTCCCATCGAAATCATAATATACTGATAACAACAACAACAACAACAACAATAATAATAATAATAATAATATTCTACAAATATAGTTCATTTTACTTGTTTGAATGTAACTCCCATCGAAATCACAACATACTGATAACAACAACAAAACCAACAACAATAATAATAATAACAATAATAATAATAATAATAATAATAATAATAATAATAATAATAATAATAATAATAATAACCTTCAAATGTATTTTATATCAAATTCAACTTGTTTGAATGAGTCTCCCATAATATACTGATAACAACAACAACAACAACAACAACAACAATAATTATAACGAATAACAAAACATCTGATAACTCCTTCCTTGCTATCAAATTCTACATGTTTGAACGCCTCCCAATCGAAATCATAATATACTGATAACAGCAACACTTGTGATAATGGCATTAATATCAATAGAGAACAGCAAGAAAAAAGTGCTTTATGATGAGCACCAAGATTATAGAGGTACGCACCAGTTCTTGGCGTGTGTGTTGATACTGGACGTGACCAACTCGTGGATGTGAGGAATCATTTCTTGGTCCAAGAGTTGTCGAGAAGCCGCGTGAGTCTGCAAGCTGTGTAAGGCCCTGCGGAAGAAAAGACACGTTCTTTGTAACAAG
>NC_090742.1:62058175-62060675 GCF_036898095.1 Palaemon carinicauda | reverse complement strand
ACACATAGCTCATCTCAAGTCCAATCTACACACAGCTTACCCCAAGTTCCATATACACACAGCTTACCTCAAGTTCAATATCCACACAGCTAACCTTGAGTCCAATATACACACAGCTAACCTTAAGTCCAATATACACACAGCTTACCTCAAGTCCAAAATACACAGCTCACCTCAAGTCCAATATACACACAGCTCACTTCAAGTCCAATGTACACACAACTCACCTCATTATTGATGGAAGGAAGAGAGATTTCGTGATGGACCAGTCTGGTCAAGAGGGCGTCGTAGGACTTCCTTCCCTCGTGGTCAAGTTCGGCCGTGGAGACGACCTTGCCCACGAGGCGGACGGTGCCTCGCTCCTTGGAGGGCTCGCCCTCCTTCTCCAGAGGGTACCAGCCGTCGGGACCTTCTTCGCTCATGCTCTGAGGAGACACAGAGAGGGACATATTAGAGAAGTCCTTTATTATTATAATTACTAGCCAATAGCCAAGCTTCAACCCTGTATGGAATAGGAGGATGCTATTAGCCCAATGGCTGCAACAGGGAAAACAGCCCCGTGAGGAAAGGATATAAGGAAATAAATAAACTATAGATATAAGGAAATAAATAAACTATACATAAGTAATGAATAAAAATAGAGAATATCTTAAGATCAGTAACAACGTTAAAATAGACCAGTCATATATAAACAATAAGAGACCTGTGTCAACAGGCTCAACAGAAAAGCATTAACTAAAAAAAAAAAAAAAAAAAAAAAAAAAAAAAAAAAAATACTGTGCCCAAGTGTACCTTTAAGAATCAAGAGCTCGTGCTGACACTCAGCCCGTGGAGTATTTACCTTGATGTTGAGGACGACCTTCCCCAGCAGGTGGGCGCCCTGGTGCTTGGCCTGCTGCGTGGTGCCCTTCACCAGGCGCCCGAAACTCTTGATGTCCCTCACTGCCGTCAGCTGTTGCACGCCCACGGCGTCGTGTTCGTGCCTTCGAAAAAGATCATTATTGAATGAGTTGTACGAATTCGTAAATATTCGTGTCTCAATAAATATGTAAAAGGTGAAGAATTGTGAAATATTCAAGTTTTATCTTATCTCAAATAATGGATGTGTGAAAGGTGATGAATTGTGAAATATTCAAGTCTTATTTTATCTCAAATAATGGATGTGTGAAAGGTGATGAATTGTGAAATATTTAAGTTTTATTTTATCTCAAATAATGGATGTGTGAAAGGTGATGAATTGTGAAATATTTAAGTTTTATTTTACCTCAAATAATGGATGTGTAAAAGGTGATGAATTGTGAAATATTCAAGTTTTATTTTACCTCAAATAATGGATGTGTGAAAGGTGATGAATTGTGAAATATTCAAGTTTTATTTTACCTCAAATAATGGATGTGTGAAAGGTGATGAATTGTGAAATATTTAAGTTTTATTTTATCTCAAATAATGGATGTGTGAAAGGTGATGAATTGTGAAATATTCAAGTTTTATTTGATCTCAAATAATGGATGTGTGAAAGGTGATGAATTGTGAAATATTCAAGTCTTATTTTATCTCAAATAATGGATGTGTGAAAGGTGATGAATTGTGAAATATTTAAGTTTTATTTTATCTCAAATAATGGATGTGTGAAAGGTGAAGAATTGTGAAATATTTCAGTTTTATTTTATCTCAAATAATGGATGTGTGATAGGTGATGAATTGTGAAATATTCAAGTTTTATTTTACCTCAAATAATGGATGTGTGAAAGGTGATGAATTGTGAAATATTTAAGTTTTATTTTATCTCAAATAATGGATGTGTGAAAGGTGATGAATTGTGAAATATTTAAGTTTTATTTTATCTCAAATAATGGATGTGTGAAAGGTGATGAATTGTGAAATATTCAAGTTTTATTTGATCTCAAATAATGGATGTGTGAAAGGTGATGAATTGTGAAATATTCAAGTTTTATTTTACCTCAAATAATGGATGTGTGAAAGGTGATGAATTGTGAAATATTCAAGTTTTATTTTACCTCAAATAATGGATGTGTGAAAGGTGATGAATTGTGAAATATTCAAGTCTTATTTTATCTCAAATAATGGATGTGTGAAAGGTGATGAATTGTGAAATATTTAAGTCTTATTTTACCTCAAATAATGGATGTGTGAAAGGTGATGAATTGTGAAATATTTAAGTTTTATTTATTTATTTATTTTTTTAATCAGGGACATATAAATGATTTCAAAAGAAGATTAATCGTTATTTTGGATGTTTTAGTTATATTGATAAAAAAAAAAATTATAATTTTTTTTGTGTTCATGTCCATTAGAGTAAGATAACATGAATAATTGCTTTCTTTTTCTAAAAATGACTCATTACACGTGTTCAAAAAATTACTCATTACACGTGTTCAAAAAATGATTCATTACACGTGCTCAAAAATGACTCATTACACGTGTTCAAAAAATGACTCATTACACGTGTTCAAAAATTACTCATTACACGTGTTCAAAA
>NC_090742.1:62040675-62043175 GCF_036898095.1 Palaemon carinicauda | reverse complement strand
GGGCAAATTGAAGGGAAGAATAAAACAATAAAAAAGGGGAAGAATAATACAAATTGAAGGGAAGAATAAAACAATAAAAAGGGGAAGAATAATGCAAATTGAAGGGAAAAATAAAACAATAAAAAGTGGAAGAATAATGCAAATTAAAAGGAACAATAAAAGGGGGAAGAATAAGGCAAATTGAAGGGAAGAATAAAACAATAAAAAAGGGGAAGAATAATACAAATTGAAGGGAAGAATAAAACAATAAAAAGGGGAAGAATAATGCAAATTGAAGGGAAAAATAAAACAATAAAAAGTGGAAGAATAATGCAAATTAAAAGGAACAATAAAAGGGGGAAGAATAAGGCAAATTGAAGGAAGAATAAAACAATAAAAAAGGGAAGAATAATACAAATTGAAGGGAAGAATAAAACAATAAAAAGGGGAAGAATAATGCAAATTGAAGGGAAGAATAAAACAATAAAAAGGGGGATGAATAATGCAAATTGAAAGGAAAAATAAAAAGGGGAAAATAGTGTAAATTGAAGGAAAAAAATAAAATAAAATAAAAAAGGGGAAGAATAATGCAAATTGAAAGGAAAAATAAAAAGGGGAAGAGTAATGCAAATTGAAGGAAAGAATAATGCAAATTAAAAGGAACAATAAAAAGGGGAAGAATAACGCAAATTGAAGAGAAAAACAAAATAAAAAGGAGAAGAATAATGCAAATTGAAGGGAAGAATAAAACAATAAAAAGGGGAAGAATAATGCAAATTAAAAAGGAACAATAAAAAGGTGAAGAATAACGCAAATTGAAGGGGAAAATAAAACAACAAAAAAGGGAAGAATAATGCACAATGAATAAAATACAGAGTAAAAGTAAAGTAATAAAAATAAATGTAGGCTATTTACGCCAACGTTTACTGGAAAGCTTCCTGCGCACAAAGCAAGCTTAACACGAATTAAACCTTTATCGAAGATGTGTCAGACATTATACGAAAACAGCCGATGATTCGTTACCATGGACTCGGGTTCATGATCTGTACCGACGTGTTGTTTATGACAACAGTTTTTTTTTTTTTTTTTTTTTTTTTTTTTTTTTTTTTTTTTTTTTTTTTTTTTTTTTTCACAAACAAAGCGTTTTAGCGATAAAACGGGAAGCAAAGGGTGGCACGGTTCAAACACCTGACGATACTGAATCTTGCTGTTTTGGTTGGGGGTGCCCTTTGGATATTTGATCATTTTTTTTTTCATTTCCAACTTTCTCTTCATACTAATAAAAAAAAAAATGTTATAAAATGTGTCAGACGCATCTTTCGGTGTAGTATTCAGTTTGAGGAGGTTGATAAACTTTCCCTATTTCACACGAATGTGCCCAAATGCAGGATGATGATGATGATGATAATAATAATAAAATAGCTTTCTTCTCCACACAAACAAACAAGCACCCATAACCTCGTATATATATATATATATATATTATATTATATATATATAATATATATATATATATATTATATATATATATATATATATATATATATATACAGTATATATATATATATATATATACAGTATATATATATATATATATATATATTTATATATATATATATATATACTGTATATATATATATATATATATATATTTATATATATATATATTATATATACTGTATATATATATATATATATATATATATATATATACTGTATATATATATATATTTACTGTATATATATATATATATATATTATATATATATATATATATATATATATATATATATACTGTATATATATATATATATATATATATATACTGTATATATATATATATATATATATATATATATATATACAGTATATATATATATATATATATATATATATATTATATATATATATATATATATATACTGTATATATATATATATTATATATATATATATATATATATATATATATATATATATACTGTATATATATATATATATATATATATATATATATATATATATATATATATATATATACAGTATATATATATACTGTATATATATTGTTCAGGAGATTCTTTAGTTTACAAAAAACTAACCAAAGCTCTCTCTCTCTCTCTCTCTCTCTCTCTCTCTCTCTCTCTCTCTCTCTCTCCTCTCTCTCTCTCTCTCTCTCTCTCTCTCATTTTTTTTTCACTGTTCTTAGAATATTCTATATTGTTCATTACATCTCTTGTAGTTTACTTATTTCCTTATTTCCCTTTCATCACTAGGCTATTTTTTCCTGTTGGAGCCCCCTTGGCTTATAGCATCCTGCTTTTCCAACTAGGTTTATAGCTTAGCAAATAATAATAATAATAATAATAATAATAATAATAATTATAATAATAATAATAATAACCTAAAGGGGAAAAACACTTTTGTGAAAAAAGTTAAATAAGTTTACTATCTTATAAGGACAAGACATCCCAACAGGACACTAATCTCATCAAAATAGAGACAGACATCATTCTTAAGTT
>NC_090742.1:62023175-62035675 GCF_036898095.1 Palaemon carinicauda | reverse complement strand
GAAACTATATACTTCACAAACAACAATGTTCTAACTTATAAAAAAAGCAAGGGAAGGCTATTTAAGACAGCCCTATTCATGGAAAAGGACTAGAAAAGGCATTCCACGAAGATTGGCATCTCAAAATTCTCCCTAGAACAAGTTTTCATTTGATCAGATAACTTCTTTACCTAGCTTGATCACTTTGTTTTTATTTTATAATGATAATCAAATAATTTTTAGAATATTTTGGTCTCATCGTTTATTTATTTCCTTATTTCCTTTCCTCATTGGGTTATTTTTTTCCTGTTAGAGCCCTTGGTCATATAGCAGCTTGCTTTTCCAACTAGGGTTGTAGCTTGGCTAGTAATAATAATAACAACAACAACAATAATAATAATAATAATAATAATAAAACTTTCTCCCTATACAAAGAAACGGGTAAATAATAGAGCAAAGAAAAGATCTTTTTAAACCTAGACAAGACCTCGAACGTGATGTTCAGGTCACTGGTGTGAACCAGAACAAGGCGGAGTTGGAGAGGGGGACAATTCCGAGAGCGAATCTACAATTTCCAATTACGGCCAATTCTCTGATTACATGCAGAGAAATAGGTGTTATTAAACCGTGGGACTCGTCATCTCTTATCCCAGTTAAGCAGCTCTTCTAGGACACTCCGAAATCTCTGTACCATGGTCTTCCACTGTCTTGGGTTAGAGCTCTCTTGCTTGAGGGCACACTCGGGCACACTGTTCTATCTAGATTCTCTTCCTCTTGTTTTGTTGAAGTTACGTATTGTTTATATAGGAAATATTTATATTAATGTTATTACTATTCTTGAAATATTTGATTTTTCCTTGTTTCCTTTCCTCACTGGGGTATTTTCCCTGTTGGGGCCCCTGGGCTTATAGCATCCTGCTTTGCCAACTAGGGTTGTAGCTTAGCATTTAATAATAATAATAATAATAATAATAAAATCTGCTTTGTTCTTGAGTAACTTGTTTCTTTCGTGTCATACCTGTTTTTTTCAACTATCAAGTTTCCGTGTTTTGTTTGGTTTTTGAGTCATTCAATTGTAATCAACCTTAGTCCTATCCTATGTTGCCAGTGGTATGTTTCTTTAGCAAACCCTTCAAGAATTTCATAAGTCTATCTATCATTGCCAAAACATATACCATATATCTGATTGTTTTAATGCGTAGCCAATAAAAATCGTGACTATTCCGTGCTCTTTATAAAGAATAGATTTCTTTGATATTTATGATTAATTTTCACTACATTCAATATTTTATGTAATATTCACATCTAGCTTTAATATCATATGCTAATTTAACTCCTTATCTTTAGTTATGTTACCTATTTAGGCCATAACCATTTACCCAAACTTACAATACTTCATCATTCTTACAATCCATTATAATTCTTACGAAAACTGAAGAGTTTTCAATTTGAATAAAAAAACAAGGGATTTTACTAATGAAGTAGATTTTGAATAACTACAGTTCACTACTAATGAGGTAGATTTAGAATAACTACAGTTCACTACTAATGAGGTAGATTTTGAATAACTACAGTTCACTACTAATGAGGTAGATTTTGAATAACTACAGTTCACTACTAATGAGGTAGATTTTGAATAACTACAGTTCACTACTAATGAGGTAGATTTTGAATAACTACAGTTCACAACTAATGAGGTAGATTTTGAATAACTACAGTTCACTGGCTGTCAATTCCATACTATTCAAATGAGCTCATGTACTAAGTGAACTTAAGCCTAGCAGTATTAATATTGCTTATCAGTCATTGTTTACACACTCTTTGGATAGCTTATCCCAGAGTTCAGAACTATTTCTGATGAGCGAATTTTTCATCTGCTGATTTATTTTGCAGTTACATATATTACCCTTTTCAATCACGTTAGGCCAAGGTGTGAGGTTCGATATTATTAAACATAATTCTTAAGGTTGTTGCATTACCCTTTTTCAATCACGTTAGGCCAAGGTGTCAGGTTCGATATTATTAAACATAATTCTTTAGGTTGTTGCATTACCCTTTTTCCATCACGTTAGGCCAAGGTGTCAGGTTCGATATTATTAAACATAATTCTTAAGGTTGTTGCATTACCCTTTTTCCATCACGTTAGGCCAAGGTGTCAGGTTCGATATTATTAAACATAATTCTTAAGGTTGTTGCATTACCCTTTTTCAATCACGTTAGGCCAAGGTGTCAGGTTCGATATTATTAAACATAATTCTTAAGGTTGTTGCATTACCCTTTTTCCATCACGTTAGGCCAAGGTGTCAGGTTCGATATTATTCAATATAATTCCTAAGGTTGTTACAGGTGCTTCACACTGCACTAAACCAAAGTGATTATATTCGTAGTATATACGTGTATATCTATTCTGAGAACAATTCTCCTCTGAAACATTGCTCCTTGGTAAGAAAAGAAAATTTATCTAGAATAAGGTTTAAGCCTGAATCAGTGATAACACAGGGTGCCAGGTTTTTCTAAATGAGAAAAGGCCAACTTCTAATCAAAAGCGACTTTAAAAGGCCATCCCATTAGTAGAAAAAGGCCAAATATATAGTTTTTAAGACATACCTTTTTCCATATCATTAAAGGCTAAATTTGAGGGTTTTTTAGGCCTTGAAAAAGGACAAACTGGCAACCTTGTGATAACATGCTTAGGATTTTAGGATGATTTATTGTTAATTTATTCTCATCATTTCCTTATTTCCTTTCCTCACTGGGCTATTTTTCCCTATTGGAGCCCTTGGGCATATAGCATCTTGCTTTTCCAACTAGGGTTGTAGCTTGGCTAGTAGTAGTAATAATAATAATAATAATAATAATAATAGGAAATACTTAGATGACTGTCATCTTGTAATGATGAAATGCTTTATCAGGACTGTTATAAACGAGTATATTTCAAGGTACCGTTTAACCTAAAATATTGCTACACCACATTTAATTAGACAAAAAGCAAAACGAGATGATATAATGTATGTAAGTATAACAAAGTACAAAAGTAAATTTAGTTATGGGTTAGAGTTCTCTTGCTTGAGGGTACACTCGGACACACTATTCTACCTGATGTCTCTTCCTTTTGTTTTGTTAAAGTTTTTATAGTTTATAAAAGAGATATATATTTTAATGTTGTTACTGTTCTCGAAGTATTTTATTTTTCTTTGTTTCCTTTACTTTCCCTGTTGGAGCCCCTGGGCATATATATATATATATATATATATATATATATATATATATATATATATATATATATATATATATATATATATATATAGCATCCTGCTTTTCCAAATAGATTTGTATCTTAGCAAGTAATAATAATAATAATAATAATAATAATAATAATAATAATAATAATAATAATAAAACGCATTGACCAGTATTTTCAGTATCGGCCTAGACTAATGCAGTAAGAAGCTTTCTAAGTTTGATATCAACAGCAACTTAAAATAAGCAATCATTATTCGTGGAAAATATTTGAGCATATAACAGTATACGAAGTGAGGTACAGAAAAGCCTTCACTCGTTACAAGCTATCATAATTTTTATGTAGGCCTACTCGTTCAAAAAATCGCAAATTATTCGAACATAGTGAACTAAATTAGAGCAAAATCAAAGATAATAAATATTGTGGAACAATAATATTAATAAGAGAAACTGCTTTATTTTAAACGCTATTATGGATAAACATTGCGCCTATCTTTCAACCAGAGGAACTTATCGGTTTGAAAAGAATGTTGAGAACACACACACACACACACTGGATTAGGCTGACGGGCAAGATAGAAAAGCTATACGTCAATTTGAAACAGGTTCCATATCATTTCCATGGACAAACTAAGCGAGAAAAGGACAAAATAATAATGAATTGCAACTAAAACATGATGCAGAATACGTAGGCTTGGCCAGCAAGTCTATTGACAACTAGAGAAAACTGGGAAATTAATATCTATGTTTGTTTAAGGATAATGAAAACTGCTGAAATGTGGTTTAACAACACTTTTCCATGTCTGATAGGTTTGTTTAAGGATAATGTAAACGGCTCATATACAAATATGGCTAAACAACACTTTTCCTAGGCCTATGTAAACATTGCCGTGGTGACCCTTGTTGATCCAAGAGAACGAGACAAATTTGACACAACAGTAGGCTTAGACCATATAACATAAATCCTCTCTACATCATGACACTTAAAGGAGTTGGCACTTGGACGTATGCATCAGTATGACTCGTCTATTTCAGGCCAATCTCCCTTCATGATGCAAGACCAGGCTCCATCGAATGATGGGCCCGCTGCCAAACAGTCGAGGTTATGTCCTTTTAGCATGTCAAGCAATATTGGGACATTTGACACCTGTTTCTCTTAGGCGTCCATGTTCTTTTAGCATGTCACGCAATATAGGGACATTTGACACCTGTTTCTCTTAGGCGTCCATGTTCTTTTAGCATGTCACGCAATATAGGGACATTTGACACCTGTTTCTCTTAGGCGTCCATGTTCTTTTAGCATGTCACGCAATATAGGGACATTTGACACCTGTTTCTCTTAGGCGTCCATGTTCTTTTAGCATGTCACGCAATATTGGGACATCTGACACCTGTTTCTCTTAGGCGTCCATGTTCTTTTAGCATGTCACGCAATATTGGGACATTTGACACCTGTTTCTCTTAGGCGTCCATGTTCTTTTAGCATGTCACGCAATATTGGGACATTTGACACCTGTTTCTCTTAGGCGTCCATGGTCTGGCCAATGCTTTTGCTGACCCCCAGCACACGCCCCTTCGCTATGAATGAATCATTCCCATTAATCAATTTCAATCTCGTGCTCACACACGAGGACCCATTTTCTACGGAGTTTGCCGTGCAGTTCCACATACGAGACAAGATATCTTGATTTATTACTAGTTCTTCACCAAAAAGTATATAAATTTTTGTTTTTGAGTGACTGAAAATTAAAATCAAGATGTGTGATGTTGTAAATTGTTAAATTAGATGGGTTTGTTTATAGAAAAATGCAATTAAATGTGTTTATACTGTAAATATTGTTATTGTAAAGAATATGTAATAGAACTTTTTAATAAAAAGATAAAAAAAAGTTCTTCGGATATATATCAACAAGATGAAGCTTTTTCCTTAAAAATACTTACTTGAGCATCATTTTGCAACGGAATATCGGCCGATATCAAAAACACTTCTTCATCTGGCAGGTACAAAGCCTTGATGGTTTTGGGGAGCGTTAGTACCTTCTCGGGGGTAACTTCGCAAGAGGGAGGCAGGGAAAATGCGTGATTTAACTCTATATGGTTATAAGAAGGTTCTACATCCACACGAGTATCCCCCTTGGCGCAAGAGACACAATTGCCCATTCACCCTGGGGGCAATAACAATGCCCCCAAGAGAATGAGGAGGACGAGAGAGACACGGAACACTGTTAGCTTCTCTCAACTCAGTGACAGACTGCTACTCGTTGCTAATGGCTCCCCTCTTCTTCCCTTGCGTTCTTCACTCCCCTTCTTACTTTTCGTATTCTAGGCTTCTTGTTATACTTATTTATGAATACTTTACAAATATAATAATTTAAAGATCATACATGCGTTTCTTTCCTTGTCCCGGATGCTTTTTTAATAACGGAAACATTTTCATTGTACTAATGCTAATGGCTCCCCTCTTCTTCCCTTGCGTTCTTCACTCCCCTTCTTTCTTTTCCTAGTCTAAACTTTTTATTATACTTCCTTATGAATACTTTACAAATATAATAATTTAAAGATCATATATGCGTTTCTTTCCTTGTCCCGGATGCTTTTTTAATAACGGCGACATTTTCATTGTATGTGTATAACGCTCCCCTTTTCTCTAGACGCATAGATGAGCCCCCTTCTTTCTTTTTCTATTCTAGGCTTCTTGTTATACTTATTTATGAATACATTACAAATATAATAATTTAAAGCTCATACATGCGTTTCTTTCCTTGTCCCGGATGCTTTTTTATTAACGGAAACATTTTCATTGTACTAACGCTCCCTTTTTCTCTAGACGCATAGATGAGCCCCCTTCTTTCTTTTTCTATTCTAGGCTTCCTATTATACTTATTTATGAATGCTTTACAAATATAATTATTTAAAAATCATACATGCGTTTCTCTCCTTGTCCCGGATGCTTTTTTATTAACGGAAACATTTTCATTGTACTAACGCTCCCTTTTTCTCTAGACGCATAGATGAGCTATTATCGCCAACTATGGTTAAAATGTAGCTAAGAACGAGGCTACAACTGCGTAGAGAGGTCCGAATTATTTAAATAACAAGAGAATGAAAAACAATATGAAATCTTCATGTACTGAACGTCCTTCACAACCACAATAGATCGATATCATGGGTGACGACCAGCAGACCACGTTTGCTCACTTTATTCTTTCATTTCGCGCAGTTAAAATTCTATAGAAATCCTTCATGGAGTCCTGTTTGTAAAAAACGATATACGAGTGGATATACACATTGAATCGAGGTTAATTGTAACTCAAAAATTGGCATTTTAAATCGTAGGCCTAACGTGAACGATCGATGGAAGTTCAAAAAGCCCTTTTAAAAGATAATTAATCAGGACAAGTAACAAATTTTAAAGAAATTGTATGTGATATTGTTACTTTAATTCAAACAGAGAATGGTTAATACTTTCATTAAATTTTATGACAATTATTATTCTAATGTGTTGCAACATAGTTTACCCAAGCAAAACATAATTACAATTATATATATATATATATATATATATATATATATATATATATATATATATATATATATATATATATATATATATATATATATATATATATATATAACAAATGCAGCCTTCCAATCCACTACAGAACAAAGGCCTCAGACATGTTCTTATTCATGTCTGGGGTTTGGCCAGTTTTCATCACCAAGCTGGCTAGTGCTGATTGGTGATGGTAGGAGATTTTCGTCCAATCGCTCACAGCAAACCAACCAAGTATGGGTAGCACTTACTAGTACAGTTTTGCTGATCATGGCAATACGCAAACCCTTTCACCACGTTCAAGGCTCCCCGCTTTGAAAGGGATATATATATATATATATATATATATATATATATATATATATATATATATATATATATATATATATATATACAGTATATATATATATGTATATATACAGTATATATATATATATATATATATATATATATATATATATATATATATATATATATATATATATATATATATAAAGGATACTAGAAAATAGAAACTGATATCGTCTGTGAGAAGACAATGCAATAAACTTGATCAGTTCTCCTAGACTCTCCCTCGTATACTTATACATTTCTTCAAGAAGTATAAAGAGAGAGAGAGAGAGAGAGAGAGAGAGAGAGAGAGAGAGAGAGAGAGAGAGAGAAGGGAAGTTCAGATCCAGGAAGTATTATACTACCCTGTTGTGAAGACCACGATAGTCAACGTTGTTGATGTTGTTTCTTTGAAAGTACTTACATGATTTGACAATGTAGTAAGTTCTCTAGATATAATTTACTTCCAAGTTCCTTTCGCAGAGGGAAAAATTCACACCTATACACACACACACACACACACACACACACACACACACACATATATATATATATATATATATATATATATATATATATATATATATATATATATATATATATATATATATATATATTTACAGTATATATATACATATATATATACACAAACGCATATATATATATATATATATAAATACATATATATATATATATACATATTTATATATATATATCTAAATTTCTTCCCCATAAAGTATATATATATATATATATATATATATATATATATATATATATATATATATATATATATGTATATATATACATATATATATATATATATATATATATATATATATATATATATATATATATATATATATTGCTGAAAGTGTTACCGAAAGACTAAATGTAAAGGATCAACATAGAGAGTGAAGGTAATGTGATATCTGGTGTTCCTCAGACTAGTGTTCTTGGCTCATTACTCTTCATACTATATACAATACACTATGTGGTTTGGCCTAGAAGACATGCTCGTTGCATATGCAGATGATGCTACTCTCTTAACCTAAATGCCATCTCCTGAATGTAGATCTGGGGTTGTCATGTGACTTAATAGAGGTCTAGCTAAAATTAATGCATCCTGCAAAATATAGGCCATAAAGTTGAACTCTAACAAAACTCAAAGTATGATTGTAAGTAGTTTGAGGACAGTAGCTTCTCAAAATCCAGATCTCTGCATTGATAATGTTTCTCTAACTACATAAGACTCCTTTATAATATGTTGGATTCTTGATTGCAAACACATAAGGTCAGTTTTTTCTTCAATTGCACAAAAAAACTGGCTTATTGAGAAAGTCTTTTCAAGATTTTTGGTGATCAATCTATTCTAAAGAAATGTTTTAATTCTTTCATTCTGCCTTTTTCGAGTATTGTTCTCATGTCTGGTCTTCAGCTGCTGATTCTTATTTTAATTTGTTGGACAGGAACTTACGGTCGATTAAATTTCTTATTCCTGATCTAGATATTAATCTCCGACACCGTCGTTCAATTAGTTCTTTATGTTTGTTGCATAAGTGTTTTCATAATTCTTACCAGATTTCACCAGACTGTACAACTCTGTACATAGCACTAGGTATGAAGTTAATTCTAATAGTTTTTCCTTCTCCATCATGAGGCTCAGTACTATACAGTATTCTAGAAGTTTTATTCCAGCTGTGATCAGAATGTGGAATGATTTTCCTAATCACGCCGTTGAATCGGTGGAACTTGAATATTTAGAAGTTCAAACTTGCTGTGAAAGATTTTATGTTGAACAGGCTGACACAAGTGTCTATTTATAGTTTATATATGACAGATCCATTTTAACGTTGTTACTGATCTCTAAATATTTTATATTCATTATTCGGTATCGAAAGGCCTCGGTTAGATTTCGCCAGTCGTCTCTATCTTGAGCTTTTAAATCAATACTTCATCATTCATCATCTCCGACTTCACGTTTCATAGTCCTCAGTCATGTAGGCCTGGGTTTTCCAACTCTTCTAGGGCCTTGTGCAGCTCAGTTGAAAGTTTGGAGAACTAATCTCTCTTGGGGAGTGCGAAGAGCATGCCCAAACCATCTCCATCTACCCCTAACCATGATCTCATCCACATATGGCACTCGAGTAATCTGTCATAGTTTCATTTCTAATCCTGTCCAGCCATTTAACTCTCAATATTCTTCTGAGGGCTTTGTTCTCAAATCTACAAAATCTATTGGAGATTGTTTCATTGTTATACCACGACTCATGTTCATAAAGTAACACTGATCTCACTAAACTGATATATAGCCTGATTTTTATATGTAATTTCAGGGGAATTGATTTCAAATTTATATATATTTGTCAACGAGACTTGACGCCAATCACCCTTCCTTAACCTAAGACACAAAAAAAAAAATAAAATAAAATAAAATAAAATAAAAAACGGACCGTGGGGCCACACTGAGTTTTTTTTTTTTTTTTTTTTTTTTTTTTTTTTTTTTTTTTTAAACTGGAAATATACCACAAATGTGAAAGACTGATAAAGTTATCGTAAGGTGTCAATCAACCCGGAGCCCTTATGGTTGACGTGGATTGTAAACCTCTTTTCAGTAAAATATTAATTTAGGATTTCATTTAGCTCCAAAATCTAACCATTGTTTTCTAGCCCTGGGTAGTGCCATAGCCTCTGTACCATGGTCTTCCACTGTCTTGGGTTAGAGTTCTCTTGCTTGAGGGTACACTCGGGTACACTATTCTATCTTGTTTCTCTTCCTCTTGTTTTGTTAAAGTTTTTAAAGTTCATATTTATATATATATTTATACTTATATATATGTTGGCACTGTTTTTGAAACATTTTATTTTTCCTTGTTTCCTTTCCTTACTGGGCTATTTTTCCCTGTTGGAGTCCCTGGGTTTATAGCATCCTGCTTTTAAAAATAGGGCTGTAGCTTAGCAAGTAATAATAATAATAATAATAATAATAATAATAATAATAATAATAATAATAATAATAATGATAATCAAAAGCCACAGTAATGTTAAAATATATTATTGTAAAATGGTAAAATTATACAAGGAGAGACTTTCGGATACTGCTCCGTATCCCTCTTCAGTCCTACTGACGGTTAAACAATGGAGTGATCGTTACAACAGTGAAAAAAAAATAATAATAACAACTGGTTCAAGGCGGATGGATCAAGGTGTTGGTCAGGTAATCCCTGTCCGGTTGTTTCTGTTGGCGAGACGGCTGGAGCGGCGAAGTGGTCGTTCAGGTGATTCCAGCTGAGCAGATACTCCATCGGTGCCATGACTTGAAGCTGTAGTAACCTCAGTCATCTGGGATAAAAGAGAGGTGGGAACAACATCAGGGGTCTCACAATCACCAGACATATGAGTCCTAAAATCGTGGACAAAGTGGTCAATTATTAAAGAATTCGTAACACTATCTTCATCAGTGAAGGTTTTGTTCCCTTCAAAAGCACACCCCTTTCTAATGGCAGCTCCTTCCACTAAGCGACGAACACCAACATTCCCACTCTTAAAAATGACAGAGGCACCATTCCAATTGATGTTGTGTCCTGGAACGAATGAATGTGAAACTAGAGCATTATTCATTGCATGGAGTTCATAGGCCCTACGATGTTCAGAAAGTCTTACATCCAAACCCCGCCCACTTTCTCCAAAGTATTTCTGAGGGCAATTAGCACAGGGAATTTGATAAACACCGGGTGTTTTCCTAATATCATTGTTGTTATTATTGCACACTAACCGATTTCTGATAGTATTTTTAAAATGGAAAGCAATTTGAATTTCTTTTTGCTTACTATTTGCAAGATAGCAGGTATTTTCCAGTTTCGGATTGTAAGCTATGGATAAATACTTCTTATTTTTGACCACATTAGGATTACATGCTACACTCATACCGTAATATATTCGTTTTGCTTTAGAGACGGCTCTTTCTATAATGTGAGTGGGATATTTCAGACCCTTAAAAACATTGAAGATATGCTGAAGCTCAAGTTCTAAAAGTTCGATATCACAAATACGAAGGGCTCTAAGACAAAAGTTGACAATAATATTCGCTTTTACCCTCAATGAATGAAAGGAATAGAAATGAATGTACCCCTCAGCATTAGTACTTTTACGAAACACAGAAAATTTAAACCTGTTACTTACGTTA
Organism: Palaemon carinicauda; assembly: GCF_036898095.1. Lineage (NCBI taxonomy): Eukaryota > Metazoa > Arthropoda > Malacostraca > Decapoda > Palaemonidae > Palaemon > Palaemon carinicauda. The sequence continues at coordinate 62,024,387 of NC_090742.1, read as the reverse complement.
TCTCTAATAACCAAAACATCCAAAAATGCAAGCTTATTATCTTCCTCCAGTTCAACAGTGAATTTTATAGAGGGTACAATGCTATTGGCACGGTCAACTAGTTGTTGTAGCCGTGCGTCATCTCCTTTGAAAAGAATAAAAATATCATCAACAAATCTGACCCAGACCAGTGGCTTAATATGTGGATCACAATGTTCTAAAATACTCTTCTCCACGAACTCCATACACAGATTGGACAATATGGGCGATAATTTTGAACCCATAGACACACCAAAGAGTTGCTTATAACAAATATTGTTAAAGTAAAAAAGATTAGTAGATACGCACAATCTAACTAATGCCAAAAAAGGTTCTAATGGAATGGGGATGTGTAACTGTTCTTCTAAAATCTTTGCCCTAAGGTTATCTAAAACATATTCCAAAGGAACATTGGTGAATAAAGCTGTGACGTCTAAACTAACCATTCTGCAGTCAGTGTCAAAATTGTTCCTTATTCTATCAATAAAATCGTAGGAATGGATCAAATGTGAGTCTGAAATTTTTCCGATAAAACCACCTAAAATCAAAGCTAGCCATTCTGCCAAATTGTCTTGAGGGGAATTGCAAGTCGCCACAATGGGTCTTACTGGACACCCAGGTTTGTGTACTTTTGGAATCCCGTAGAAATACGGGAATGATGGGTTTTTAGATGAAATTTTAGACAAGACAGTAGCCCTTTGCTGCGGATCAGGAATGGATTTTGCTATTTTTCCCAGAGACCGATTAAAGTTCTGTTGAAGTTTGGTGACTGTGGGAGGGGAAGAGACAATTTCGTAAGTATTAGTATCACTTAAAAGGGAATTGACCTTGCTAATATAGTCCTCGGTATCCATCACCACCGTGACGCCCCCCTTATCAGCCTTGATTTTAGGTGGTTTTATCGGAAAAATTTCAGACTCACATTTGATCCATTCCTACGATTTTATTGATAGAATAAGGAACAATTTTGACACTGACTGCAGAATGGTTAGTTTAGACGTCACAGCTTTATTCACCAATGTTCCTTTGGAATATGTTTTAGATAACCTTAGGGCAAAGATTTTAGAAGAACAGTTACACATCCCCATTCCATTAGAACCTTTTTTGGCATTAGTTAGATTGTGCGTATCTACTAATCTTTTTTACTTTAACAATATTTGTTATAAGCAACTCTTTGGTGTGTCTATGGGTTCA
>NC_090742.1:62005675-62018175 GCF_036898095.1 Palaemon carinicauda | reverse complement strand
ATGTGTTATGTGTGGTGCGTCCATTCTCTCTCTCTCTCTCTCTCTCTCTCTCTCTCTCTCTCTCCTCTCTCTCTCTCTCTCTCTCTCTCTCTCATATACATACATACACACATGTATCACCTTTCATTAAACTGACTGTGTTGTGACGGGCTTAAAGCATCCTGCTTTTCCATCTAGGGTTGTAGATTAACTGGTAATACTACTTCTACTACTACTATTACTACTACTGCTACTACTACTACTACTACTACTAATAATAATAATGTACTCAAATATCTGACGCCAATGGGCGCAGAATATTGATATGACAACTCTCTCTCTCTCTCTCTCTCTCTCTCTCTCTCTCTCTCTCTCTCTCTCTCTCTCTCTCTCTCTCTCTCTCTCTCTCTTTGTGACAGTCATCCTCAAGATAAAAATCAACCCTTTCAAGCTACATTTGATCCCTATAGACTTTAATATTCGCCCTTTTTTCAAGTTATCTCAACCCACCGCAAATTCTACGAACAAGCCAGAATTCAATAGAGCCATTGCATATCAGCACCCATTAACCCATTAGAACTGAATGGGACTATTCATGGGAGCTATCGAAGATCAATTTCAGTCTATTGAACGCTACTCTCTCTCTCTCTCTCTCTCTCTCTCTCTCTCTCTCTCTCTCTCTCTCTCTCTCTCTCTCTTCTTTTTTTTTCACTTTGGTTACTGGCTGCTATCATCTCGAGTTAGTGGCTATGCTGGCATAAGGCCATATTGCTATATGAGCAATAGTAGTTTATCAATAAAGATGATAAATAGCAATAAGTATTTTTGGGCTCAAGCCATGGCGTCCTGATGGAAGGTTCCTGTTTGGTAGCTTCCTTGGGTATAAGACTACTAAGATATTCCCAGAGAATTTAACCACAGGTTATCACAGAATTCTAACTTCTGGAGCGAGTATCTCAAAGGTTTCCCTTTAAGACATCGTAATACAACAGGGGACACGCATGTCTGGTCGTGCCACATAGCTATCTCCACCCCGAACAGAGTTAACGCTTCGGTGTGTAAGGGCTGAGAATAGCTGGGAGCCGTTCCACAGCTAATCTCACTCGTGGCTACTACTGATACTCGAGACGTAAACAAACGGACGCCATTGCTCTAATGACGTCACGCGCGTCTTTATCCTTTGTTTAGTAGCTGCCCTACTGAGACGGATTTTCCCTTGTGTGAACTTTATCGTTTTGCATCTTCGCTATGTCGTTACCTTCAGCCTCGCCTTCTTCTGGAAAGTTGAGTACAAGGTTCCAGTATTGTTTAATTAAGCTCTGGCCGTAAAGTAAATATTATTTTGCGAAATAATTGATGTTTTGTGGCAGAGCTGTGCCTCTACCGGACCCGCCATTTTATGGCGTCGTTGTTGTTTTGCATGTCTTATTTAGTTAGCCACAACAACGCTTCCGGCCTTATATACTAATCGAATACATTAGTTTATTTAGTCTTCATAGCTAGGAACTTTTATATCGTGTTTAGACGCTTTTTATCGGTCATCGATTGACCTCATACCAGTCGGCTACTATAGCCCCCAGGCCAGGAGCCTATATACAAGTGTTCATGCATGATTTATCAGTGATCCTAGACTAAGTTATGAAGATAGTGGCATTATTATTTTACAATACTTTTGACTAGTGATGCAAATGTTTTCGCCTTCAGGGACCATATAGGGGATAGGCTAGTCAGTGATTCTTACTAGCCTAACCTAACCTTAGGACCCCTATATGCTTCCTTCATCCCCTGCCTTGGCATTCCCTCTAATTAGCCTTGATCCCTTTTCTGAGTAAAGGGATTCATTGTCTAATAGAGTATTATATCGCCTCTCAGTCCTCCCTAAAGGAATGAACCCCCTTTAGGATTGCGTCTGAGAGTGAGGTTAGGCTAGCCTACCTCTATGGCTAGGATAGTCTGCGACTTTCCTGCGATAGCGATACGTCTTCTTCCTTGCCTAGTTCAGGACTTTTAGCCCTGATCTAGGTCGGGTTAGGAAGGTTTCTCTGTTCCATGCTGAAACTGTACTCTTGCACCGTTTTAGCCGATCAGCCTAATCTTAGGTTAGGGAGTGTCCTCCCTTCCCTTTGTGGCCGCTCTGGTACAGAAACCCTTCCTGGGAAGACCCCTCTCTTCTCCCTCCCCACCTATCTCTTGTATAGCCTAGCCTATGCTTAGGTTAGTTTATACTCATTTGTCCCCTGTCCTACAACTCCTCCTTAGGGTGGATGAGTAGGGCTACCCGAGCTTCCTTGTGCAGTCCGCTCTGGTACATATACCTTCATAGTGTCCTATAAGGTTAGTTCCTAGTGTAGCTCTGCATAAGGGAGTCTCCCCCCCCCCCCCATCTTGGGTGTTCCCTAGTCCTCCCTTGGGCTACCTGCTCCCGGTCCCTAGTGACCCCTGCATATGGATGATAGAGCCTGTCTCTATCATGGGTACACCCCCTCAGGGAGGGGGAGGGATGTCTGGAACCCTGAAGGTACTTCCTGCATCCTTCCCCCCCCCTCCCCCTGTCTCTCTATCTATCCGGGTGCCGGTCTCTTGCCGCCTCTTATGCCGGCAATACCTGCCTCTTGGTGACTTCCCTACCCTTGCCGCCAGCCCCCCGTGTACCGAGGGACTGCCGGCTGCCGCCGGCTACTACCGGCGGCTCTCCTACTCCTATCTAATCGTCCGCTTGCCGGTCGATCTCCGGAGTGCCGGCATATACTGCCGGCAACCCGATACTACCTGTACCATCCTTACCCCAGTCACCAATCCGGCATCCTCCGGCTGCCGGAGCCGCCGCTCCCTGCCGGCGTGCCGCCGTTGTGCCGGCGGCCGCCATCCTGGTATCTAACTGACTTTTGAAAATTGTCTGTTCTAATGCCAGAATCTATGCTGGAGCGAGCTCCGGCGTGCCGGCGGCTTGCCGGATACCCCGGAGGCGTCAAGAATACTTGCACCCCCTCTCTGTAGCTATCATAAGACTAAGATAGCCCTACCTGGCAAATAGATAAGCTGCTTTGCTTCTAAGATCAGTACCTAGTACTGCTCTATTAGTGATCATGCTGTCTCTTTGCATTCTTCTATTTCCAGCATGCTATGTGCATCTTAGCACGGCTGGTTGCCAGAAGCAGTTACCCTTAATGAGACCTTCTGGCTCTTATCTGGGAACCGAATGAATTCGATCCCAACCTTGTCCTTGGCTTTCCATGGAGTTCCAATATAATGGGAATCCTAGGAAACTATATCCAATGATCTCGGTCATTTGGATTATCCCAGGACCAAGCCTATGGTAACCAGCCGGGCGAGATGCATGGAGCGTGTTCTCCTTTACTGTTTCACTCTCTATGCATCACACCTTCTATAAGTTAAAATTAATGATTAATATTAACTTAATTTAAGAGCCATTCCTATGACTCCCCCATACTCATTTTCTCTTTCTTCCACAGGAGGAGCAGATGAAGTGCGATTTCGCATACTGTGCCGTGAAACGCTCCCAGTTTTACGGACATACGGCGTGCAGGACTCACGCCCCTTGCTCAGACAAGAAAGGGGATTGGAAGTTCTGGAATCCACTGGAATGTACGGTCTGCCAGGCCTACCTAGTTGAGGCCTTCCATAACCCTCCCTCAGCGGAGGTTAGAGACATTGCTCGTGAGAAACTGCGCAAGTGGGTGCGTGGTTTTCAGAGGAATGCCACTGGACCGTACCTGGCCACCGAAGAACTGAGGTCCCTGCTGTTCCCTAAGGCCTCCCCTGATTCAGTGGTTCCAAAGGAAGCAATCCCCACTGTCCAAATTACGGTGGAACCTGATGTGGTCATGGCTCAGTCCATGCACGAGTGTCGCCTAGATTCCGAAGAGGATGAACAGATCTCTGACGTCTCGGAAGACACGGAGAAGACGCTTATGGCTCAAGGAGCCGAAGAGGACGAAGACAAGGTGGAATACACCGAGTCGGAGATTGGAGCTACTCCCTCGTCCATCCCTCCGCCTACTCCTACACCGACGGATGTGTCCATTCCGTCTACCTCCTCGACCCCGGATCCTTCTTCTTCTACACAAGAACTGATCCGACTGATTAGAGCTGTCATGGACGACAGACTGAAGGAGAACCAGGAGTCCATCAGGTCTATGATTGGATCCAGAGAACCGAAGAAGATCTCGGTTAAGGATCTCCCAGCTTGCTCTCATGCCAACCCGTGGAGGTATGCAGAGCATATGGTTATTGCGACCGGCAGGATCTTTGTTAGTGACAAAATCGGCACGGTCCCGTTGGAAGATGTGGAATTCTTCCCAAGCTTCGAGGCCTACCCGGACTGTTACGTCCGGCTTCGTTCTGAACCTGCCTCGAAGGAGGAGACCGAACCTAAGGAAGAGATAGTGTTCGATCTCGCAAAGGCCCAGGCTATGCTAGCCTCCGCATTTAAGAGCAGGGGCTTTACCTGCTCTAAGCTTCCTGCCTTGAGCAAGAAGCATCCTACTTATGTCGCTCCCGACACTGCGATTCTTCCATTTTTGGAAAAGGCCTTGGCTGCATGCCTTAAAGCGGCGGAAGAAGGGAAACCCTGCCCTGCACTGGAGGAGTGCAGACCCTTCTCCATCGTTACGCCCCCTGACACTAGACAATGGAAAGATGTCCAACATACTTTCGTTGTGGGTAGGCTCGATCCTGACGTTGCCGGACGTCAGTTTAATGAAGACCTCCCTAAGCTCAATGATCACCTCCTTCGCCGGGAACAAGACACGAAGGAGAGGCTTGCAGCGTCTCTTTCTCATCAAGTCCAACTTGAAGTTATGGCCTGTGACACAGCAGTACCCGATCACTACATGGTACTGGCCAAATCCCACTTACTCACGGTAATGAAGGACTTGTACCATTTCATAAAGGCTCGTAGAGCCTGTCGTGAATTCGTGTTTGTCGGTGCCACCGTGAAACACGAACCCCGGAGGCTGATTTCCTCCAACATCTGGGGAAAGCACCTGTTTCCTTCGGACCTTGTCAAGGAAATAACGGACAGAGCCGCCACGGAGAATAGGAACCTTCTCCACAAGTGGGGCATGTCCAGGAAAAGGAAAACCTCTCAGGACGATGGACCTCAGCCTAAGAGGAAACCTCAGAAACCGAAACCCCAGCAACGTCAACAAAGACGTCAGTTTCCGGGACCCGCTACCTCCCAAGTGGTTGCCCAACCACAACAGACCTTTCAATTGGTCCCCCAACCGGTGTTGTCACAGTCACCGGTCTTCACCCCTGCCTTTGAGCAGCCATCCACTACCTTTCATGCCAGAGGTAGAGGCTCGTCCAGGGGTGCAAGCAGAGACGCCTCTCGTCGTCCCTCCAGAGGTAGAGGAGGAAAGGGAGCTAGCGGCCGAGGCAACAAGTCCTCGGGACACCAGAAGCAATGAAGTGCTTCCGGTGGGAGGAAGACTCCGCCAATTCCAGGATCGTTGGACCTTCGATCCTTGGGCACACAGCATCATCAAGAACGGTCTAGGCTGGAGTTGGGTGCAACCACCCCCAATCTTCCAGCGGTTCTTCCAACAATCGACCCCCATTCTGGAAGAATATGTTCTAGACCTCTTGAACAAGAAGGTGATAAGGAAGGTAAAGTCCACCAGGTTCCAAGGGAGACTGTTTTGCGTTCCCAAGAAGGACTCAGACAAGCTCAGAGTCATTCTGGACTTATCCCCCCTCAACAAGTTCATAGAGAACAACAAATTCAAGATGCTGACGCTTCAACAAATAAGGACCCTTCTGCCTCAAGGTTCCTACACGGTCTCTATAGACCTGGCGGATGCCTATTGGCACATTCCAATGAACCATCACGCTTCCTCCTACCTAGGATTTCGACTCCAAAGGAAAAGCTACGCCTTCCGGGCCATGCCATTCGGCCTCAATGTGGCCCCTCGGATCTTCACGAAGCTGGCAGACGCCATAGTACAACAGCTCCGCCTAAGAAACGTCCAGGTGATGGCCTACCTCGACGACTGGCTAGTCTGGGCTCCATCGCCCGAAGAGTGTACAAAGTCTTGCGACAAAGTTACCCAGTACCTAGAACACCTGGGATTCAAGATCAACGAGAAGAAATCTCGCCTCTCTCCGGCTCAGAAGTTTCAGTGGCTGGGAATCCACTGGAATCTTCAGTCACACCGCCTTTCCATCCCCCAGAAGAAAAGGAAGGAAATAGCAGGGTCTGTCAAGCGACTACTGAAATCCAAACGCATTTCAAGACGACAGCAGGAACGAGTTCTAGGCTCTCTACAATTCGCCTCAGTGACAAACCCAGTGCTTCGTGCACAGCTAAAGGATGCCGCGGGAGTCTGGAGACGATCGGCATCCATCGCTCGAAGAGACCTCAAGAGACGGCTTCCAAACAGACTTCGACGCCTCCTAAAGCCGTGGTCGGAAGCAATGGCCCTGAAAAGGTCCATTCCTCTCCAACACCCTCCTCCTTCACTCAACATCCACACGGATGCCTCACTGGAGGGCTGGGGAGGTCACTCCCACCTGAAACAAGCTCAAGGGACCTGGTCTCCACTATTCAAGACGTTCCACATAAACATCTTGGAGGCCATGGCGGTCCTTCTTACTCTGAAGAAGCTATCCCCGCCGCCCTCGATCCACATCCGTCTAACCCTAGACAACTCGGTGGTAGTTCGTTGTCTCAATCGCCAAGGCTCAAGATCGCCCCAGATAAATCAGGTGCTTCTCCCAATCTTCCGTCTGGCGGAGAAGAAGAAGTGGCACCTGTCTGCAGTTCACCTACAAGGATTCCGCAACGTGACAGCGGATGCTCTATCTCGGACAAACCCGATAGAGTCGGAATGGTCTCTAGACGCAAGATCATTCTCCTTCATCTCTCATCAAGTCCCAGAACTTCAGATAGATCTCTTTGCAACGAGCGACAACAATCAACTTCCTCTGTACGTAGCCCCGTACGAGGACCCCAAGGCAGAAGCGGTGGACGCCATGTCACTGGACTGGAACAGATGGTCCAAGATATACCTGTTCCCTCCCACCAACCTTCTGTTGAAAGTCCTCTCCAAACTGAGAACCTTCAAAGGGACAGCGGCCCTAGTGGCTCCCAAGTGGCCCCGGAGCAACTGGTACCCCCTGGTCCTGGAGCTGCAGCCCAAGCTGATCCCTCTCCCGGGCCCAGTTCTCTCTCAACAAGTACAGAAGTCGACTGTCTTCGCTTCATCATCGAAAATCAAGGACCTTCATCTCATGATTTTCTCTCCCTTGCCGCAAAGAAGAGGTTTGGGATCTCGAAGAAAAGTCTAGACTTCCTAGAGGAATACAAGACCGAATCCACGAGACGGCAATATGAATCATCCTGGAGGAAATGGGTCTCCTTTGTTAAAGCAAAAAATCCTAAAGAAATCACCATTGATTTCTGTATGTCCTTCTTCATTCACCTTCATGGACAAGGATTAGCAGCCAATACGATTTCGACCTGCAAATCGGCTTTGACTAGACCAATTCTATACGCTTTCCAAATTGATCTGTCCAGCGACATCTTTAACAAACTGCCGAAAGCATGTGCTCGCCTACGCCCAGCACCCCCTCCGAAACCGATCTCCTGGTCACTAGACAAGGTGCTCCATTTCGCCTCCAACTTGGACAACGATTCATGCCCCCTCAAGGATCTGACTCAGAAAGTTATATTTTTATTTGCTCTCGCCTCGGGAGCTCGAGTCAGCGAAATAGTGGCATTATCAAGAGAAGAGGGACACATCCTGTTTGCTGATTCAGGAGAAGTGACCCTCTCCCCTGATCCGACGTTTCTCGCCAAAAATGAATTACCCACCAAAAGATGGGGCCCTTGGAGAATATGCCCCCTGAAGGAGGATGTCTCTCTATGTCCAGTAGAGAGCCTCAAGGTCTATCTTCGCAGAACTTCAAACTTTGGTGGAGGCCAACTCTTCAAAGGAGAAACATCGGGCAGCGACCTGTCACTGAAACAATTAAGAGCGAAAATCACCTACTTCATTCGCAGAGCGGATCCGAACAGTACACCCGCTGGTCATGATCCTAGAAAAGTGGCATCTTCTCTGAACTTCTTTCAGAGCATGGACTTTGAGAGCCTTAAAAACTTTACGGGCTGGAAGTCCTCGCGAGTTTTCTTTAAACATTATGCGAAACAAGTGCACGAAATCAAACATTTTGTGGTAGCCGCAGGTAGTGTTATGAAACCTGCACCTAACTCTGCGTAGAACAGTGAGTTACTTGGGACTCTAACTCTTCGGGTGCCTATGTTGACCCTCGAGTGATTCATAGTGATGTCTAAAAACACTTAGTGCTTTTATAACTGTTCTTATCCCAGGTGAAATGTCATAGTGTTACACAAGTGCCGCATGCCTTGAGCATGGTGTGTTATTTAAAGACTTGCGTTCCTCGAGAACGAGTACCTACTAATCCTGAAATTCCCTTTCAGATTCAAGAGCAAGCCTTTATTTCTATGTACATTATTATTACTGTAAATGAACTTTACTTTTGCTGTAAATTATTTAATTTCTGCATTGTGAAATAAAATTTCTATTTTATTACTTATGCGTCTCTTTCAGCTCCTACTTACTATGAAATACATACTGTCATAGTTTTATTTACTCCTCCTTTCTTATGGTCATGAAGAATTTAAGATGTCCATTCCTAAATTATATTCACCTTGCCTCAGTAAGGTTCCTACACGAATACTTACTTCTGATAATCAGGAGATGAACTCTACGCACAGTGCCCAACCACCACTGGCCTACTTCAGAATGTTCCTATACAAATATCAAACATTCTGCTTCATCTCTAAGCTCTTAAAAAGTTCTTCTGTCAAGATGAATAGCCCTTCAATACCACTTTGACGTCGGCATAGCCCATGGGAACTTCCTACCAATGGGGGGCAGGATATTTCGTTCCTATGGTTCTTACCTAAGATTACTTTGCTGTTTTGTCAATGCCTAGGCACTTAACTCTGGGGGAAAATCTACCACGATACATTGATTCTCTGGTACTCTTCCATCAGGACGCCATGGCTTGAGCCCAAAAAACGGATTTTGAGCGAAGCGAAAAATCTATTTTTGGGTGAGATAGCCATGGCGTCCTGATGGACCCTCCCTACTACTTCGTTCAGTTTGCTCCCACCCTACACAATTGTATCATGGTGATGGGCAGCAACTGGCGCCAGGATAAAGACGCGCGTGACGTCATTAGAGCAATGGCGTCCGTTTGTTTACGTCTCGAGTATCAGTAGTAGCCACGAGTGAGATTAGCTGTGGAACGGCTCCCAGCTATTCTCAGCCCTTACACACCGAAGCGTTAACTCTGTTCGGGGTGGAGATAGCTATGTGGCACGACCAGACATGCGTGTCCCCTGTTGTATTACGATGTCTTAAAGGGAAACCTTTGAGATACTCGCTCCAGAAGTTAGAATTCTGTGATAACCTGTGGTTAAATTCTCTGGGAATATCTTAGTAGTCTTATACCCAAGGAAGCTACCAAACAGGAACCTTCCATCAGGACGCCATGGCTATCTCACCCAAAAATAGATTTTTCGCTTCGCTCAAAATCCGTTTATTATCGTTTACTTTGATTATTATTATCATTAGTGATGTTGATGATGATGATGATGATGATAATGATAATAATAATGATAGAGTAATACCATCCAAAGAAATAACAGTCCATTCTGATGATTATGAAAACACATACAACAACAATGATAATAATAATAATAATAATAATAATAATAATAATCATTCTGCTAATTATAAAGCACTAATAATAATAATAATAATAATAATAATAATAGTCCTTCTACTAGTTATAAAGCACTAATAATAATAATAATAATAATAATAATAATAGTAATCCTTCTGCTAATTATAAAGCACTAATAATAATAATAATAATAATAATAATAATAATAATAATAGTCCTTCTACTAGTTATAAAGCACTAATGATAATAATAATAATAATAATATTAGCCCTTCTACTACTACTACTACTACTACTACTACTACTACTATATAATAATAATAATAATAATAATAATAATAATAATAATAATAATAATAATAGACTTCTAATGATTACAAAGTAATAATAATAATAATAATAATAATAATAATAATAATAATAATAATAATAATAATAATAAAACTGAAACGGTCTACACAAACGTAACACTGGAGTGAAAGGGAAAAATCCCCTACTAGCGGATGGGCGGTGGGGCATCTTCGCACTATATATTTTCTCCTTTGTTCATCACGAAATAATGTAAAAAAGCGAAAAAATTTGTATCTTCTGTAATAAATAGGTCGCTTTTCCAGCTTTCTGTTTTAGAAAAGAGCGGAAACTTTGTCTTTCTATTTTAGAAAGGAACGGAAATGTTCTGTTTTGTAAATGAAGAGGATGAAGTTTGTCTTGCATATTTACGATAACTCAAAGTAATGAATGGTTCTTATCTCTCTCTCTCTCTCTCTCTCTCTCTCTCTCTCTCTCTCTCTCTCTCTCTCTCTCTCTCTCTCTCTGGTAATTTCTTTACATAGAAAAGAGCAAATACATTGAACAGACTTCCAGCGGGGATAGTGAACAGTAGGCCTAATACGGTAAACGAATTCAAGAATAAGTTAGACAAGATCATTAAAATTCTATAAACGTTTAAACTAATTCGCTCTAGCCAAAAGCAAATGGAGCTTCATATAATTCTCTCTCTCTCTCTCTCTCTCTCTCTCTCTCTCTCTCTCTCTCTCTCAACAGGAAACAGAAGCGATCACGTGACTCACTATGGGTTGGCTCCTCCCATCAGCCGGTGACGCATAAACCAAAATACAATGGGGTCCTAATGTTCTCGGCAATACGGATTATCTGATGTCTATCTGAAGTATATTCTTCATTGTATTTTGGGAAAAATATATATTTAGATATATTTATTGAACGAATTTGATATATGCTCTCTAATTTTGCAAATTATCTATGAGATTCTATCTCAACATTAGACCTAGCCAAGGTGAAACCCTTACTAGGCCTAGTCTAGTTATCTCAGTGGGCGAATACGAATAAATTTCAGGAAATATTAATGAAAGTTGAATTGATATTTGTAAGCATGAAAATTATACGCGCATTTGAGAGCGTGCACGAGCGCACGAGAATTGTAAAACCTTCCCCAAGAGTAATTGGTGAGATCAGCTTGTTAAGGACCAAGGGTTGAGTCACTTAACGGATCGTGACAAAAACGCAACTTTCTCTACTTAATTATCGGTTTTTTTCGCTACAAAGAACTCTGTGGGTTACGTGAATATTCTATTATATCTACGTACTTAGTTTTACTCATAGCAGTAATGCATTAAATTCTATCAGCATAATCATGTTTTGACATTACAATTTAAGGTCATCGGAGTCTGTTTTAGAGAAAGAATATACTCTAAAATGTAATCTATTAATCAACATGAAAACACACACACACACACACACACACACACACACACATATATATATATATATATATATATATATATATATATATATATATATATATATATATATATATATATATGTGTGTGTGTGTGTGTGTGTGTGTGTGTGCGTGTATTCTCGTAATTCAGTAGCCAAGCATACAGACCGATTGAATGATCATTCTATTATTCATGGCCTGTCTAAGCCTACTAATGAAAGTATAAAATAGATCTTTGAAGAAGGAAAACTACAGATATCCGATAAAATAGTCCAAAGCTTGGCCGTGGAGGAAAAAAATAACCGAGCTATGTAATCAGAGAATTGCAGATTTGCACATGAGAAAAATATAAGATAATTCCATAACAGAAGCACTAGACTTTAGTCATCTTCTGTGGGAAAAAATTCGGAGTTTAAAAAAAGGAAAACAGCAGATAGTTTATCTCAAATGACTGTCTCTCTCTCTCTCTCTCTCTCTCTCTCTCTCTCTCTCTCTCTCTCTCTCTCTCTCTCTCTCTCTTTCGTTCGTTTTATCTAGGAAAATATTTGAGGGAAACAGGATTATTCTGCTGACATTGAGTTTATGAAGTTATTTTTAAGTTTCATTCAACTTAGGTCTAGAAGTAAACAATGAAAAATTCTTTTGTGTATGTATTGCGTTACCAGCCAGTCATGATCAGTATTCCATAAGTGGTGGTACTTATTATTTATACATTACGCAATAAATTAATGTTATATGGTTTACCTCTCTCTTTGTGTGTGTGCTGATAATGAAAATGTTAGGATTATAAAAACTTATTACGCTCTTATCTTTAAGGTCTTAGAATTACTTTAGAATAGTTTCTCTACAAAAAAAAATCCCACTAAACAAAACCATAACAACAAATTATAGTAAATCTCTCTCTCTCTCTCTCTCTCTCTCTCTCTCTCTCTCTCTCTCTCTCTCTCTCTCTGTGTGTGTGTGTGTGTGTGTGTGTGTGTGTGTGTGTGTATGAGCCTATTAAAAATCAAAGAATTACTTTAAAATAGTTTCTCTAAAACAAATCC
>NC_090742.1:61980733-62005175 GCF_036898095.1 Palaemon carinicauda | reverse complement strand
TTTTTACATTACAATTTAAGGTCATCGGAGTCTGTTTTAGAGAAAGAATATACTCTAAAATGTAATCTATTAACATGAAAAACACGGACACACTCACACACACACATTATATATATATATACACACACACACACACACACACACATATATATATATATATATATATATATATATATATATATATATATATATATATGTGTGTGTGTGTGTGTGTGTGTGTGTGTGTGCGTGTATTCTCGTAATTCAGTAGCCAAGCATACAAACCGATTGAATGATTATCCCATTATTCATGGCCTGTCTAATCCTACTAATAAAAGTATAAAATAGATATTTGAAGAACGAAAACTACAGAAATCCGATAAAATAGTCCAAAGCTTGGCCGTGGATGAAAAAAAAAATGTATGAGATAATTCCATAACAGAAGCACTAGACTTTAGTCATCTTCTGTGGGAAAAAATGCGGAGTTTAAAAAAAGGAAAACAGCAGATAGTTTATCTCAAATGACTGTCTCGTTCACGGACGCTGATATGACTCGTGCATCGTCACAGTGGGTGATCACCGTGACTCTCTCTCTCTCTCTCTCTCTCTCTCTCTCTCTCTCTCTCTCTCTCTCTCTCTCTCTCTCTCGTTTATTTCGTTCGTTTTATATAGGAAAATATCTGAGGGGAAAAAGGATTATTCTACTGACATGGAGTTTAAGAAGTTATTTTCAAGTTTCATTCAACTTAGGTCTAGAAGTAAACACCTCTCTCTCTCTCTCTCTCTCTCTCTCTCTCTCTCTCTCTCTCTCTCTCTCTCTCGTTTATTTCGTTCGTTTTATATCAGAATATATTAGAGGGAAACAGGATTATTCTGCTGACATGGAGTTTATGAAGTTATTTCTAAGTTTCATTCAACTTGGGTCTAGAAGTAAACAATGAAAAATATAACACGGACAAATTCGTTACCTACCAGTTATGATCAGTATTCCATAAATGGTGGTACTTATTATTTATACATTACACAATAAATTAATGTTAGCCTATATGGTGATCTCTTTGTGTGTGTGCTGATAATGAAAATATTGGGATTATAACAACTTACTACGCTCGTATCTTTATGGTCTTATTATAAATGATATATTGTTTAGAATAATTTCTCGTCAAATTCATTAAAAAAATCTTCACAGGAAATCATAACAAATTACAGTAATGAATTTCTCTCTCTCTCTCTCTCTCTCTCTCTCTCTCTCTCTCTCTCTCTCTCTCTCTCTCTCTCTCTCTGGACACACACACAGAGACTACCAAAAGGATATTGCACAAATAGAGAGTGTACAAAGGTCCTATACTGCTAGAATAGAAGAAGTGAAGGACCTTGACTACTGGGAAAGACTGCAAATTTTAAAACTATACAGTCTAGAAAGGAGAAGAGAACGCTACATGATAATACAAGCATGGACGCAAATAGAAGGAATTACTGAAAACATCATGGAGCTAAAAATATCAGAAAGAGCAAGCCGAGGTAGATTAATAGTGCCAAAAACTATACCAGGAAAACTAAGGAAGGCGCACAGGACATTAATCCACTACGCACCAGCATCGATAATGCAGCGACTATTCATTGTGCTGCCAGCTCATCTTAGAAACATATCAGGAGTGAGCGTAGATGTGTTTAAGAATAAGCTCGATAAATACCTAAGATGCATCCCAGACCATCCAAGACTGGAAGATGCAAAATACACCGGAAGATGCATTAGCAACTCTCTGGTGGATATACGAGGTGCCTCACACTGAGGGATCTGGGGGAACCCCCCCCCCCAAAAAAAAAAAAATAAGGCAATAAGGCAAGGGCCTATTAAAAATCAAAGAACTACTTTAGAATAGTTTCTCTAAAAAAAAAATCCCACTAAAGAAAACCATAACAACAAATTATAGTAAAAATCTCTCTCTCTCTCTCTCTCTCTCTCTCTCTCTCTCTCTCTCTCTCTCTCTCTCGAATAGTAGTGATTGTTCTCATAACTTCCGAAAGAAAAAAGTTCCAAGGACTCCAAATCATAATATGCCTCGGACGACAGAGGACGTATTATAGTGTTATTTTTGTCCTCTTTGGGAAAAAATTCCTGTGTGGTCATTATTCACGCTGCCATTATTCATACCGTAAAATGTTGCAAATATAGACCTATGTAATCTCTCCTATATAATAAAGAACAAGAAGTGCCTGTGTATATATGTATACACACACACACACACACACACACACACACACACATATATATATATATATATATATATATATATATATATATATATATATATATATATATATATATATATTACTCCCATTATTCCTCCAAGCGCTCAGCTCTACCCGTCCCTTGGGTAGGGGGAAAGGAAGTAGTCATACACAGGTGAGAGGGGTGTGTACGTGTGTGAGCATATATGCTTAAAATACTTAGCCGTCATTATTGACGGGTCGCATAAATTAGCAATTAATAATTGAAAACAGACCGGTTTTTTTGGCTGTTTATTATGAGAGAGAGAGAGAGAGAGAGAGAGAGAGAGAGAGAGAGAGAGAGAGAGAGAGAGAGAGAGAGACCCAAAAATTCCCCCATCCCAAAAACATTACTTCTATCACAGGTGTCATTATCCTCTTAAAAATTACAGGAAAATTACGGCTGGGGGAATTTTACAAATTTACCACCTGACGCACTCGGTGTATTAGCGGTACCTAGCCACAGGGCGCTTCGCGAGAAAAACCACAAGGCTCACTTTGTTTGCTGCAATAACAACAAAACCAGTCACGCGGACATTGAAGGCCATGTAGGGCTCCATTATTGCTGACGTAGGATTAGTTTTCTCTCTTTTTAATGTGGTTTTTAGTTTGTGATGAATTGAATACAAGCTACTCTTACTGACGTTTAAGATACTGAACCAAAATATCTAAATATCTAAAAGAATGCCTGAACAAAGTAGAACTAGAAACAAATGTTACTATAAGACACATGAGTGACAAACATATCTGAACCAGGAACAAATAGTAAATTCGGTGAAAGGGCTTTCAGCTACTGTGCGCCTAGACATTATGATAAATTATTGCTGACGTAGGATTAGTTTTCTCTCTTTTTAATGCAGTTTTTAGTTTGTGATGAACAAATGTTACTATTAGACACAGAATGACAAACATAGAGTATCTGAACCAAGCACAAATAGTAAATTTGGTGAAAGGGCTTTCAGCTACTGTGCGCCTAGACATTATAATAAATTATTGCTGACGTAGGATTAGTTTTCTCTCTTTTTAATGTGGATTTTATTTTGTGATGACCAAATATTACTATTAGACACAATGACAAACATAGAGTATCTGAACTAAGAACAATTAGTAAATTTGGTGAAAGGACTTTCAGCTACTGTGCGCCTAGACATTATAATAAACTGCCAACTGAAATGAAGGACTTAAAGGGAGCAATTGAATTGAAGAAGAAACTAAAGACATTATTTTTCACAAGATCATATGATTTGGAAGATGCTACAATCAAAGAATTGTATAAGTTATAATGAAAGTGTTTCGTTA
The DNA here is from genome assembly GCF_036898095.1 of Palaemon carinicauda. Taxonomy (NCBI): domain Eukaryota; kingdom Metazoa; phylum Arthropoda; class Malacostraca; order Decapoda; family Palaemonidae; genus Palaemon; species Palaemon carinicauda. The sequence goes on along the minus strand of NC_090742.1, from coordinate 62,001,626 downwards.
GATGATTAATATGGACCCGCCCGAGAAGTAGTCCACTCGACTTCAGTGGAGGGTTGGATTTAAACCCAAAACAAGGAAACAAGCAAGATGTGTGTGTCTTTTTATCTCCAATAAGAATATAGTGACGAAACGTCCGCAAATATGATTCACATTCCCATTATATAATTGATCTTACGTATTTGTCATTACGTATGGCCTAATGTATTAAATCTCCCCTATATAGTATAATATTATCATCTACGACTATTGACGCAAAGGACCTCGGTTAGATTTCGCCAGTTGTCTCTGTCTTGAGATTTTTATACTTTGGAGCCCCAGAGAGTAACATTCAACATATTTTGGACCCGCCCCCAAAGATTAACATTCAAAATACTTTGAGATTAACATTCAACATACTTTGAAGCCCCAGAGATTAACATTCAAAATACTTTGAGATTAACATTCAACATACTTTGAAGCCCCAGAGATTAACATTCAATATACTTCGAAGCCACAGAGATTAACATTCAATATATCTTGGACCCCCAGAGATTAACATTAAACATATCTTGGACCCCCAGAGATTAACATTCAACATAATTTGAAGCCTCAGAGATTAACATTCAACATATCTTGGACTCCCAGAGATTAACATTCAACATACTGTGCCAAAGATATTAACATTCAACATATTTTGGACACTCAGAGATTAACATTCAACATAATTGGACCCCCAGAAATTAACATTGAAAAATTTTCTGGAGACCCAGAGATTAACATTCTTCATTAACTTCTGTCTGATTTATAATTAGAAAAAAAAAACTTAATGAAATAGTTAACAGAGTAAACAAAATATTATCAGACAGGCTGCAAATATATTGTTCATCAACCAATCTGTTATTTGCTCGCAATTTGCAACCGGAAATACTCGAAGGCGGAGTCAAACATTCACTCACCGCTGAACTCGTGAGCTTTACAGCAATGTAAACCTTAACTTCTGCGAACTGAGAGAACATTTTCCTTTGTGTAGTTTCCGTGAACAGACAAGAACAGTTTTTTAGATCTCTCTCTCTCTCTCTCTCTCTCTCTCTCTCTCTCTAACGAAACAAAGAAAGAAGATGAAGACATCATGATACAAGAACAGTTTTTAAGAGTTCTCTCTCTCTCTCTCTCTCTCTCTCTCTCTCTCTCTCTCTCTCTCTCTCTCTCTCTCTCTCTCAAACAAAACAAAGAAAGATAGACAGATTATGATAAAATATCTAACATTTCAAAAATATAATATATAGTGACGATAGAACAATCTGATTACGAAAATAAACATTAAAACTTCGCAATTTCATTCGTCTCGGGACAAAAACTTCTCGAGTGCATTATGCCGTAACCATGTTACGCTACTTGCTCTCTCTCTCTCTCTCTCTCTCTCTCTCTCTCTCTCTCTCTCTCTCTCTCTCTCGCTCATAAATCAGTCGATATGACACATCGTACCCCATTTAAGTGTTAATTGATTTCCACACCCATTACAACATAATACAGTATCGGCAGACTGAAGTTACATGGCAATGGGACCTTGATGAAATAAGAAACCATGTCGTCTTCTCTCTCTCTCTCTCTCTCTCTCTCTCTCTCTCTCTCTCTCTCTCTCTCTCAGCTGCCACTTCCTGGACAATGAAATGCTGAAATATATTCCGGGCTGTCCACCCCATGAGCAAGTGGGGCGTGCTGGTACATGGCCAGCATGATCTTCCTACTACTACGGACAAATTGGAATTTCACAGCAATATTATTCGGTTTAATGCTTTCTTCAGTAGTGGATCACCTAGAAACATTTAGAATAAGAGCTTTGGAATAAACATGATTCTTGTTGATTTATATATATATTATTATTATTATTATTATTATTATTATTAATTGCTAAGTTACAACCCTAGTTGGAAAAGCAGGATGCTGTAAGCCCAGGGGCTCCAACAGGGAAAATAGCCCAGTGAGGAAAGGAAACAAGGAAAATAAAATATTTTAAGAAGAGTAACATTTGAATAAATATCTCCTATACAAACTATAAAAATTTCATTAAAACAAGAGGAAGAGAAATTAGATAGAATAGTGTGCCCGAGTGTACCCTCAAGCAAGAGAACTCTAACCCAAGACAGTGGAAGACCATGGTACAGAGGCTATGACACTACCCAAGATTAAAGAACAATGGTTTTCTTTACTTTGATAAATATAAGTTAGCTTCATTTTGGTAACGTGTGTGTGTGTGTTTGAATGCATGTACTACGTATGTAATTAAACACGCACGTTTATGACTATAAAACCAGATAGATTCTACACTTCTGAAGCCGTTTTCATATTCACATAGGTCCGTGAGCTTAAAGGAATTATATCCTAAATAGTGTATGCCACCCCTTTCTCCAGGGTTTGACAACACCCTCTCCCCCATACCCGAGGGACGAGGAAAGCTGAGCATGACCGAAAAGATTATATATATATATATATATATATATATATATATATATATATATATATATATATATATATACACACACACACACATATATATATATATATATACTGTATATATATATATATATATATATATATATATATATATATATATATATACAGTATACATATATATATGTATATATACACAGTATATATATATATATATATATATATATATATATATATATATATATATATATATATATATATATATACTGTATATATACATATACATATATATATATATATATATATATATATATATATATATATATACATGTATATATATATATAGCTTATATCTATATCTATAGCCAGACACTTGCTCTTTATCATATAACGGAGAGTATTGCCAAAATCCTCAATACGGAGAGTATCCAACGCGGTGTCGAATACCGATGAAGCACAAAGACGCGTTCAACTGCTTGACAACTCTTCTTTGTTTTGCGAGTGAGTCGTCTGAACGAAGCCATTCATTCAGCTCTCGTCCTGAGAAGAATCTCGTATAGCCAGAGACAGTAATGGTTTCATCTCTATTTCATGATTTCTTCATTAATTTCTATCTATTAATTATTCTTATTATCTATTTTATTTGTTATTTTCCTATCTGTAATTCTATTTGGCATTTTCTTTCAAATATTCTTATCTATTTTCATTTCGAACTTGGGGAAAATAGCCCAGTGAGGAAAGGAAGTTTAAGAACAATAATAACATTAAAATAAATCTTTCATATATAAACTATAAAAACTTGAAAATAACAAAAGGATAAAAACTTCAAAATAACAAGAGAAAGAGAAACAGGATAGAATATTGTGCCCGAGTGTACCCTCAAGCAAGAGATCTCTAACCCAAGACAGTGGAAGACCACGGTACAGAGGCTATGGCACTACCCAAGACTAGAGAACAATGGTTTGATTTTGGAGTGTCCTCCTAGAAGAGCTGCTTATCAAAAGTAACAACGGCTTTGACTTTTGTGCTTCTGTGAGACATCGTATCTTCCCTTTTACAATAAAGAACAAGTATCTGGATATCTTTATATATTTCCTGTTACGCTCAGGGAGGAGGAGTAGTCATACCCTGTTAAGAAGGGGTACCCCTAGTGGTACACTCGGAAACCAGACCCCAAGAAATTGCCGAATCAGCTGGTTGCAGTTGGGAAAGGGGAAGGGATGGAATGGGTTGAATCTGTGCTTGCGTGTGTACATGTATATCTATCTAAATAATTAGCCGTCATATTTGACAGGTCGCGTACACTAATATGAAATAAATAAAGATAAAAATCTCTTTCATAACTGCCAAAACTCTAAACGAGAAAGGAATAACTTCGAGCAACTTCGAACCAAAGAAAACGCAAGTAAATCCTGTAGTGAAGACAGAAATGTCCTTGGGTCAATTATATCTTCACAATTCTACTTATTGCCAGAACAGGGTGCCCATATAGTGAAGGCATGAGGAGGTGGGTGATCGTATCACCTACCTAATGGCTACTACCCAGCATCCTCCCTACCCCCCTATCACCTACCTAATAGCTACTACCCATCACCCCGCCTACCCCCCTATCACCTACCTAATGGCTACTACCCAACACCCCCCTACCCCCCTATCACCTACCTAATGGCTACTACCCAACACCCCCCTACCCCCCTATCACCTACCTAATGGCTACTACCCAACAACCCCCCTCTATTCCCAGTAAACGTGGAAATGGTACATTCTCGAAACTTCGTCACGTTTGGGCTATGGGACAAATTGCTGTTGTATTAAAACTCATCTTCCGCTCTGGCGTCATTTAGTGTCTTTTATCAAGATGGATATAACTGTCTTTTACAGGTATTTTGTTCTTGCAAAATCGCTGTATTGCAAGCAACTTGCAATATATGGCAATATCCAGATTTTTATACGGAAATGAAAATGTAGCAGTAAAAAAAGATCCAGAATCTCGCCGAGGAAGGGAAACAAAGTGTTGCATTAAAATGAATGCAAATGAAATACATAAAAGCATCATTGTAATGAAGGAGAAAAAAAAAAACAAGGAGTGATAAGGTTCCCTTTTTTTAAATAAGCTAAATCATGCAAAGTCCTTGGGAAACATGATAAAACTTAGGAGTAAAAAAGTCCTTAGGGGTATAACTAAAGACAAAAATAAATAATTATTTAAATATTACTGATTTTACGACAAAATGAAAAAGTTAATCAATACGTTATTCATAATTAAAACTAATATTTCAAGAAATATTATACGTTTTTTTACGACAATCGGTAGGCGAGATATTCATTTATTATTGGTATTACTGTTATAGATATTATTATTATTATTATTATTATTATTATTATTATTATTATTATTATTAGCAGATGTAAAAGAAGTAGTGATTAACGATGTAATAACAAATATTCTTGTAACTTATATTTTTTACCTTCTTTCATGTATCCCCTTTAAGAATCAAGAAAATATACACACCCGGATCTCATGAAAATAATATACACGTATAGACTTTTGTGCGGCTACAAAGATAGATTACTAGGATTCTGCCCTAAGCACTTTATTTCCTACTTCAGTGGCCATATTTGCATCCTTTCATTTGATTCTTGATCAGCTGGTAGTTTTGTACTTTATGTTCTCTCTCTTTTTTTAAACGGTTGCTTATAAAGTATGTAATTTATCCATTCTTCTTTCTGAGATAAATGAAAATGTCTAATACGCCTTTATTCTTGACCGAATGGTAAAATTTAATAATTTTTTTCCTCTTAACAAACCACGAAAATAAACTAAACTTTTTCACTTAGCCAATCAGAAAAATATGCTAAACTATTTTACTTAACCAATCAGAATAATATACTAAAATGTTTTCCACTTAACAAACCAAGAAAATATACTAAACTATTCCACTTAACCAATCAGCAAAATATACTAAACCTTTTCCACTTAATCAACCAGCAAATATACTAAACTTTTTTTCCACTTAACCAAAAAGAAAATATACTAATTTTTTTTCCACTTAACCAACCAGCAAAATATACTAAACTATTTTACTTAAAAAATCAGAATAATATACTAAAAATTTTTCCACTTAACAAACCAGGAAAATATACGAAACTATTTCACTTAACCAATCAGCAAAATATACTAAACTTTTTCCACTTAACCATCATTAAATATACTAAACTTTTTTTCCACTTAACCAACCAGAAAATATACTATTTTTTCACTTAACCAACCAGCAAATATACTATTTTTATCCACTTAACCCACCAGAAAATGTAGTAATTTTTTCCACTTAACCAACCCCCAAATATACTAATTTTTTCCACTTAAACCAACCAGAAAAATATTAAACTTTCTCCACTTAACCAACCAGCAAAATATACTCAACTTTAAGTACTTAACTAACCAGCAAATTGTATATACTAATCTTTTTCTTTAAATTAGCTGCCTAGATGTACTTTACTTGTACATCTTCAGAACCAATTGAACCATAGCAAGCTTCATTTTTCCTTGCTACATATACGTCATTTTTTTTCATTAGTAACCAGCTGATCAAACGTGTTCTTGACCAACTGGCCGCGTAGCGTCACTGATCCTTTCTTAAACAACCGAATACTTTCAGGCTAATTTAAGCTCACAAGCCTTAGCTGACGGAGCTGACACTTGGAGGAAAGACAGATTCTTGTCAAGAGCTGACAAGGCATCAACCCCATAAATACATCGAGTTGATGGCCATTGTTTGTCTCGCCAGGCCAAATAGTTCTATTCTGTCTCTACCATAGGACACTTTAAAGGTCGCTCATGAATGGCAGAGGAAAGGGACAGTGATATTACCCTATCAAGCAGGGCAATGAACAGGAGACTGACCATATATACATATGATCAGAGTCTCAGCCCCTTTTTCACCCAAGCTAGGACCAAGAATGGCCAATGACCAGGAGGCTGACCATATATACATATGATCAGCCCCCAGCCCCTTCTTCACCCAAGCTAGGGCCAAAGAGGGCCAGGCAATGGCTGCTGATAACTCAGCTGATAAACCTATAGGCTCCCCACCCCCCACAATCCTTAGCTCACAAGGTTGAGGTTGCAGCGACTAAAGAAACGAACGAGTTTGAGCGTGACTCGATCCCCCGTCTAGCGTTCACCAGTCAGGGACGTTACCAAGGCAAGGGACAGTGACATTGCCCTATCAAGCAGGGCAATGACCAGGAGACTGACCATATATACATATGATCAGTGGCCCAACCCCTTCTTCACCCAAGCTAGGACCAAGAACGGCCAGGGAATAGCTGCTGATGACTCAGCTGATAAACCTATAGGCTTCCCCAAACCCCCCATCCTTACCTCACAAGGTTGGGGTTGTAGCGACCAAAGAAACGAAAGAGTTTCAGCGTGACTCGATCCCCCGTCTGGCGTTCACCAGTCAGGGACGTTACCACATCGGCCACCACAGATAGATTCCTCTAAATAGCAGATAAGGCATCAACCCCATTTACATCGAGTTGATGGCCATTGTTTGTCTCGCCAGGGCAAATGGTTCGAGTCTGCCTCAACCAAGTAGAAAACCATAACGGATTACGAAATCCAGATCAATCCGGTTAACTTCCATGCAAAAGGGACAGCAGAAGACAAAGGGCCCCATGTCTCTCAAGGCTGTGTGAATTTTCTTAGTACAATAAAGGTAAGAAAACAAAAACAATCTAAACAATGGTATTTGTCGTGATGAACAAACAGGATCTCATGTGCATGCTATTTTCGACAGATGCTTGAGTCACTGACCACTGATTATGCGACGTCAGGTAACTTCAATACAGGTATTTAATCAACAACCCAGATATATATACAGTATGTGTCTATACTTTTATATATATATATATATATATATATATATATATATATATATATATAGGTATATATACACACATATATACATATACATATATTTATATATAATATATATACATATATATGTATATGTATACAAATATATATATATATATATATATATATATATATATATATATATGTATATATATTATATACATATATAAATATATAATATATATAAGCATATATCTATCTATCTATCTATCTATCTATCTATATATATATATATATACACGATATATACATATGCATATATATATATATATATATATATATATATATATATATATATATATATATATATATCTCTCAAAATGATGAAATTTGAAATTACGAAATACTTCAGATATCAATGTTAAAAACTGGGTACTAATAAAGATGACCACCAACTTTGTGACGTCTAGTAAATTCCAAATAAGAAATCAATAATTGAAATTATAAGTTATGTATTTCATAAGAATTTTAAAACAGAAAAAGGAATTAATAAATGCAATGACCATCGGTTCTGCGATGCCAAAAACTAAAACGGTCACTGACACTAATGAAGATTTTGAACGGATTATTATTATTATTGTTATTATTATTATTATTATTATTATAATGATGATGATATTTATTATTATTATTATCATTATTATTATCATCATTATTATTATTATTATTATTATTATTATTATGATTGTTTATTATTAATATTATCATTATTATTATTATTATTATGATTATCATTATTATTATCATTAAAACAATTAATTTAGAGGGATCAATACAAAAGCTAAGCCATATAGAAGATTAACATGCACAAAATATAAAACTAACATAGAAGTTTATTAATAAAAATAATTAACATTTCAACTAAAGAAAAGACATTATTAATATATCAAAAACTTAGATGCTAAACTTGCATTTTACTGCTAAACAAATTACGGTACTTTTTAAAGGAACAATTTTCTCGTTAAGTAATTTTTTCTTTTAATGTGCATCTTCTCATAACGTCATTACAGGAAGCGTTATGCTCATTTAATGATTTAGGGACAATTATCACGCTTCAGATATCATCTGTATGTTCGTCTGTTTGTTTGCCCTGATCATTATATTTTGATTTTTTCTTTATTTGGTTATACTATATTTATATGTATATTTGTGTATATGGAAATAAATGTGTAGAGCAAATATACACAAATATATATATATATATATATATATATATATATATATATATATACATATATATATATATATATATATACATATATATATATATATATATATATATATACATATATATATATATATATATATATAATTTCGAAATAACCAAATCAAAAATATACACAAATATTAATATAAGGCTTACATAATATGGCTGAATTTCAAGAGAAAAATTAAATTGGCCCTAAATTACAGCAACATGAAATAAGCTCAAAATATTTACAAATATGCCAATTAATATATATAAAAAAAATATACGCAAATATGCAAATATACATTTCATATTGAAATAAGAAAAGAAGAAATATACGCAAATATACATATAAATATGAAATGATAAAAACTATACATAAATATGCATATGAATATGAAATAACCAATTAAAAAAATCAGAATGTAATGATCAGGGCAAACAAACAGACGATCATACAGAAGATATTCGAAGCGTGAATAATTGTCCCTAAATCATTACATGTGCATAACGCTTCCTCTAATGACGTCATGAGAAGATGCACATTAAAGAAAATTGTTCCTTTAAAAAGTACCGTAAATCGTTTAACAGTAAAATGTAAAGTGATTATCTCAGTTTTTGATATTTAATAATGTCTTTTCTTTAGTTGAAATGGTACTTATTTTTATTAATAAACTTCTATGTTAGTTTTATATTTTGTGTATGTTAGTCTTTTTCTATAGAGCTTTTGCATTGATCCCTTTAACTTAATTGTTTAAATAATGATAATAATAATAATAATAATAATAATAATAATAATAAAAATAATTTCCTCTATATAGTAAGGAGTATGTACTTGGATACACACACACATGTATATATATATATATATATATATATATATATATATATATATATATATATGCATGTATATGTATATAAATTTCTACCTCATACTTGGGGTCGAACCTTAGCCCCTTCTAATGAAAGGCCAGGTCGATGGTGACATGGTTGGAAGCGACCCGTCCTTTCATTAGAAGGGGCTAGGGTTCGATCCCAAGTATGAGGTAGAAATTTATTTCTAATTGAGCACGATATTCTGTTGAGATATATATATATATATATATATATATATATATATATATATATATATACGATCAGCTATCCCTGTATATATTTACGGTTACGATCAGCTCTCCCTGTCTTTCGGGTAGGTGGGTGAGGATATCATATCCTGGTGAGAGAGGATGTGTGCGCATATCTATCTAAATATTTAGCTTTAATTTTTGACAGGTCACGTATACTTAGTATTAATAATAATAATAATAATAATAATAATAGCAGACTTTTTCACGCTTTGTTTACATGAAGATAAGAGAATTTAATAAAATAATAATGAAATATTGAAAACAGTTGTGTTTGATTATCACAGATTATCACTAAATTCTAGCAAAGATTTTCAAACAGACACAAACACTAACATCAACTTTCGAATACCAGAAAACACATTACGAATTATGTTTAAAAGATGTATACGCTATCTCGAAACTTGCCCGTTTCCAAAAGCATTACATAATGCAATGAAAAAATTCAACTGTTTATTATTTGATAATTTGACAAAATTTAAGTCAATTATCATTTTTTGGTAATTTCGTTTTCCATTTTCTTCCTTTCGGATTAAGCCTGTGTTTCATCTTTCACTTGTTGGTCTTGTCTTCATCAGGTTTGGGCTACCTACGGACAACAGGTTGGTTCCAATAGTCCTATGCTTTACAAAAATATCCATCAATATAAAATTCACACACTAATATATATATATATATATATATATATATATATATATATATATATATATATATATGAACCTCACTGGTACAAACCGAAATGCGGAATAACACAAGGATATATCAACTATAAGAGTCCGCTGACATCTAAGGGTTTATAGCTCGCGCTACAGGTAAATATGGTCGAGGAAGCTGTCAGTTACCAATTTGCCATTTTCTTGGACCAATATTGCTGCGATATATATTCCTATAAGCTCTAGATACATTTTATATTTAATTAATATATATTTGATATTATTTATAAATCAAGTTAATAGAATTGATTAGGAAGATATATGGATAAAATAAACGGGAAATGAGATAACGGTGGAGTGTGGGTCCCTGCAATTTATCAGCCAATGGCCGCTCGAGATGCCAGTGACGTCACTAGTCACTCCGTCGCGGTTCATGATGTAGATTTTATTACAAGCAAAAAATTATCTGTTATTTATTTTAATGGTTCCATTAATTCATATATAATAACATATGAAATAATTTTAAAAACTTAACGAAAAGATAGATATTAAACAATTAATTCCACGAACATTGAAAATGTTAAGATATATGGCATTTCTTGAAATACCTCCCTCGTCAAAAGACACTTGAACCGGGTTTGCTAAACAAGAAAATATTCTCTTTCAAGTATGAAGAATGAATAATGGTTTCGAGAACCTTCCTTGTCCTTCACTGCTTTCTGGCCAGCACGCTTCCGTGACAAGTGGAGTGATCTTTTAAATTCTCGTGAAATTTTAAGTCTTGACTTCATATGCAATCTTCATTTTCGTGAAATCTTGGGTAAGATTCCATATGCAACATTTTTTCGAGCCTGGAGTAGTGTAAAATTTCCTGTTAATTTGTATCTTATTATGAAATATGAAGGGGCTTTTATCATTTTAAGAGTTTATGTTATGAATGGTAAGTCTCTCTCTCTCTCTCTCTCTCTCTCTCTCTCTCTCTCTCTCTCTCTCTCTCTCTCTCTCTGTAATTATATATGTACACACACACACAACCATATATATATATATATATATATATATATATATATATATATATATATATATATATACAGTATATTTATATATATACATATATTTATTTATAAATATATATATATATATATATATATATATATATATATATATATATATATATATACAGTATATTTATATATATACATATATTTATATATATATATATTATTATTATTATTATTATTATTATTATTATTATTATTATTATCATTACTTGCTAAGCTACAACGCTAGTTGGAAAAGCAGGATGCTATAAGCCCAGGGGCCCCAACAGGAAAAATAGCCCAGTGAAAAAATGAAACAAGGAAAAATGAAATATGTTACGAATAGTTACATTAGAATAGATAGTGTAGTTCCTATATAAACATTAGAAAACTTAACAACACAAGAGGAAGAGAAATAAGATGGAATAGTATACTCGAGTGTACCCTCAAGCAAGAGAACTCTAACATAGACAATGGAAGACCATGGTACAATGGCTATGGCACTACCCAAGACTAGAGAATAATGGTTTGATTTTGGAGTGTCCTTCTCCTAGAGGAGCTGCTGACCATAGCTAAAGAGTTACCACATCGGCCACAACAACCCTAAAAAGCAATATTCTTGCCTAACTCATCTTTCAGCCTCTCCTTTGCAGGATACCGAGCCATATCCTTCAAGGCGGGTTATCAGGAACCACTCGAAATGCCTCTTTTTCCAATCTAGCGTCGTTAGCATCGACTCCTGAGTAGAGATCCCTAACCCAAGACAGTGGAAGACCATGGTACAGAGGCTATGGCACTACCCAAGAGTAGAGATCAGTAGTTTGATTTTGGAGTGTCCTTCTCCTAGAAGAGCTGCTGACCATAGCTAAAGAGTTACCACATCGGCCACCACAATCCTAAAAAGCAATATTCTCCTTTGAAGGATACCGAGCCATATCCTTCAAGGCGGGTTATCAGGAACCACTCAAAATGCCTCTTTTTCCAATCTAGCGTCGTTAGCATCGACTCCTGAGTAACTTGAACTCCCCAAACTCCAATTACGAGTCTATTCCGAGCAGGATGTCGTGACAGAGAAGCTAGTTGTCAGTCTGGGGACCAATCGAATGGGCATCATCAGGGTATAAGTGACCGATGACCTTATCCTTGCTCTGCTCGAGTCATTATTATTATTATTATTATTACTATTATTATTATTATTATTATTGAATGGAGAGTGGGGATCTGTTCAATCTTCCATCAGTTGGAAAAATCAATTTAGATTATGAAGTCGTATTATTATTATTATTATTATTATTATTGTTATTATTGTTGTTGTTGTTATTACTATTATTATTATTACTTGCTATACTACAACCCTAGTTGCAGAAGCAGGTTGCTATAAGCCCAAGGGCACCAACAGGGAAAATAGCCCAGTGACGAAAGAAAATAAGGAAAAATGAAATATTTTAAGAACAGTGACAACATCAAACAAGAGGAAGAGAAATAAGAGAGAAATACATACCCGAGTGTACCCTCAAACAAGAGAACTCTAACCCAAGACAATGGAAGACCATGGTACAGAGGCTATGGCACTACCCAAGACTAGAGAACAATGGTTTGATTTTGGAGTGTCCTTCTCCTAGAGGAGCTGCTAACCATAGCCAAAGAGTCTCTTCTACCCTTGCCAAAAGGATAGTAACCACTGAACAATTATATTACAGTAGTTAACCCCTTGAGCGAAGAAGAATTGTTTGTTAGTCTCAGTGTTGTCAGTTGTATGAGGAGAGAGGAAACTGTGGAGAAAATAAGCCGACTATTGGGTATGTGTGTATGAAAAAGAAAAATGAGCCGTAACCAGAGAGGTACCCAATGTAGAGCTTTCTCTCCAGACATAGGACCCAATAACTCTAGCGGTAGTAACTTCACGGGTGGATGGTGCAAAGCACTTGCTCTTTATTATATAGGGGAGATTATTATTATTATTATTATTATTAATATTATTATTATTATTACTCAAATCATGTATCTTTAACAATATCTTTAGTAACTAGGAGTAAATCTCCAAACCAGCAAAAAAAAATTAATTGAAATGAAAATAACCACCGTTGGTTTATTTACAGAAGCAAGAGGTTAGAAATTATTCACGACAAAATTTAACCATTAAGAATATGGTCAACTACAGAGATAGAGAGAGAGAGAGAGAGAGAGAGAGAGAGAGAGAGAGAGAGAGAGAGAGAGAGAGAGAGAGATCGAAGCTGTCAAAATGTTTACCATAATAATCAGAATTAACTAAGGAAGTACTGGATAATTCTTCTCTCTCCATCAAGTTTCATCACACACCAACCTTTCTATCTATCTGTACAAAAATCAGAGTTCTGCTTTATCTATCTATCTTCCATTTATCAGTCTAGCGTCCTACCTACACTTTAAAGAAATTCATGCTAGGAGAGAGAGAGAGAGAGAGAGAGAGAGAGAGAGAGAGAGAGAGAGAGAGAGAGAGAGAGAGAGAGAGAGAGAGAGAGAGGCTAAAAAACAAATTTCTGCTTTATCTATCTATCTTCCATTTATCAGTCTAACGTTCTACCTATATTTTAAAGAATTCATGCTAGTAGAGAGAGAGAGAGAGAGAGAGAGAGAGAGAGAGAGAGAGAGAGAGATCGAAGCTAAAAAAACAAAGTTCTCCTTTATCTATCTATCTTCCATTTATCAGTCTACCGTTTACCTACATTTTAAAAAAATTCAAGCAAGAAGAGAGAGAGAGAGAGAGAGAGAGAGAGAGAGAGAGAGAGAGAGAGAGAGAGAGAGAGAGAGAGAGAGAGAGAGAGGGGGAGAGAGAGAGAGAGATCGAAGCTAAAAAAACAGTTCTGCTTTATCTATCTATCTTCCATTTATCAGTCTACTGTTCTACCTACATTTTAAGATATTCATGCTAGGAGAGAGAGAGAGAGAGAGAGAGAGAGAGAGAGAGAGAGAGAGATTTAATCAACATACCTTTGGATCAATGAGATGCATTGAACTCTGAAGAGTCATGATATTAAAGATTCTTTTAGTCTCCGAGATTTGAAGACTGGTCAAATATCGAGGAGAATTCTTTATTAAATTTGAAAGGAGAGAAAATAAATATTTCTTCAGATGAAGCGGGGTGAAAGTCTACTCCTTGAATAATACTAGACTTTCTATCACGTGACTCGTTATGTAATGAATTCGCGACATAACTACCAGGTGTACAAATAAGCGAGGTGTACTGTGAGTGAGAAGGATAAAAAACATCCTTTATATATATATATATATATATATATATATATATATATATATATATATATATATATATATATATATATAATCCATTTCTTTTAGCGAGACAGATTTGCACCGACTCGCAGCGGTGCCCTTTTAGCTCGGAAAAGTTTCCTGATCGCTGATTGGTTAGAATTATCTTGTCTACCCAATCAGCGATCAGGAAACTTTTCCGAGCTAAAAGGGCACTGCTGCAAGTCGGTGCAAATATGCCTCGCTAAAAGAAATGGACTATAGATGGACTTATTATATCAAGTTGTGGAATGATCTTCAAAATCGGGTAGTGGAATCAATTGAACTTCAAAAGTTCAAACTTCCAGCAAACGGTTTTTATGTTGAGCAGGCTGACATAAGTCTTTTTATAGTTTATATATGAAATATCTGTTTTGATGTTGTTATTGCTTTTAAAATATTTTATTTTAATTGTCAATTATTTCTCAGATCGTTTATTTATTTCCTTTCCTCACTGGGCTATTTTTATCTGCTGGAGCCCTTGGGCTTATGGCAGCTTGCTTTTCTAACTAGGGATGTAGCTTAGCTAGTAATAATAATAATAATAATAATAATAATGATAATAATAATAATAATAATAATAATAATAATAATAATAATAATAATAATAACAATAATATCAGATTGTACACTCACTATCTATTTCAGAATGCACACTAATAATCTCATACTAAAAGTTACTATCAATATCTTAAATCAGAACGTATAGTTAATAATACTATCCTATGATATTAGCTAAACTTAATATCATAAATGAGAAGGTACACTTAATATCTTATAGTAGAAGTGGCACTCAATATTTTATACACGAAGAAACACAAAATATCCTACATTAAAAAGGTAAACTATTGGATGTTTTCATTTCGTTTGTTTGTTATTTTTCACAAAATATCCGATATTAATAAATTAAACTATAGGAAATTCATATTTCATTTGGTTGCTATTTTCTATTTCATAACAAATTGACAGAATCTCCATTATATGGAGAATTAAAAAAGATAAAAAAAATAAAATCTCAGAATATATTTAGAAACTTTTTAGTGTTAGGAATGATCATGAAAGTGGAATCATTTACATTATATGATTTCAATGAAGCTATCCAAGAAAATTATTATTTTAGGGAAAAGGACCCTCATTGAATAACAGGTCCTCCTTCCAAAGTAGAGTGAAAGGGTCTACAATCAACGCAAGAAAAGGCAAAACGAATCACTGTGAGAAGATCACCCCTTTCAAGATCCTGGTTTGGTTCGAGTAGTTCTAAAAGATCTGAGGATCCTTCTATGCTCTCTATCCGTCTTATATTGAATGAAATATGGGCGAAATAAAAGCTCTCTCTCATTCCTAGTTTAGATTTAATATCGCCTCCTCTGTCTCTTTATGTGCAAGTACTGTAGCAATGTAAACACTGGACTGAAATTCCCCTTGAAAAGAACTGTGTCGTTGTTGTTCAAGGCTCATGGCAACAAAAACACGTGTGTCTTATGAAGCACACAGCTACACAGGGTTTACTATGTGAGTGATTATCATTTGGCTTTGGTTTTAAGCGTGGCAAGAACAATGGTTAGGGAATCTGGATATAAATATAAGTGAGTGATTATTACTTGGCTTTGGTTTTAAGCGTGGCAAGAACAATGGTTAGGGAATCTGGATATAAATATATGTGAGTGATTATCATTTGGCTTTGGTTTTAAGCGTGGCAAGAACAAT
The DNA here is from genome assembly GCF_036898095.1 of Palaemon carinicauda. NCBI lineage: Eukaryota > Metazoa > Arthropoda > Malacostraca > Decapoda > Palaemonidae > Palaemon > Palaemon carinicauda. The sequence continues at coordinate 61,985,274 of NC_090742.1, read as the reverse complement.
GGACAGGGAATATCGATAAAAATAATTACTGAAGAACAGAAAGTGGAAGTGAATCCCTGCCAGAAGAATACGAGTCACAAAGAGTCACAAAGGGTAGACAATCGGATTATATAACTACAAACGATTCGCTTTTCTTTTAATATAAAGTATTTTTAGGAGTACAGGAGCCTTTGGGATGGGGAACACAACTTATTATATAACCCATTCTCCTCGTGCACAGAAAAAAGGACAAATGAATACTGTGGTATGAGGGTCATTCAATAGACTGTTATATAGATGAAAAGAAACCTAACTACACTATTTTTGTTTTGTTTTTAAATTCCAAACAAATAAATAATACTTAACTTTAGTCTAGATAGAATCATAATAGTATACCTACCCCACCCCCCACCCCCCTTATAAAGAGGCCATCGGAAGACAAGAGAGAACCGTGATTTGGAGCTGATCTGTCAGATTACGAAATATCTTGCCGAGACATCACGTGAAAAACGGCAAAATTAACTTCCGAAAAAAGGAGACTTTATAACTATTACGAAACCAACTCAGGGTGAAAATAACAGCGAATAATCTCTAAATAACATTCTTACACGATGTTATTCACATTCATTGAACAGTTTCTTCCGAGATGATGTTGTAGTTAAGCTAATATTTCACAAGGCAATTTATGTTGCAAAGAAAAGGAGAGATTAACGAAACCCTTTATAAAAAAAAAAAAAAAAAAAAAAAAAAAAGTATTATAAAATTACGTGATATTCATCATGTATTAAGGACTGAATCTAATTGCTTTTATGTAATTGATAATTACTTTATTCTTCTTTCTCTAATGTATTCAAATTTCAATGCGACATGGCTTTGTATAAAATTAACATTTGGAGTGGGGGAGAATTTTTTTTCTGTCGTGGCGTAGTACGTGATAATGGTAGATTATGTCACTTGAGCATCTTGGGATAAAGTTCAAACAGCTTTTGCACACACAGATATATAGGTATATTTATATCTACATACTCACATATATACATACACACTAGATACACACATATATATATATACAGAATATATACTGTATGCATTTATATATATATATATATATATATATATATATATATATATATAGAGAGAGAGAGAGAGAGAGAGAGAGAGAGAGAGAGAGAGAGAGAGAGAGAGAGAGAGAGAGGTTTAAACACAAATAATCTCACACATACGTATATATATATATATATATATATATAGAGAGAGAGAGAGAGAGAGAGAGAGAGAGAGAGAGAGAGAGAGAGAGAGAGGGGGGGTTTAAACAAATACATAAATAATCTGACATACGTGTATATATATAAATATTATACACACACACACACACACACACATATATATATATATATATATATATATATATATATATATATATATATATAAACACGTGACAATACGACCTATCACCATAACAATGCGTCAGTACTAAACCAATATATTTGCTTCGGTACATTCGTTAAATGAAAATAGCGTTAGGAAATAAGCAGTCTACCGGAGGTAGGATCTCCTGCCTAAGGATTTGCATAATGAAAACGCATTACAACGCCAACTACTGTCATGTGTTCTAAGAAGATTATTGCATTTCATATCCCGGCCGTACCAAGTGACCTTATATAGAAAAATAGTAATTATTCTTGTTTATATAAAGATCTTTGTTCTCGTTTGGATTACACGGGGCGTGATCCTGAATCACTTGTTCATTAATCTAACGTGTTGGGGTTGCTGTGGCCTGATTGGTAACGTCTCTGCCTGGTATTTGCCAGTCGGGGGTTCGAGTCCCGCTCAGACTCGTTAGTGCCATTAGTGTCTGCAACCTTACCATCCTTGTGAGCTAAGGTTGGGGGGTCAGTCTCTAGGGCACTGTCCTGACTGCTAGGGCAATGTCACTGTCCCTTGCCTCTGCCATTCATGAGCGACCTTTAAACCTTTACGCAATTCATTCAAGGTCCTTTCTTCATCTGATAAATCTTGTCTGATTGATCAATTTGCCATTTTGAAATCTGCTTCATGATATTATTATTATTACTTGCTAAGATACAACTTTGGTTGGAGAAGCAGGATACTATAAGGCCAGGGGTTCCAACAAGGAAAATAGCCCAGTGAGGAAAGGAAACAAGGAAAAATAAACTATAAAATAAAATAAAATACTACTGATTTATTCAAGAATTATTAGCCTGATTAAAACATAAAAATTTTCAAGTATCGAAATTGACGTTGGAGAAGATGAATGGAGAAGTATTGAATTAAAAGCTCAAGATAGCGATGACTGGCGAAATCTAACCGAGGCCCTTTGCTGAAATCTGCGTTATAATACTACTGATTTATTCAAGCTACGATATTTTTCAAGAATTATTAGCCTGATTAAAACATAAAAATTTTCAAGTATCGAAATTGACGTTGGAGAAGATGAATGGAGAAGTATTGAATTAAAAGCTCAAGATAGCGATGACTGGCGAAATCTAACCGAGGCCCTTTGCTGAAATCTGCGTTATAATACTACTGATTTATTCAAGCTACGATATTTTTCAAGAATTATCAGCCTGATTAAAACATACAAATTTTCAAGTATCGAAATTGACGTTGGAGATGAATGGAGAGGTATTGAATTAAAAGCTCAAGATAGAGATCACTGGAGAAATCTAACCGAGGCCTTTTTGGGTCAATAAGCGTAGGAGGTGATGATGATGATGATAATCAAAATATATATTTTTGTTACAATGTTTCGAACGAAAACTATAAATGTTTAATCGAGCAACTGTAATACAAATGCAAATACCATCCTTTCTGTTAGTCTAAGTCTGGATTTTCTGGAATTTGGTAGTTGAAATTTTCCTGTGAAATATTGCATGAGGTTGGTCTTAAGATAAAAAGAAAGACAGAGAGGATAAAAACCGAATATGCAACGAGAGATTTAAAATCATTGGAAGAAGAAAGTATTAATGAGGTGGAATCATTCAAGTATTTAGGAACTATGATCTCTAATACAGGGTCTTTAGAATTTGAGTTTAATAAAAGATTGAAAAAAGAAAATCAGAAAATGACTACGATAAGTAAATTTTGGAAGTCAAATCGCTTGAAATTACATATAAAAACCAGGCTATATATATATATATATATATATATATATATATATATATATATATATATATATATATATATATATATATATATATATATATATATATATATATATATATATCAGTTTAGTGAGATCAGTGTTACTGTATGGACATAGGTCGTGGTATGACAATGAAACTATATCCAACAGATATAGATTTGAGACCAAAATCCTCAGAAGAATATTAGGAGTTAAATGGCAAGACGGGATTAGAAATGAAACTATAAGAGCGATTACTCTAGTGCCATATGTGGATGAATCATTGTGAGGGGTAGATGGAGATGATTTGGACTTGCTTTTCGCACTGCTCAAGAGAGATTAGTTCACCAAACGTTCAGCTGGGTTCCACAAAGCACTCGAAGAGTTGAAAGACCCAGGCCTACATGGCTGAGGACTATGAAGCGTACCAGGGCACCAGCCACCCGTTGAGATACTACCGCTAGAGAGTTATGTAGTCCCTTGACTGGCCACTCTTTGGATCCTTCTCTCTGGTTACGGTTCACTTTCCCTTTGCCTACACATACACCGAATAGTCTGGCCTATTCTTTACATATTCTCCTCTGTCCTCATACACCTGGCAATACTGAGATTACCAAACAATTCTTCTTCATCCAAGGGGTTAACTACTGCACTGTAATTGTTTAGTGGCTACTTTCCTCTAGGTAGGAGAAGGACACTTCAAAATCAAATCATTGTTTTCTAGTCTTGGGTAGTGCCATAGACTCTGTACCATATTTTTCCACATCTCGAGTTAGAGTTCTTTTGCTTGAGGGTACACTCAGGCACACTACTCTACCTAATTTCTCTTCCCCTTGTTTTGTCGAAGTTTTATAGTTTATATAGGAAATATTTATTTTATTGTTTGGACTGTTCTTAAAATATTTTATTTTTCCTTCTTTTCTTTCCTCACTGGGCTATCGTTCCTTTTAGAGCCCCTGGGCTTTAAGCATCCAGCTTTTCCAACTAGGGTTGTAGCTTAGCAAGTAATAACAGAAATAATAATAATAATAATAATAATAATAATAATAATAATAATAATAATAATAACAGAAATAATAAATGTATCATTATTATTTCTAATATTATCATTATCAATATTACCATTACTATTATCATTACAATAAGTATCATCATCCGTACTACTATAAATATTAATATCATCATAACCAATATCATTATAACTACAGATATATAAACTTTAAGCCTAGAATCCATAACATGCTCTGACCAACCGGATTTCCTCCCGTGACGCCTTGATAGGTGTTACGGTCATGTGAAACCAATCATAATAAGACTCGGGTATTTCCTCTTCTTTCATTTCATTTGATAAATTCATGTGCTTTTCTTTATTTCTTCCTTATTTTCGTTATATCATATTGTTATTAATATTATTATT
>NC_090742.1:61970733-61975733 GCF_036898095.1 Palaemon carinicauda | reverse complement strand
TTTATTAATGAGACGCATTTGCACCGACTCGCAGCGGTGCCCTTTTAGCACGGAAAAGTTTCCTGCTATCTGATTGGTTAGAATTACCTTGTCCAACCAATCAGCGATCAGGAAACTTTTGCGAGCGAAAAAGGCACCGCTGCGAGTCGGTGCAAATATACCTCTTTAAAAGGAATTGACCATAGTTCTAATTAAACCAGTCAGTTTAGAAGCCTGCATAAGAAAAGTATTATTCTATCTGATTGGTTTAGAATTACCTTGTCCAACCAATCAGCGATCAGGACACTTTTCCGAGCTAAAAGGGCACCCCCGACAGTCGGTGCAAATCTGCCTCATTAAAAAGAATTGACCATAGTTCTAATTAGACCAGTCGGTTCAGAAGCCAGCATAAGAAAAGTATTAGATTTTAAGGCTCCTAAAATCCCAGCTCAAAATCACAACAGATTCTAATTGACCCAAAATATTATGTTAGGCCTAAAATCTCGACTTCCGAGAGCAACAAAAGGTTAGCCTCTGGTATTGGCATTTCAGTGCCCTAGGTTCCTGGCGAGGTATGCCCCAAGGTATGCCCACATTTCGGGAATTCTGGGGAAATTTGGGAAGACGCGAAAGGGGATTTTTATAGTCATTTCTCTCCTTTTCACTTCATTCTTAAGTGTTTCTCTTTTCAAAATCTAGAGTTACTCTATTTTTGACGGTTTTTATTTCATTCTTTTGTTTATTTTATATAATCTATTTTCTTCTGCTATTTATCTTACCTTTCAGAAGAGTATTCGTTTATAATCTCTCATTCTACATTGTTAAAAATTTGCATTAAAAAGCGGTAAATGGCAACATTTATTCCAGGATTTTTACCGTTTTAAAAACGGATATATTGACGTAAAGGAGTGCTATTACGGTCACCAACCCGTAAAAGATAATAACAAACTAAGGTAAAATTACGGTCGCCTGTATTTTACTGAAATACGACTAAAAACAGTATATTTTTACCGAGATTTTCCGATTAAAATTAGTTTTTTTTATTTTTTTTAAACGGCGTAGTTTTATTGAATTATTATCACTGAATTATCATCACATTTGCAACTTTACCTTTTAATTATTTTAAACTTATTTCTGATGATACAAGAACTTATATATATGTTGCATTACTTTTTGTCTTTTACTTTTCAGTCAATCCCTTTAGCTTCTCACCTAGCTGTCCAACTCCTTGATCTTTAAGCCTTTCTAAGTCTCAACTCTCATTTAAGAATAAATGCTTCGGATAGTATAAGCCTGTCAATAGATCTGACTAAGCAAGTAAATAATAATAATAATAATAATAATAATAATAATAATAATAATAATAATAATAATCTCCCCTATATAATAAAGAGCAAGTCTCTCTCTCTCTCTCACTCTCTCTCTCTCTCTCTCTCTCTCTCTCTCTCTCTCTCTCTCTCTCTCTCAAAACAATAATTTCCAACAAATTGCCAAACCTAGAGAGTTATTGTTAAGAAAGGGAGAGGGGTGAAAAGGGTAGACTGTGTGTTTGTGTGCGTGTGTGTGTGCGTTATTTTGATAGGCGGTGTACACTAATTAATAATAATAATAATAATAATAATAATAATAATAATGATAACAATAACAATAATAATAATGATAATAACAATAACAATAACCATAATAATGATAATAATAATAATAATAGTCATAATAATAATAATAACAATAATAGCAATAATAATAATAATAATAATAATAATAATGATACTACTACTACTACTACTACTACTAATAATAATAATAATAATAATAATAATAATAATAATAATAAGAAGAAGAAGAAGAAGAAGAAGAAGAAGAAAAAGAAGAAGAAGAAGAAGAAGAAGAAGAAGAAGAAGAAGAAGAAGAAGAGCAAGAAGAAGAAGAAGAAGAAGAAGCTCATTAAGCTCACATCATAAACCCACAAACGTCCTTTTAAAAAGTTAATTTTAAAAACAGGAAAACAAACACAGAGAAGTCTGTCTTCCTATTTTGGTCATTTGATAAAACGGAAATGCAAACATGAAATTAAACAAACCTCCCACTGAAGACATGAGCGAAAAATTATAAGCTTCACGACGGAAATGAATATATATAATTAAGTCCAGTAAATATATCATTATACAAATGGTTGAAGGAAGTCTTAGAAAAATGGAGGAGTAACAACTTAGTGTGAATGATAGAATACAAAATACTTATAAATATGACAGTATTATTCAAATGCAATTAATAACAGTACCAAAATGTATTCTTTTTAATTATTCGGTATCAAAATCTACTTATAACAACTACGATGCAAAAAAATTAGCCAATGTTAATCCTTAAATGTCTTGTGCTAATGTTAATCCTAAAATGTTTTGTGCTAATGTTAATCCTAAAATGTTTTGTGCTAATGTTAATCCTAAAATGTCTTGTGCAAAAGTTAATCCTAAAATGTCCTGTGCTAATGTTAATTCTAAAATGTTTTGTGCTAATGCTAATTCTTGAATGTTTTGTGCTAATGTTAATTCTAAAATGTTTTGTGCTAATGTTAATCCTAAAATGTCTTGTGCTAATATTAATCCTAAAATGTCTTGTGCTAACGTTAATCCTAAAATATGTTGTGCTAATGTTAATCCTAAGAAGTTTTGTGGTAATGTTAATTCTAAAATGTCTTGTGCTAATATTATTCCTAAAATGTCTTGTGCTAATATTAATCCTAAAATGTTTTGTTCTCATGTTAATCCTAAAATGTCTCGTGCTAATGTTAATACTAAAATGTTTTGTTCTCATGTTAATCCTAAAATGTCTTGTGCTAATGTTAATCCTAAAATATGTTGTGCTAATGTCAATCCTAAAATGTCTCGTTCAAATGTTAATCCTAAAATGTCCTGTGCTAATGTTAATCCTAAAATGTTTAGTTGTAATATAAATGCTAAATGTACTAATGTTCATCCTAAAATGTCTTGTGCTAATGCTAATCCTAAAATGCCTTATGGTAAAGTTAACCCTAAAATGTCTTGTGTCATGTTAATCCTAAAATGTCTTATGGTCATGTTAATCCTAAAATATCTTGTGTTAATGTTAATCCTAAAAATGTTATAATAAAAACAACAACAACAACAACAGAAGCAATAAGTAAAGATAACCACCAAGATAACAGCAGCAACAACAACAACAAATAAAGATAACCACCAAGAGAAGGGCAACAACAACAACAAATAAAGATAACCACCAAGAGAAGAGCAACAACAACAACAAATAAAGATAACCACCAAGAGAAGAGCAACAACAACAACAAATAAAGATAACCACCAAGAAAACAGCAACAACAAATAAAGATAACCACCAAGAGAAGAGCAACAACAACAACAAATAAAGATAACCACCAAGAAAACAGCAACAACAACAACAAATAAAGATAACCACCAAGAGAACAACAACAACAGAAGCAAAAAATAAAGATAACCACCAAGAGAACAGCTAAAACAACAACAAATAAAGATAACCACAAAGAAAACAGCAATATCAACAACAAATAAAGATAACCACCAAGAGAACAGCAACAACAACAACAAATAAAGATAACCACCAAGATAACAACAACAACAAATAAAGATAACCACCAAGATAACAACAACAACAAATAAAGATAACCACCAACAGAACAGCAACAACAACAAATAAAGATAACCACCAAGAGAACAACAACAACAACAGAAGCAACAAATAAAGATAACCACCAAGAGAACAGCAGCAACAACAACAAATAAAGATAACCACCAAGAGAACAGCAACAACAACAACAACAGCAACAACAACAGAAGCAACAAATAAAGATAACCACCAAGAGAACAGCAACAACAACAACAACAAATAAAGATAACCACCAAGAGAACAGCAACAACAACAAATAAAGCAACAACAGAAGCAACAAATAAAGATAACCACCAAGAGAACAGCAACATCAACAACAAATAAAGATAACCACCAAGAGAACAGCAACAACAACAACAGCAACACCACTCTTCCCGTCTGGGTTATTCATCGTGAATAATCAGACTTAACAAATGACAATTAGCTTTTAGATTTTTGACCTTCTGCCAAGGTGTGTCTGCTTCGGGGGGTATTTATACCATAGCAGGGCAGCGCCCAGACCTTTAGGGCATTTCTTATTCTACAGTTCAGATGGATATGGTGTTTTAAATGTTTCTTACCTTCTGTGTTTCCCTAATACGTAGTTTTCAGTTTCTATCTTCTGTGTTTCCATAATTCGTGGTTTTCTATGTATTTATTCACTTTTTTACATTTCAGTTTGTTATTTTTATCAAGACGGTACTACGCTTTTCCTAATTAGTTTCAGTATTACTATGTTCTACATTTCAGTTTATTTATTTCTATTAAAACTGTACTATGTTTCTTCCTAATTTGTCTCAGTTTTACCATTTTATCACTACGTAATCATACTTCACTTTTAATGAACATTTAAGGTTGGTGTGTAGTAGTAGTATTAGTAGTAGTAGTAGTAATAATAATAATAATAATAATAATAAATAAATCAATAAATAAGAACATTTAAGGTTGGTGTGTAGTAGTAGTAGTATTAGTAGTAGTAATAATAATAATAATAATAATAATAATAATAAATAAATAAATAAATAAGAACATTTAAGGTTGGTGTGTAGTAGTAGTAGTAGTAATAATAATAATAATAAATAGACTCAATTTTATAACCTCCTTGGCAGAGGTAATAATAATAAGAATAATAAGAATAATAATAATAATAATAATAATAATAATAATAATAATAATAATAAATAACCTCCCTTACAAGAAATGAATTATTTCATCAAATTATACAGAAAAATATCAAGGCAGCTCCGACAATCAATACCTCTTCAACATTGAAGGGAAAATTTATCACTGACGTTTATATAAACTCTCAGAATCAAAGAGGAAAACATCTATCACTGGCGTTCATCTCTATTTCCGGATATTTC
>NC_090742.1:61953233-61965733 GCF_036898095.1 Palaemon carinicauda | reverse complement strand
TTAAAAGTGCCGATGAGCGATAATGTAGGAATCTTATTGGAAAGAGTTCAAAGAGAGTCCTTTTACTTTATGGCGTGCAAGAGTCCTTGACATGGTGGCTAAACGGGCCTCAGCTGCATTGGCGCTTGTGGCGTCACACAAGGAGAGCTCTTATATGGAGCTACGCGAAGTTTGTAAGATGATTTACAGATGATTTCGACAATGAATCTCCGTGAGGAGGAGGAGGAGAAGAGGGAGGGGGGAGGAGGTGGAGGAACAGGAGGAGGAGAAGAGGGAGGGGAGGAGGAGGAGGATGAGGAGGAGGAAGAGCAGGAGGAGGAGGAAAAAGAGAAGAGGGAGGGGCGGAGGAGGAGGAGGAGGAAAAGGAGAAGAGGGAGGAGGAGGAGGAGGAGGAGGAGGAAAAGGAGAAGAGGGAGGGGAGAAGGAGGAGGAGGAGGAAAAGGAGAAGAGGGAGGAGGAGGAGGAGGAGGAGGAAAGTGAGAAGAGGGAGGAGGAGGAGGGGCATCAACTGAACGAGGCTAATTTTGCGGTGCGAGAAACAGGAGTTCAAGAGGAAAAACTCTCGAATGACGTAAAAGAAGATGAGATAAGACAAAAGATAAGCAGCAAGTGCTTTTGGCAAGCGAGAAGAAACGAAAGCTGCTTTAATGGGAGAGTTCAGGTGCAGTAGATAATCATGGCAGTCCATGAATATTATTAATACAGTTAAGATGAAGTGAATTATTTCGTGTTAATGAGACCATTTCTTATATCATTAATCAGGCTACCACGTTGTCTGGCCTGGTGACGCAAAAACAGTATTTCCATAGTAAAAGGTGAGGTTTAATTCGTTTTGAATAAAGTTTCGGAAATTAAGAAGTAGTCAGGATATAAAATATAAAGAAACAAAGGATTATTCGAAATCAGTTGAACATTGGAAAACTGGCGACTAGATCAGGACCTAAAACTGGTAAGGATCACTCGAAATCAATTCAACATGTGGAAAACTGGCTTGATATGGACCTAAAACTGGTAAGGATCACTCGAAATCAATTCAACATGTGGAAAACTGGCTTGATATGGACCTAAAACTGGTAGGGATCACTCGAACTCAATTCAACATGTGGAAAACTGGCTTGCTCAGGACCTAAAACTGGTAGGGATCACTCGAACTCAATTCAACATGTGGAAAACTGGCTTGCTCAGGACCTAAAACTGGTAGGGATCACTCGAAATCAATTCAACATGTGGAAAACTGGCTTGCTCAGGACCTAAAACTGGTAGGGATCACTCGAAATCAATTCAACATGTGGAAAACTGGCTTGCTCAGGACCTAAAACTGGTAGGGATCACTCGAAATCAATTCAACATGTGGAAAACTGGCTTGATCAGGACCTAAAACTGGTAGGGATCACTCGAAATCAATTCAACATGTGGAAAACTGGCTTGCTCAGGACCTAAAACTGGTAGGGATCACTCGAAATCAATTCAACATGTGGAAAACTGGCTTGCTCAGGACCTAAAACTGGTAAGGATCACTCGAAATCAATTCAACATGTGGAAAACTGGCTTGCTCAGGACCTAAAACTGGTAAGGATCACTCGAAATCAATTCAACATGTGGAAAACTGGCTTGATCAGGACCTAACACTGGTAAGGATCACTCGAAATCAATTCAACATGTGGAAAACTGGCTTGATCAGGACCTAACACTGGTAAGGATCACTCGAAATCAATTCAACATGTGGAAAACTGGCTTGATCAGGACCTAAAACTGGTAAGGATCACTCGAAATCAATTCAACATGTGGAAAACTGGCTTGATCAGGACCTAACACTGGTAAGGATCACTCGAAATCAATTCAACATGTGGAAAACTGGCTTGATATGGACCTAAAACTGGTAAGGATCACTCGAAATCAATTCAACATGTGGAAAACTGGCTTGATCAGGACCTAAAACTGGTAAGGATCACTCGAAATCAATTCAACATGTGGAAAACTGGCTTGATCAGGACCTAAAACTGGTAAGGATCACTCGAAATCAATTCAACATGTGGAAAACTGGCTTGATCAGGACCTAAAACTGGTAAGGATCACTCGAACTCAATTCAACATGTGGAAAACTGGCTTGATCAGGACCTAAAACTGGTAAGGATCACTCGAACTCAATTCAACATGTGGAAAACTGGCTTGATCAGGACCTAAAACTGGTACTTCTGTAACATTCGTAAAGCGTTTATGGAAAAAGGGACATTATATTATAGAAGTTGAGCAGATAATTGAGAAGGTACTAAGGGAACATATGTAATTAAAGGAAGATAGGAAAAAAAGAATGCAGTAAAGATTCTCTAGTAGAGCCTACAGTACTCCACATAAGGCATACAATAGGCGGTAACCCATATGTTAGCAACACCAACCATGCAGCAGTTTCTAGTCCACTGCAGGACAAAGGCCTCAGACACTGACTTATCCATGTCTGGGGTTTGGCCAGTTTTTATCATCACACTGATCAATTGCGGATTGGTGATGGTGGGAGACTTGTCTGATCACTCACAGCAAACCTACCTAGTATGGGAGGCCCTGACTAGTACAGCTTTGCTGATCATGGCGATACACAAAGTCTTCCATAATTTTATCTCCACTAAGATCACCAGCCAAAAAGAATTGGATAAATAGTTAAAAAAATCAATCTTTCTGTTATACAACAACAATATTACTTAATTCCATTTTTACTTACAATCTTAAGAATTAAAAAAAAAAAAAACTTGAAAATACAGTAGGCCTAGTCAGAGGAATAATTTTCCATAGACCTATGCATGATACAAATAGCCTATCTGATTTAATCTCTCAATTTATTGTTCTCTTTCTTTAGTTTTTTTTTTTATTGCAGGAAGCAATAGACGATGATACAGGATGTAGTCAGAAAAACATCCGGATTTTTTTTTTTCTGATGGAACGTTCGGAGAATGACTTAGCGTATATTGATTACGTTTCATGAGACATGTTTCTTTTATTTGTTGGCCATTGTGTGATTGTTTATATATATATATATATATATATATATATATATAAATATATATAAATATATATATATATATATACATATATATATATATATATATATATATATATATATACACATATAAATCAACATATATATCTATATATATAAACTAACATATAAATATCTATATATGTATATATATACTGTAGATAGATAGATAGATAGAAAAATATAATTCATATATATATATATATATTATATATATATATATATATACATACATACATAAACACACACACACACACACACACACACACATATATATATATATATATATATATATATATATATATATATATATATATAAATGCTTGATGACCCAGTGAACATAAAAATCAATAAATCAAATCAACTTAATACGACAAGAGATCAACAAAGAAATTCTAAAGATAGTTATTCGTCGTTAACCAGACTTCGGTTCAAACAGGTTTATGAACAAATAGTCTTAAATGACTACCCCAGACTGTGAAATATCACTCGACAATGAACAATAAAAACTTAAGTCATGAATCAAGACAATACGGAAGCCTATAAATGTTGTTAATGTCACAATTTCCGATGATCATTTCCCTACAATTGTTAGCTTAGCTTCTAATAATAATAATAATAATAATAATAATAATAATAATTATAATGATAATAATTATAATAATAATAATAAAAGAAACAATACCAAATTGGATAAAGTATAATAATAATAATAATAATAATAATTATAATAATAATAATTATAATAATAATAATTATAATAATAATAATAAAAGAAACAATACCAAATTGGATAAAGTATAATAATAATAATAATAATAATAATAATAATAATAATAATAATGAAAATAATAATAATTATAATAATAATAAAAGAAACAATACCAAATTGGATAAAGTATAATAATAATAATAATAATAATAATAATGATAATAATAATGATAATAATAATAATAATAATGATAATAATAATAATTACAATAATAATAATAATAAAAGTAACAATACCAAATTGGATAAAGTACTAGTTTGATTTCCTGATCTGCTTGTGCTGATACTTATCTCTTATATAATAAAGAACATGTGTCTAGTTATATCTATCTATCTATCTATCTATCTATCTATCTATATATATATATATATATATATATATATATATATATATATATAATTTCTTTCCGGGTACACTCAACTATCGCCCTCCCACGGAGGAGAGGGATTAATCATACCCTGGTGAGAGAGAAAGTGCGTGTGTGTGTGCATATCTAAATATGTAGACGTCACTTTTGCCGGGTCGCGTACACTAGTGTATAACTAACTATATATATATATATATATATATATATATATATATATATATATATATATATATATATAGAGAGAGAGAGAGAGAGAGAGAGAGAGAGGAGAGAGAGAGAGAGAGAGAGAGAACTCAATTTCTTCGCTCGTACCTCTCAGGTTTTTGCTATGCAGCCCATCAAACTAGACTTATGTTGGCCGTAATAGACTTATTTCTCTCTTATATCCAAGAATCTCAAATCTCGCCTTCATCAAAGTTCCGAGAACTTTTCATTTTAAATGTACCGTATCTAAAATTGGCTTATGTTACTGCCACGTGAAAGACGTGTTTGTGGAGGATAGTTATTTTACAAGTTATAATCTCGTTACATTTATAGATATTAATCATCATCATCTCCTACGCCTATTGACGCAAAGGGCCTCGATTAGATTTCGCCAGTCATCTCTATCAATACTTCTCCATTCATCATCTCCTACTGCGCGCTTCATAGCCCTCAGCCGTGTAGGCCTCGGTCTTCCTGCCAGCTGAACGTTTGGTGAACTAATCTCTCTTGGGGAGTGCGAAGAGCACAATTTTTATTTTGCCGAGTACAAATACTAATGCGATTAATAGAGAATTATGGATAGATTTGCCTTTTGAAGAAAATAAGCTTATAAATCAATGAAAAAATAAGGAATACTTTATTTAAGAAAACATAGAATAGAAAAAACTACTATGATAACCAATTATGATGCACGAATTCCTAAAATTTCAATTCAAGACTAAGCATGAGAATTTTTCAGGCCTACCTTACATCTCTCACGGCCGAAATCATTAGATTTTCGGACGCTCGTCGTATGAAAATCCTCCAATTTAAATTTAACACAAACTGTAATGAGAATTTTTCAGGCCTACCTTACATCTCTCACGGCCGAAATCATCAGATTTTCGGACGCTTGTCGTATGAAAATCCTCCAATTTCAATTTAAGACTAAATATAATGAGAATTTTTCAGTCCTATCTTACATCTCTCACGGCCGAAATCATTAGATTTTCGGACGCTCGTCGTATGAAAATCCTCCAATTTCAATTTAACACAAACTGTAATGAGAAATTTTCCGGCCTACCTTACATCTCTCACGGCCGAAATCAATATTTTCGGACGCTCGACGTATGAAAATCCTCCAATTTCAATTTAAGACTAAATATAATGAGAATTTTTCAGGCCTATCTTACATCTCTCACGGCCGAAATCATTAGATTTTCGGACGCTCGTCGTATGAAAATCCTCCTATTTCAATTTAACACAAACTATAATGAGAATTTTTCAGGCCTATCTTACATCTCTCACGGCCGAAATCATTAGATTTTCGGACGCTTTCAGGCCTACCTTACATCTCTCACGGCCGAAATCATTAGATTTTCGGACGCTTTCAGGCCTACCTTACATCTCTCACGGCCGAAATCATTATATTTTCGGACGCTCGTCGTATGAAAAAAAATATTTATCTATCGGCACCTTGGTCTTATCTGACTTCCTGTCACGAATACCTTTCACAGCAATGAAAAATGGTGTTAAATTTCAGTCCGCCTTCAAAGACTTGGAGAGTTCATTTCACCTGCATTTTAAGATACGCGTCAAGGATATATACTATCATCTTGAGCATATCCTGAAACTGAACACTTGAGAGATAAGCCGATAAAATTCATATACCACATGTAGGTTATGACATGGTATATGAAAGTGCGTGTATGTATCATCATCATCATCATCTCCTCCTATGCCTATTGATGTAAAGGGCCTCAGTTAGATTTCGCCTGTCGTCTCTTATGTAGAGCTTTTAAATCAATACTTCTCCAATCGTCCTCTCCTACTTCACGCTTCATAGTCCTCAGCCATATATATATATATATATATATATATATATATATATATATATATATATATATATATATTATAATCTTCCACTGTCTTAGGTTAGAGTTCTCTTCCTTGAGGGTACAATCGGGCCCACTATTCTATCTAATTTATCTTCCTCTTGATTTGTTAAAGGTTTTATAGTTTATATAGGATATATCTATTTTAATGTTGTTGCTGTTCTTAGAATATCTCATTTTTCCTTGTTTCCTTTCCTCACTGGGCTATTATCCCTGTTAGGGACCCTGGGCTTATAGCATTATGCTTTTCCAACTAGGGTCGTAAATTGGCAAATAATAATAATAATATATATATATATATATATATATATATATATATATATATATATATATATCCCTTTCTGAATGGGGATATCTAATTTGGTGAAAGGGTTTGTGTATCGCCATGATCATCAAAGCTGTACTAGTCAAGGCCACCCATACTAGGCTGGTTTGCTGGGAGCGATCAGACTAGTCTTCAACCATCACCAATCAGCATTAGCCAGCGTGGTGATGAAAACTAGCCAAACCCCAGACATGAATGAGGACATGTCTGTGGACTTTGTCCTGCAGTGGACTAGAAACAGTTACATTTGTTGTTTGATATACATACGTTCATGAATAGGTGAATCGTACGTTAGAAATCTTGATGACATCTGTGCGGGTGGAGCATCAATCCTAACGATTGAGAAAGGAGTTAAACAGGGAGACCCGATCTCTCCTCAATTATTCACAGCGAGCCTAAGGGGAGTTATCAAGAATTTAGATTGGGAAATCGTAGGAATTAACATTAATGGGGAATATATTAACAACTCAACGTTTGTAGATGACATTTCTATTTAGTGAATCATGGGAAGAATGGGAAAAGATAATAGATTTGAATAAAGAAGGAGAAATCTTGGGTTTAAAATGAATACGGATAAAACTGGGATAATATTGAAAAAGCAGAAACAACAAATAAGGGATATGGATGAACTTTTAGAGATTGCTAATGAATATACTTACTTAGGACAGACAGTTAAGAGTTCCACAGGACACGAGACCGATCTCAAAAGAAGGATAAGCATACCATGGAGAGCATTTGGTAAGCAAAAGGAGATTATGAAACGTAAAATGCCACTTTCTCTAAAGAGAAACATGCAGTTAGATGGTTCTACTAGTAGTGACTTAGGCATCAGAATCATGGTGTCTTACTAAAGCCTTAGAGTATAAGTTAGAAGAACCTCAAAGAACTATGGAAAGAATAATGATTCGAATAGCGTGACAGAAAAAGAGCAACGTGGATATGAGAGCAAACTAAATTCGAGGATATTCTACTAACATATAATAACAAGATATGGACGTCGGCAGGACATATAATGAGAACAACATATAATATAAGGACAAAATGAATAACAGAATGGGTCCCTAGAGACTGCAAACGAAGTAGAAGCAAGGGAAGGAAGAGAAGACGTTGGATTGACGAGCTAAGAAAATTTGTGGGTATAGACTGACATAAAAAGACCATAAACAGACGAAAATGGAAGGACATGTCTGAAGCCTTAGACCTCCAGTGGACTAGTAACAACTGATGATGATGACATACATATATAAATCTATAGTTTCTTCTCTCTTCTCTTAAACAAGATCTTCAACACCACTATAGTCCATTTCTTTTAGCGTTGCATATTTGCATCGACTCGCGGCGGTGCCCTTTTAGCTCGGAAAAGTGTCCTGATCGCTGATTGGTTAGAATTATCTTGTCCAACCAATCAGCGACCCAGAAACTTTTCCGAGCTAAAAGGGCATTGTCGCGAGTCGGTGCAAATATGCATCGCTAACAGAAATGGACTATAGTACACGGGAGAGCGAAATATATCATTTTTGACAGGGCATACAACAGGATATAGAGTATCCGGGAAGCCATATGCAGCATGAGTAAACTCTCCTCATCTCTCTATTCTCCTCCATCTCAGAAGATTCACATCCTGATAAGAATCCCATGAGAAAAAAGAACAATATATGAAGTGGCTTCTAGATGACGTCACAGAGCATCCGGCCTTGCCAGGGGAAGATGCGTCTTTTCTTGTCTCCGAACCTAATTCGAAAGTACATACGAATATTCTTAATATGACGTCTTTTCTGACGGGTTTCGTACACTCGTGATACACTTATAAAAACGTAGTTTTAATAAGAAATTCCCAGTAAAATAATACTGTTCTCAGCCCTATTTCAGTAAAATCAGGCGACCGTAATTTTTACCCTATTTTGTTATTGTCTTTTACGGTTTGGTGACCGTAATATCACTCCTGGCAACATTTATTCCAGGATTTTTACCGTTTTTAGGGCAAATTTTTAAGTGTATGATTAAAAAAAAATATATAAATAAAAAAAAATTAAAAAAAAAAAAAGGACAATGCAAATGACTACAGTCAATTCTTTTTGGTGAGGCAGATTTGTACCGACTCGCATGGGTGCCCTTTCGGCTCGGAAAATTGTCCTGATCGCTGATTGGTTGGACAAGATAATTCTAACCAATCAGAGAGCAAGGAACTTTTCCGAGCTAAAAAGGGCACCGCTGCGAGTCGGTGCCAATGTGCCTCATTAAAAAAATTGAGTATAGTTAACTTCCATCATTTAATCCTTATTATAGTTTTGTTAATTAGAGTGCATCTATTCTCGTGGAGTTAGCATAAAAAGTGAATATCTATTCAAAACAAAGAGTGTGAAAAACATTATGTAGATAATAATGTGAAAATCAAAAAGTAAAATAAAAGAATAAAGAACGAGGTATAGTAGATTAGATTGATTAGATAACGAAGCAAAATCGATTAATACATAGGAGAAAAGTTCTCTTGCTTGAGGGTACAGTCGGGCACACTTCTATCTTATTTCTCTTAGTGATTTTTTTTTTTTTAGGTTTAATAGCAAATATATGAAATACTGTATATATCTTAATGTTGTTACTGTTCTCTAAACACTTCATTTTAATTAGTCACGACTTCTAATGTAGTGTTTATTTTCTTATTTCCTTTCATCACTGGGCTAATTTTCCTAATTGGAACCCTTGGGCTTATAGCATCCTGCTTTCCAAGAAGGGTTGTAGCTTAACCAATAATAATAATAATAATAATAATAATAATAGATTCCCTACTATGGTTCACGGTTAGGATTAATTTTCTGGCACCCCTTCCGGTAGCTAAATATTACAAAACCATTAAAAAACATCAAATAAAATATATATTATTACACAACAAACATTCGAAATTTATTGCATAAATTGTTGGCTAAATTTATATCACAGAAATTCGGTAAATTCGACGAGAGAAGGAAATCAAATCAGAATACAATACTTCATCTAATCTTATGATGAAAACTAGATGAGCACTCAGTAGAGAACATACCTCCGCCACGCCAAGCAGTCTTATTTTGCTCTTAACTCCACTGCGTACTTGTACTTCCATGTATTTTCTTCAAAATCTAATGGATTTATCAATACCCCACATGTCCACCAAGTTTCGTTGAAATGGTTCAATAGTTTTTTGCGCAATATTGTTCACAAACAAAAATATCACCATTACTTACCAAGTTTGGTTTAAAATCGGTACAATAGTTCTTGTGTAAGGTTGCTCACAAACAAACTATCAGTTTGGCGAATACACTTATAATGACTAGCTATGAAAGATTGACAATAATTGGAAATTTCTACCCTCAATCGGGGGAGAGAGAGAGAGAGAGAGAGAGAGGGAGAGAGAGAGAGAGATGAGAGGAGAGAGGGGAGAGAGAAGAGAGAGAGAGAGATTCTTACCATACAAAGATCCCTAATTAACATGACATGCACAGACGCAATACACATAACAATCAAATTCTATATACAGAGAACCAGCTTAAATGTCCATTCCAACAAAAGAATAAATCTTGCAACACGAATAATCGACTTACAGAAAAGAAAAAAGGCAGGAATTGACTCTAGCAGCTCTTCGCGAACAAAAAAAGATGTGCAATCGTATCTCCTGTGCATCAATCATATCAATATCCGACAGCGATTAAAATAGAGGTCGTGCTTCCGAAGCCGTTGCAGAGATTAACTGAGGCGGTTTCTACTGCTGTACTTTTATCAGCACGGTGGAGATCACAGAGATTCACACTGACAATGGCAGGGAGAGCTATGCCCACACACACACATGGACAGAAGTCCTTTTTGCTTAATTAGGTCATTTTGCTCACGTTCTGGACATGAGACCCCGGCAGACGTCGTTCACGACAATGCAACTGGAGACTGCTTCTTTGTGGCTGTCATAATGCTTCCCTGAGACTAGACAGGCGCAGAGCAGAGGCTCGATTGCTTGGCCATTTCAATCACGTTCGCATCACGAGGCCTCCATATTAGAGTTCATCTGTTCATCTTTTCTTTATCATAGTTTGGAGTTCATTCACCTCTAGATGCTATTCCCAAAATATCCACGCTTCGGCAATTGAGGATTCTACTCATAAGGGTTGTGGTGGGCCTATTGGAACCGTCCCTGCCTAGCGATCAGACAGACTAGGGTTCAAGTTCAGCTTTAACTCGATAGTTTCTTGTAGTGTCTGCAACTTCACCATCCTTGTGAGCTAAGGATGGGAGGGGTTTGGGGAAGTCTATAGATCTACCTGATGAGTCATTAGCAGCCAATGCCCGGCTCTCCCTGGCCCTAGCTTGGGTGGAGAAGGGGCGTGGGCCGCTGATCATAGGTACAGTATATATGGTCAATCTCAAGGGCATTTTCACTGTCTCTAGCCTCTGCTATTCATGAGCGGCCTTTAAACCTCAAATGGGGGCTAGCAGGGAATTTTCTTCATTTGAATAACGCCCGATATGTGATCAATATTTTTCACTGGAACAATTATGGAAATTTCCAGCTCACACCAAATTCTGGGGCTCCCTACTCAAGACATTATCACTGTCTCTTGCCTCTGCTATTCATGAGTGGCTTTTAAACCTCAAATGGGGGCCAGCAGGCAATTTTCTATATTTTAACTATAGAGTAACGCCTGATATGTGATCAATATTTTTCACTAGAACAATCATGGAAATTTCCAGCTCACATTAAATTCTGCCGCTTCCTACATTTCCCTCAAAAATGGTCTTGAACTGGCTACCTAAGACTCGTCTAAACAACACGATTTTTGAGCTTACATGAAATCTGAACCTGTCCCTTATACATTCCATGACCACTGCAATATAATTCGGGTGATATGCATCAGCTAGATTATATTCCTGCTTAATTTTTCTTACTTATCTAGTCCACAAGACCTTTTATGTCACAAATGGTTTTGAACTGGCTACCTAAGACTCGTCTAAACAACACGATTTTTGAGCTTACATGAAATCTGAACCTGTCCTATATTTCCATGACCACTGCAATATAATTCGGGTGATATGCATCAACTAGATTATATCCTGCTTAATTTTTCTAACCTATCTGGTCCACAAGACCTTTTATGCCACTTAAAATATCAACTAGCTATTCCGAACTGTTTGCATCCAATCACAGAATATCGGTTAGGCCAAAGATTGATAAGTTTGTTTGTATTGTGTATGATAACAAGGGGAGATAAATGAGATTATTTCTTTACTCCTCGCCTACAATAACTGAAGGAGGGAGGAGCAATTCACAATGATTTTTTTCAACTAAGCATGCAGTAACAATTCACAATAAATCTCTTCACCAAAGGATTTTATCTAAAATATCTTATAAATGTGAGAAAGTGCTTTAATTCATTGATGAAAATTAGTAACTAAAAGTATCCCTATAAAATAATGCTATCCTCAGAAAAACATTGTTCTCTGGTCTTGGATAGTACCATAGCCTCTGTACCACTGTCTTCGGGTAGAATTCTCTTACTTGAGGGTAAACCCGAGCACACTATTCTATTTTATTTCACTTCCTCTTGTATTTATAGTTATATACGAAATATTTACTTTAAGGTTGTTACAGTTCTTAAATATTTCATTGTTAAAAATAATTTTTTTGTTGTTTCCTTATTTGCTTTCCTCACTGGGCTATTATTCCCTGTTAGAGCACTCGGTCTTATAGCATCCTGCTTTTCTAACTAAGGTTGTAGCTAAGCAAGTAATAATAATAATAATAATAATAATAATAATAATAACAATATTTGGAAATGTTGTGGAAAACAAATATAAAGTTCCGTGGCCTGACTATTATTCAACAGCTTCATAACAAAATCCTTTCCATGTGAAACCTCTAGAACTCTTTTCTATCTTCTGTGTTTCCAGAGCCTAGTGACACAGC
>NC_090742.1:61943233-61948233 GCF_036898095.1 Palaemon carinicauda | reverse complement strand
CACTTGTGAGGCTTTCTTACCTCGAACTGGTGGTGATGGGAGGCTATTGTCTGAAGTAAATCCATATGATATAGATGCTGCTTTACCACTATAAAATTGCTCTTCAGCTTTGTTTTTCCTAACTGGGACCCGTTGCTGCATCGGGGCACTGGATATGGGGACAGAAGACATTGACTGAAGTTTTTTTTTAACTGATTCCATTGTGTCTTCAGAGGGCACTACAGTGGGCAACGACTGCAAAGATCGTTGCTTTTTCGTGCGAGGACTAGGAATTGGAGCACGTTTGTTTATCCATTCAGGAACAGGATGTGTCTCCTCTGATTTGGGTACAGTCGTTGGTGATGGGGACACAGGAGTTGGTGCAGTTACAGTTACAGGTTTAGAAATAGGTGGTGTAATAAGAGATTGTTCACTTGGAGTCCTCTGGCCTTTCTTACCTCTAGGGCTTGGACGAGGCGGTGCATCTTTTGTTTCGCTAATTTCCCAGTAAATAGGTTCAGACTCGTAATAGTTGTTCCCTGGACCTGCATATCCTGAGTCAGAAGAATTCCTCTCAGTTTCAACTTTGTGTGTTGGAGCAATGGATCCTTTCTCCTTAGGAAATGTAGGTGGTGTTATATTTTTTGGTGCTTTAGTATTATCTGTAACACCAACGTTACTATTAAGTGATACACAGCTAGTTTGAATTGGTAGCACTCCTTTCTTTGGGGCTGTATTCAATGGGGCAGTAGGAGTTGTTGGCGTTAAAGAACCTGTTGAATAACCATACCTTCCTTTCTTTGTTCTGGGACTTGGTTTAGGAGGTTCTTGGCTTCCTTGCTGAACGGAAGCTGGTAAACTTAGCTTTGTTGCTTCTACTGGTTCTTTCACGACTGACGATGGAGTGCAGAGTGGCGAATGACCCTCAACTTCATATATTTTCATTGTAGGCTTTTCTGGGGTTGGAATACCTTTGGATATTAGTTTTTCAGATATTTTCGTAACGCAATTGGCTTCTTGACTCTGGCTACTATTTCTTAATGTACTTTCACTGCTACTACCTGCATTGCTTAATGACTTATCACTGATACAAACAGAGGGCGTTTCATCTTTACTGGGTACAAATTTTGCTGACTCAGTATTACGTGGAGGTTCGTGGAACACAGATAATTCTTGGATTGGCTGAACAATATCTATCTTTTCTGAAACTGGGGGCATCTCCAATTCTTTTGCAGGCAATTGTCCATCATCAGCTGCACTTAGAAAGCTATAATAATGCGTTGATGTATCATCATTTTCCATTCTTTTGACAGCAAGTAGAGCATCTTTTCTTATCAGTAACCCATCTTCCTCAACAAATGGATTTCCTATACCTGGAGATGATTCATGTGATATGGACTTTTGCTCATCAGATTCAATAGGTGATATGTACTCCAAACTCTCTGAAGATCCTCTCCCAACATGATCGATAGATTTCATGGAGTCAGATGATGGCATGTCTGGTGTGACTGTCTTGTTGGTAACATTTTTGCTATCCTTGAATTCTAGCTGTACTGTTGGTGAACTTTGATTAACTGATGAGCTTGTTTTGTCACTTACAATAGCCTGGAAAGCTGGAGCATCTTTTGCATCAGAATTATCTTTAACTGACATCTTGTCCGAATTGTTCAACTCCTCATATCCAATATTCTTATCAGAAGAATCATCCAATGTTTTCGATTTTGATGAACTCTTGAACAGGTAGTCTTTGTTAAATGGACTCAGCCTGCTTCTCCTTTTCTGTCTTTCAGAATTTTTCTCTTCAGACTGTTCTTTCTTTGGCTTGCTATCTGTCTGTTGTGAGAAAATAGAGCCAGCTAAGTTCTTAATGGACTTTGGAATACTTGATGCCGATATTTTCTTCTTCTTACGATTAGGCTTCTGGAGATCAGAAGGAACATCGACTTCACTGGCAGTTATGTTCAAATCCTTAGCTCTGTCATCTTTCTTAGTAGCCTCTGCATTATCAGATAAGATAGCATCACTAGCATCCTCATTATCTGTTGTGTTGATGATTACTTCGTTTTCATACAATTCAAGATCTTGATTCTGAATTTCTCTGATGTGCGGTTTTTTGTCAACTTCCTCTGATAAAGTAGACTCTTCAGCAGTATTCTCAGTGTTTTCTGTACTTGGACTTGAGTAACGATAGTCATCAGAGATACTTGTATTTAATCCTTCCTCTTCCCTGGGAGTGTCGGCTTCATCACTTTCAACATCAGGAGCATTGATGATTATATCTGGGACTTTTGGCATGGCAGATTCAGTCATAATTACATGACTGTCCTTCGATGTTCTTCTGTGTTTTGCATCATACCCAGAATTGGGCGCTTTCCCAGTTAATTTCTCCAAATCTGTTGTACCTTTGCTTAGCTCTAATGCCGGTTCAAAATCTACTGATATACAGTTAATGCCATCTTCTGATTCATCGTGTGAATCTTCTTGACCTGAAGAAGAATTTGTAAGAGCAAAAGGAGTTGAAGCAATATAAATGTCAGTGTCCTTATAAGAGGGTCGCTGTGAATCGATTATTGTTTTATTTGATAACTTTCCCCGGACCTGGAAGACTCTCTTCAAACTCTCTCTTCGAGCAGCATCGTCTTTTTCTGGATCACCCTTTAGCTCCGCTTTGGCATTATATGTCTGCAGGTATTCTTCATAAGCTGCTTCATCATCAACAGGAGCATTTAATTTAATTTCATTACGTCCAGCCCACTTTCCTGGGGGGTCATCAAGGCTGTCTAACCGTATTTCTGACTTACTTTTGGAAGATCTGAATTCTTTGATTTCTGCAACTCTATCCATTTCTCCAAACGCCGCTCTGTATCTTCCTCTAGGCTCTGAACCCAAGCCCGAGCCTTATGTGATCCTTTTAAATCTTCACTCTTCTTATCTTCTGCAGTTGGTAAAGACTTCTCTGGAGACTTTTCTTTGATATTATCTTTCAAAGTTACCTTGACGTTTCCTCCTTGCTATCTTTTGGAATCTCCTTTATCGGCTGATCATCTTCCTGTTTGACTTCAATTTCAGCCGCCTCATAATATGCACTCTCAGGACATTCATCGTAGTCGACACACCAACCTTTGCTCAGATCATTGCGGGACCGGGTCAGAGTCCCTTTGCAGTCAAACCACTGATCACTGTAGTCGGGCATTGGTAAGCGGCCCCGCGAACAAACCTATCGTCCTCTCCTTCGTCAGAATCAATGTATTCTATATCATCGTTAGGTGCCAGGAGTCCCTGGGTTAGGAGAGGGAGGCTGAGGGTCTGATGATGTTCCAGAGTGATCGTGAACGGTTAGAACAATCGTGGGATGTGTTTCCCCAGTGACTTTCTGGGGTTCGTGAATAACTCGGCCACCTCCTACCTTGTCGACCCCATCTTCGTTCTCTAGCTTTAGCAGAGCTAGCTTCACATCTTCTGCAGCTGCTTCTTCGTCTTTAGGATTCACCCTGGAAGAGACAAAGTCATACTTAGTATTTCATCTGAAAAAAGTTGCTTATGTAATAAACGTACACACACTTAAAAATTTAATCATTTAAAGTTACAAAGTATATTTGCTTCATGTTAATTCTAAAGTGACGGCAGGAATAAACTTTAATTAGCTGTCTATCTGTTTAAGAAATAATAAAAATATTAAAATTTCAATCATTTAAGGTTACAAAGTATATTTACTACATGTCATTTCTAAAGGACGGCAGATATAATCTTTAATTAGCTATATTTAAAAAAATGAAAACAAAAAATCTAATCATTTAAAGTTTCAAAGTATATTTGCTGCATGTCAATTTCAAAGTGACGGCAGATATAAACTTTAATAAGCTGCATTTTTTTAAAAGAAGTAATAAAATATACTAAAAATCTAACAATTTAAAGTTAAAAAGTATATTTGCTTCATGTCAATTCTAAAGTGACGGCAAGAATAAACTTTGATAAACAATCAGTTACTTTGAAAATAAAAATAATAAAAATAAAAGAAATGATTAATAAATTTTCTACAGCAATCAACACGAGACAAATATTTCTTGTTAAAATGCTTCAATTCCTTAATACTTTTATCATCATTTTGGACATTCATGGGAATACTCAAATGCTTAACAAAACATTATTAGAAATAATACACACAAGTTTTCTTTTTATATAATAATAATAATAATAATAATAATAATAATAATAATAATAATAATAATAACAACAACAACAATAATAATATTAATGATCATAATAATCAAGATGATGATCATGATATTGATAGCATCACAAGATGTTTTCGTTTTCAATATTCCCCATGAGACTAAACTAATGTAACAATACAAATTTTAAGAACTTTAATTAAACTACACCATAAGAACAGTCAATTCGCCGTTTTGTATGCTTAGTAATAAAATTATCTATCTTCATTATAAATATCTAATGAGCATGCTATTGAATCAACATAATCGCATCAACAAACACAACGAAGGGAAACCCCAAAGACCATTTATGACAGTTACCCATCTAAACATTATTTTCATTTTCTATCAATAATAAACTTACAGAAAATGAGAATTTAGCAGAGACTATAATTATCCCTAACTTGACATTATATCAGAGGATTGACAAAATGTATGGGATTTGAATTATCAAACTATGAAGAGGAGCCAGACCTTAGATGGGGTTGAGATTGGAATGATTAGGAGTTTATCAAAACAGTCAAAATCCTTAAACCTTATCATGGTAGACATCACGAATTAACCTTATTATTATTATTATTATTATTATTATTATTATCATCATTTGCAAAGCAACAACCCTTGTTGAAGAAGCAGGATGCTGTAAGACCAAGGGCCTCAACAGGGGAAAATAGCCCAGTGAAGAAAGGAAATAAACTAAAAGGGAAGCATAAGAACAATATCAACATTAAAATGAATCTTCCACATATAAACTATAAAAACTTCAAAATAACCAGAGAAAGAGAAACAAGATAGAATAGTGTGCTCGAG
>NC_090742.1:61925733-61938233 GCF_036898095.1 Palaemon carinicauda | reverse complement strand
ATGGTGAACAGGCTGACACAAGTCTCTATAGCTTATTTAAGAAAGAACTATTTTAATGTTACTGTTCTGAAATATGTTATTTTATGTTGAACAGGCTTACATAGGTCTCTTTATAGTTTACTTACGAAAGATCTATCCAATGTTGTTACTATTCTTAATATATGTTATTTTAATTGTTACTGTTCTTAAATATGTTATTTTAATGGTGATTAGTCTGACACAAGTCTCTATAGCTTATTTGAGAAAGAACTATTTTTATTGTTACTGTTCTGAAATATGTTATTTTATGTTGAACAGGCTGAACAGATCTATTCTAATGTTATTACTGTTCTTAAAATATGTTATTTTAATTGTAACTGTTCGTAAAAATATGTTATTTTAATTGTTCATTGCTTCTCTTGTAGTTTATTTATTTCCTTATTTCCTTTCCTTACTGCGCTATTTTTCCCTGACGGAATCCTTGGCCTTATAGCATACAACTTTTTCAACTAGGGTTGTAGGTTAGATAATAATAATACTATAATAATAATAATAATAATGATTAATAATAATAATAATAATAATAATATAATAATAATAATTTCACAAATACACAGAAAACTTGCAAAAAATAAATCGCACAAACACCTACTATAAATACACAAGCAGGAGTGCCAACATGGGCGAAACGTTCAAAGTTAATGTTGGCAAGCCCTGAGCGAGAAGCCAAAATGGGACCAAAAATAACAGTTTATGAGTCTCCTGACAGTACATGGCGTGAACAGACATGATTTTTCAAAACACGACGTTATTTTCTTTCATTTCCTTCCGTGGATCACTTACCCTGCTAGATGATTTCAAATCTATAGGGCCAGAGATGAGATATGTGAAGGAGGAAAAAGTATTGTTTATTATTATGTGCGTACTTGTAATATATATATATATATATATATATATATATTATATATATATATATGTATATGTATATATATGTATGTATAAATATATATATATATATATAATATATATATCTATGTATATGTATATATATATGTATATATATATATATATATATATATATATATATATATATATATAAAAATACATATATATGCATTTATATATATAAATAAACATACATATACATATATATATATAATGTATACATATTAGATATAATAAAGAGCAAATGTCTGGGCTGATAGCTGTGTGTATATATATATATATATCATATATATATATATATATATATATATTATATATATATACATAGCTATCATCCAGACACTTGCTCTTTACCATATAAGGGAGATAGCCCATAGTACTGTAGAGACTATGTGGCATTACACCGTATCCCCCCATAACACGACAACAACCACAATAACAATAAACCACCCGCTTAGGGAGTATGACGTAATACGCTTCCCCCACCCCACCACCGCTACGTGAATTAGAACGACTTTAGCACAGCGGAACAAAAGCGTCGGTTGAAGAGGAAGTTATCATTATTAGCAATGTTGGGTATAATCGTCGCATTCCTAAATAAACTGAAGCATTCGTTGCTTCTCGTCTTCCTCTACACGTCCTAATTCAGGGCCACTTGACTCCTAATAGGAGAGCGTGTACAATGCTTTCTAACTAAAAAGTTATGCCTATAGCTTTCTAAAAAAAAAAAAAAAAAAAAAAAAAGCATATTTTCAGCATAAACAAAAAATGGAGTATATTATGGACTTTCTAATGAAAATGGATATTCAAACATAAAAAAAAAAATAAAACATGTTCTCAGCTTTACTTTCTAACTAAAAAGTTATGCTTAAAGCTTTCTACTAAAAAAAAAAATGGAGCATATTTTCAACATTAACAAAAAATGCAGTATATTCTGGACTTTCTAATGAAAATGGATATTCAAACATTTAAAAAAAAAAAAAACATTCTCAGCTTTACTCCTATTGCTTTCTAACTAAAAAGTTATGCTTACAGATTTCTAATTAAAAAATGGAGCCTATTTTCAACATTAACGAAAAATGGAGTATAATCTGGACTTTCTAATAAAAATGGATATTCAAACATTTAAAAAAAAAAAACCATATTCTCAGCTTTAGTCCTATTAAGAGGGCGTTGTACAATGCTTTCTAACTAAAAAGTTATGCTTACAGCTTTCTAATAAAGAAATGGAGCCTACTTTCAACATTAAAAAAAATGGAGTATATTCTGGACTTTCTAATGAAAATGGATATACAAACATTTAATAAAAACAAACCATATTCTCAGCTTTACTCCTAATAGGAGGGCGTGTACAATGCTTTCCAAGTGAAAAGTTATGCTTACAGCTTTCTAATAAAAAAAAAAATGGAGCTTACTTTCAACATTAACAAAAAATGGTGTATATTCTGGACTTTCTAATGAAAATGGATATTTAAACATTTAAGAAAAAAAAAAAACATAATTCTCAGCTTTACTCCTATTAAGAGGGCGTGTACATAGCTTTCTAACTAAAGTTATGCTTAAAGCTTTCTAATAAAGAAATGGAGCCTATTTCAACATTAACAAAAATGGTGTATATTCTGGACTTTCTACTGAAAATGGATATTCAACCATTAAAAAAAAAATAGACCATACTCTCAGCTTTACTCCTATTGCTTTCTAACTGAAAGTTTATGCCTACAGCTTTCTAATAAAAAAAAATGGAGCCTACTTTCAACATTAACAAAAAATGGAGTATATTCTGAACTTTCTTATGAAAATGGATATCAAACATTTAAAAAAAAAATAGACCATATTCTCAGCTTTACTCCTATTAAGAGGGCGTGTACATAGCTTTCTAACTGAAAGTTTATGCCTACAGCTTTCTAATAAAAAAGGAGCATATTCTCAACTTTCCAGCAAGAAAATTGAGGATATTCTCGACTTTCTAGCCAAAAATAGGGAATATTCTCAACTTTCTAATAAAATTGGATAGTCTCAAGTTTTTAAAATAAAAAAATTGACAATATTCTCAGCTTTCTAATAAAATTGGATATTCTCAAGTTTTTAAAACCAAAAATTGACAATATTCTCAGCTTTCTAATAAAAATCAAGAGGATATTCTCGGCTTTCTAACCAAAAATGGAGGGTATTTCAAACTCTCTAATAAATAATCTAGGGTATTCTCAACTTTCCAAGATTATATTCCAGATAAATTTTTAAGCAAAAATGGGGAGAGTCTCTTCAGTGCAATTGCTTTATTGGACATTGCTATCATCAATATTACTAGCTAAGCTACGACCCTAATTGGAAAAGCAGGATGCTATAAACGCAAAAGCTCCAACAGGGAAAAATAGCCTAGTGAGGAAAGGAAATTAGGAAACAGATAGAATATGTGCCTGAATGTACACTCAAGCATAAGAACTCTAACCCAAGACAGTAGAAGACCATGGTACAGACGCTATGGAACTGCTAAAGAATAGAAAACAATGGTTTCAATTGGGAGTGTCCTACTAGAAAAGCACCTTACTGTAGTTTAAGTCTCTCTTCTATCCTTACCAAGTAGAAAGTAGCCACTGACAAATTATAGTGCTGTAGCGAACCCCTTGTGTGAAGAAGAATTTTTCTGTTACTGGGTGTTGTCAGGTGTATGAGGAATGGGGGAGAATGTGTAAAGAATAAGCCAGACTATTCGGTGTATGTGTACGCAAAGAAAGAATGAGCCATAACTAGAGAAGGATCCAAATAAGTACACCATGGCCAGTCAACGGACCCAATAACTCTCTAGAGGTAGTCCTCAAACGGGTGGGTGGCGCCTTGGCCAAGCTTCATAGTTCTCAGCCATGTAGGCCTGGCTCTACCAACTCTTCTAATGCCTTGTGGAGCCCAGCTGAACGTTTGGTGAACTAATCACTCTTGGGGAGTGCAAAGAGCATGGCCAAACCATCTCCATCTACCAATCATCATGATCTCATCCACATAGTTCACTCGAGTAATCTCTCTTATAGTTTCATTTCGAATCCTGTCCTGGCATTTAACTTCCAATATCCTTCTGAGGGTTTTTTCTCAAATCTGCTAAATCTATTGGAGATTGTTTCATTGGCGTACCTTTATTAAATTTAAATTTGCTTCCATTTTTCAGATATAAGGTAATCATCTATTTCAAAGTTCAACCAAAACAAGGTCGTGTTCCCAATTCAAATTATTGATGTAAACAAATTCTTTTCCGACCGGGGGAGGGGGGGGGGAAATTTCTGGCATCCTGACATCTAATGTCATTGACGTCTTCTTCGAGAAATTACCTATTTTAAACGAGTGAAATTTGGAGTTAATTGACAAAGTCTTTGTCACGTTAGCCCATTTATTGACATTACTGACTTAAACGGCCCATAGTCTACCATATATGAGGATTAGTCACTTAATTCAGTCCTATTCCCACCCACTTACCACCCAAAAAGGGGGATGGGCGTTGCTCAACTCAGAAGTACATTCAAGGCACACATTTGGTCATTACTAGTTCTACTCTCTCTCTCTCTCTCTCTCTCTCTCTCTCTCTCTCTTATAATATATATATATATATATACCATATATATATCTATATATATATATATATATATATTCACACAAACCTATACATATAATATATAACATATGTATGTATATATATATATATATATATATACACATATATATATATATATATGTTCCTCTCCAACAAAAATAATCTTTTAAAACAAAATAACTTCTTGAACACATCTAATAGAAATAAACCGAAAATCACATTAAAAAATACCTTAGAGGGAAGTCCCTGTCAGAGATAATCCTTGTAATTCATTACAGCAAATAAAATCCTGAAAAAGATTGTAGACGATAAAAATTCTTGACGTTAAACATTATGTCAATTGCGTCTGTTAAGACGAAAACCTTCAATTCGATCCCTAGAGAAGCAATGTATTTTTTTACAACATTGAATAGTGCGCAAATTATTTTTAGCGTCTAAGACAGTGATTCTTAAACTGGGGGGGCGAGCCCCCTAGGGGGGCGCCAGGAGCTTTCAAGGGGGGCACAAGTAGTTAAAATAATAACAATGAAAATAAAAATGTAGTAATCATGATGGCTTCTGTTTTACCAATACTACATAAATATGGATAAATCGATTACTAAAGAGGATGTGTAATATTTTCTGATGTGGTCATGATCCATGAATGATTGTATTAAGAGTAAAAATTTTGTTTATTTTTGCAGTAATTTGTATTTTTTCCAGTATTTTCTATCAATGTAATAACTGTAATCTGTATAATGCTAAAACAGTTTGAAAAAAGATTATGATAAAATTTTGTTTCATCATAATATATTTATTTTACCCATTTTCTATGAACAATGTTTATTTTACTGAAATAATACTTTCTACTTTGGCCGAAATTTCCAGGGTGGGGAGGGGGGCATGGGATCTATGCTTAATGCAGAAGGGGGGCACAAGGCAAAAAAGTTTAAGAACCACTGCTCTAAGATCACTTTGAAACCAAAGTAATAACAGAATGTGCGTCAGTGCTCAGAATAATACCTTCGACGGAGAAGGAATCACATGTTGGTGGTGATTCACGAAGAAAGAAAGAAAAAACAAAAGATAGTAGTTTTGTCTTTCTTTTCTTGGTGATGTGATCAAGGAAGAATTACTCTTGGGTAAGTATTAGGGGTTAAGTCCCCAAAGAGAGAGAGAGAGAGAGAGAGAGAGAGAGAGAGAGAGAGAGAGAATTTCGTGTAAGTATTAATTGGGGATTAAGTCCTAATAGAGAGAGAGAGAGAGAGAAAATCACTTTTGAATAAGTATTAATCTAGAGAGAGAGAGAGAGAGAGAGAGAGAGAGAGAGAGAGAGAGAGAATCTTGAATAAGTATTAATTTGGGATGAAGTCCCAAGACACAGAGATAATCACTCTTGAATAATTATTAATGTATGGTTAAATCCAGAGAGAGAGAGAGAGAGAGAGAGAGAGAGAGAGAATCTTGAGTAAGTATTAATTTTGGATCAAGTCCCAAGAGAGAAAGAGAGAGAGAGAGAGAAAAAATCATTCTTAAGTAAGTATTAATCTAGGGTTAAGTCCCGAGAGAGAGAGAG
The DNA here is from genome assembly GCF_036898095.1 of Palaemon carinicauda. Classification (NCBI taxonomy): domain Eukaryota; kingdom Metazoa; phylum Arthropoda; class Malacostraca; order Decapoda; family Palaemonidae; genus Palaemon; species Palaemon carinicauda. The sequence goes on along the minus strand of NC_090742.1, from coordinate 61,932,174 downwards.
AGAGAGAGAGAAGAGAGAGAGAATCTTGAGTAAGTATTAATTTGTTATCAAGTCAAAAGAGAGAGAGAGAGAGAGAGAGGAGAGAGAGAGAAAATCACTCTCAAGTAAGTATTAATCTAGGGTTAAGTCCCGAGAGAGAGAGAGAGAGAGAGAGAGAGAGAGATTTTCTTGTGTAAGTATTAATTTGGGATTAAGTCCCAAGAGAGAGAGAGAGAGAAAGAAAATCACTCTTGATTAAGTATTAATCTAGGGTTTAGTCCCGAGAGAGAGAGAGAGAGAGAGAGAGAGAGAGAATCTTGAGTAAGTATTAATTTGGGATCAAGTCCCAAGAGAGAGAGAGAAAATCACTCTTAAGTAAGTAATAATCTAGGGTTAAGTCCGAGAGAGAGAGAGAGAGAGAGAGAGAGAGAGAGAGAGAGAAAAAAAATTCTAGTCACTGAAAGGGATATATCCTTTCACAAACATAATTTTAAGAAGACTTTATGACATTAAAGAGAGAGAGAGAGAGAGAGAGAGAGAGAGAGAGAGGTTGTACCAGGGAAATAACTACAGGAAGAATAAGATTTAGAGAAAGAGAGAGAGAGAGAGAGAGAGAGAGAGAGGTTGTACCAGGAAATAACTACAGGGAAGAATAAGATTTAGAGAAAGAGAGAGAGAGAGAGCGCGAGAGGAAGCCATTAGATGAAGTATTTTCCGCCTCTTTAGTCACACGGGGTCCCAGTTACAAAAAAAAAAAAAAAAAAAAAAAAAAAAAAAACAGGAAACTGATGTCACTGAGATCCAAGTAAAATCATCAATATTCTTATTAGACTTCATTTGCATGAAACGTATGAATTAATTATGTCGTTGGGGGTACGATTGCAATGGCTATTTGCATTGTTATTTTTTATTTTCATTTTACTCTGATAAAAATTTCTAATATAAAGTGTTTTTTATGAATTCTTGTCACCCTGGGAAGCTATCATGTCAGTAATATATTTCTACTTCTTCTTCTTCTTCTTCTTCTTCTTCTTATTATTACTATTATCATTATCATTATTATCAATAATATTATTGCTGTTGTTGTATTAGAATGGGAAAAGATTGAATATCTCTGCAAAACAACGTATAGCATACGCATATATATATATATTATATACATATATAAATATATATATATATATATATATATAAAATTCTCTCTCTCTCTCTCTCTCTCTCTCTCTCTCTCTCTGTATATATATATATATATATATACTGTATATAGCTGATGAGCTTCATATTAATAATAATAATAATAATAATAATAATAATAATAATAATAATAATAATATCAATTAGTATCGCAGGCACAACAGCATTTCATGCATAATCGTAATAAAAAAAACCGCCAGGATTAAAATGAATTACAAGCAACATTTCCTACAAACCTCACAATGACAACTGGATTATGAAAAGGAGGATGGCGAATGTTGTGAAAGGAGAGAGAGAGAGAGAGAGAGAGAGAGAGAGAGAGAGAGAGAGAGAGGGGGGGGGGGAGGGGATGTGTGCGTTCCCTGAGGAAATAATAGCAGAGCTAGAGTTATAAAAGAAGATAAGCCTACTGCAAGTAAAAAGTGCACTTATCGGCTTAACAGTCTGACGTTGATAGCGCTACCGAGGGAGGTTAAAGTACTCATGAAGAAGCCTTCCGTTGAAGGTTAATGGAGAAATATTATGGCAGTGAATGACACACCACCATAGACTAATGTCAAAGGGTACAGACTGAAAATGTTCTTATATGAGTTGAAGTCTTGTAGATCAAATGTTACTTCAGAGATGACAATTAACGATACACTGCGTATATTCGTCACTTACAGTTAATTCTAACTGTCTGGTCTTTAATTGTGAGGCTCATTATTACACACTAGTTTGGAAATTTTATTCAGCGTGTGACCTAATCATGGAACCATCTAATCATTAGTTGAACTGGTATAACTTCAAAAATTCAAGCTTAGCGCAAATGATTTCGTTATTACTAAGCAGGATAATGGAAAACTTACTCAATAGTTATTTGTTACCTATCTATTTCAGTTTGGTATCTTTCTTAATTTGTTTTAATCTTCAGCTTCTTTTCCATGCGGGGGCTGATTTCTCTACTGGGCCTCTGGGTTTTGTGAGAGTCTACCCTTCCAAGAAGAGATAATATTAATTTGAGAATATTCCTTATATAATAAAGAGCTTCGTGTCTTTGTGGCAATATACATATATATATATATATATATATATAAATATATAATATATATATATATAAATATACATATATTTATATATATATATATATATATATATATATATATGTATATTTATATATATATATATATATCTATATATATATATATATATTCTGTCATGCGTATGCCTTTTTGGTCTTTCTCGTCCCTCAGATAAGGAGGAGAGGGAGTAGTCATACCCTGGTGAGAGGGGGGAACATCGAGAGGTACACTCAGAAACCACAATCTCCCACAAATTGCCGAAACTGCTGAGTTATAGTTTGGAAAGGGGAGAGGGTTGAATGTGTGTGTGTAAATATTTAGCCGTCATTTTTGCGGCTCGGATAAACTAATAATAATAATAATATAATAATAATAATAAGTTGCAATGTTAAAGCTTCCCTTATCGGCCCCAGCTCAAGTGGGACGCGTGAGCATCTGCCAGACAGTTTGTTGTGACTAAATGGTTTCCACCTTGTGCGATGAGGATTACTTCATCGATGTTTTCCCTTCTACATTGATTTGATAGAACATCCTTTACTAAAGTATTGGTCACTCACGTGTCATTTAAATCTCTCTCTCTCTCTCTCTCTCTCTCTCTCTCCCCCCTTTATTATTATTATTATTACTATCCAAGCTACAACCCTAGTTGTAAAAGCAAGATGCTGTAAGCCCAGGGGCTACAACAGGGAAAAATAGCCCAATGAGGAATGGAAATAAGGAAATAAATAAATGAAGAGAACAAATTAACAATAAATCATTCTAAAATAAGTAACAACGTCAAAACAGACATGTCATATATAAACTATTAAAAACATCAAAAAAAAATATGTCATAAATAAACTATAAAAAGACTCATGTCCGCCTGGTCAACAAAAAAGCATTTGCTCCAACTTTGAACTTTTGAATCATTTGCAACCAACAACACTTGATTATCAACAAAGTATATGATTAACTATTCGGTTAAAATGTAGCGCCCATACCGTAACTCTGTCAGCCTGGGGAAAGAAACGGGTACACGCGGTTGTAAGATCAGAGAGAGAGAGAGAGAGAGAGAGAGAGAGAGAGAGAGAGAGAGAGAATTAATGGTTATGAATATCCAAAAGCCGAAGCAGGAAGTGTCTGAAGGAAATCTCCGGTAAGGGAGGGACAGGTGCCATCCGAGAGAGAGAGAGAGAGAGAGAGAGAGAGAGAGAAGAGAGAGAGAGAGAGAGAGAGAGAATTGTTGGGGGTTAAGAGATTAGCCTACGGCACGCCAGGAAACTGAGAATACTCTTACCAGCTACGAAAGGTGGACAGGGTCTCTCTCTAATAGACGAAACTATTAGAGGGAAAATAATGATTCCTCCATTGTGAAGGTGTTATAGATGTCAGTATTTTTTTTTTGGGGGGGGATAACAATGCTTCGAAGTGTTATCTGGTAGATTGATAATGATGGTGATGATGATGATGATGATGATAATAATAATTATAATAGAAATAATGATAATAATAATAATAATAATAATAATAATAATAATAATAATGATAATCTTCCCTATATAATAAAGAGCAAGTGTCTGGCTATATATATATATATATATATATATATATATATATATATATATATATATATATATATGTACTGTATATATATATATATACAGTATATAATATATATACTGTAAATATATACAGTATATATATATATATATATATACATATATATATATATATATATATATATATATATATATACTGTATATATACAATATATAATATATATATTATATATATATATATGTGTGTGTGTGTTTGCATATCTATATGAATATCTAGCCGTCATTTTTGACGGATCGCGTACACTAGTATATATATATATATATATATATATGCCTACATATAAACATTCAAATCTATTCTACCATGGAGAAGATGGGGTGGGGAAGGACACCGCCCCCCCTCCCACCCCCCTTTGCAGAAGACTGAACTTATCATCATCAGAAACAAGCAACAGCAAGCAAGCACTTAGTTATCTCAAGAGCAGGAAGCGGTGGGTTGATGGTGTGGGGGGTGTACGACTGACAAGCACTACCTACGTGCTTGGCCCAATCACACACGTGCTTCGCAGCATGCCCACGCAAGTCCGTCGTTGCAAATGAAAGGACAATAATGTGCCTGAGCGAAAGGTGGTCTATAGAGACATCCTTTTTCAAGCATAGGAAGGGAGGATGGCTCATCCTGCCGGACGTACACACAAGCACAGTTATTGTATATCCGTTGTTACTGTATGCAAGCATATTTAAGCGTTTTTGAATAAGAAATTGGGTATTATACATTGTATTCTATAAATAATCAGACAGTTGACTTAACTTGAGAATTAGAGTTCTCTTGCTTGAGGGTACATTCGGGCACTCTATTATTATTATTATTATTATTATAATTATTAATAGCCAAGCTACAACCCTAGTTGGAAAAGCAAGATGCTATAAGCCCAAGGGCTCCAACAGGGAAAAATAGCCCAGTGAGGAAAGGAAATAAGGAAATAAATAAATGCTATCTAATTTCTCTTCATATTGTTTTGTTAAATTTTTTTACAGTTTAAATGGGAAAAATTTATTCTAATGTTGTTACTGTTCTTAAAATATTTTATTTTTCCTTGTTTCCTTTCTTCACTAGGCTATTTTCCCTGTTGGGGCCCCTGGGCTTATAGCATCCTGCTTTTCCAACTAGGGTTGTAGCTTAGCAAGTAATAATTAGGTCCACTCGGCTATTGGGCATATTTAAGCGTTTTTATATAAGAAATCGGTATGTTACATATATATTCGATGACTAATCAAACAGGTGTCTATTAAGACCACTCAGCTATTGATATTATCTACAGATTAAGAATTAGCCACTACGCAAGTGTAATTAGTAACTATTTATAGAAAATCAGTCAAGATAATAATCTATTAGTCAGAACTAATTATAGAAAATTAGTCAAGATAATAATCTATTAGTCAGATATACACTGCTAAAAATTTGCATAAAAAAAACGGAAATGTCTGGCAAGATTTATTACAGAATTTTTACTGTTTTAAAAACGGATATATTGACGTAAAATTGTGATATCACGGTTACCAACCCGTAAAAGATAATAACATAATAAGGTAAAATTACGGTCGCCTGTATTTTACTGAAATACGGTTGAGAACAGTAGATTTTCAAAGAGAATTTCCGATTAAAATTACGTTTTTTTTCTAAGTGTACCTATTTGGGAATGTATATTAAATCATTATATATATATATATATATATATATATATATATATATATATATATATATATATTATATATATATATATATATAAATACTGATGATAAAATAATCTCGTCAGGGAGATTCTTCAGTGGAACAGGTTTTTTTTTATGCAAATCGATGATATTCACCTTCGCCAACGAAGTTGGAAGGAGGTTACGTTTTCGCCCCTGTTTGTGTATGTTTGTTTGTGAACCTGTGCCTGACCACAATTGTAATCGTAGAGTAATGAAACTTGCAGGGATTAACATTTATGTAAAAAGCTTGAAATGATCAAATTTTAGGTCAAGGTCAAAGGTCAAAGGCACGGTGAAGCAAAATGTCCAATTCACGTAATCATAAGTTTGGATTTCGTTGTCACAGACTTCAAATTTGTATGAAAATCCACGCCAATTAATATATGTTAAGGTCAAAGGCCAAGATCAAGGTCGAGCAAATGGTCGAGAAATAAGCTGCCGCTGCGGAGGTCTGCGCTCTACTGAGTGCACCTCTAGTTATTCACAAAACGCTTAAGCTCTGATGAAACGACATTTCAGAGAGGAAAATAAATAAATCTAACCTGCAGGAAAATTGTTTTCGTGCTAATGGTAAAAACGTCATTTTAATCATGACGGAAATTACTTCAAAAATGGAAAAACAGGTGAATTTAGTAAGAAAATGCCCATTTTACAAAAAAAAAAAATAAATAAATAAATAAAAATAAATAAATAAATAAATAAATAGATAAATAATAATAATAATAATAATAATAATAATAATAATAATAATAATTTAAATGGTTTTAAGATATGACAATGAATTTTAACCTAAAAGGAAAACCTTTCTTGTTAGAGAAATTTGACCGGTTTTTTTAACGGACAAAATTTTTATTAAACAGGATGAAAATTATATTCTTTTAGAATTTACATTTTAATAATTCAAATGGCATCTT
>NC_090742.1:61893233-61895733 GCF_036898095.1 Palaemon carinicauda | reverse complement strand
TTATTGCTTCTCTTTTGGTTTATTTCCTTCTTTCCTTCAATCACTTAGCTATGTTTCCCTGTCGGAGACCTTAGGCTTATAACATCTTGTCTTTCCAACTAGGGTTATAAATAGCTTGTAATAATAATAATAATAATAATAATAATAATAATAATAATAATAATAATAATCCAATAAGTTTATTTTCTAGTCACTATATGTCATGAACATTTGCACGGCTGCGCAAATTCTTAAGTCTTCTGGGCTTATAGCATCCTGCTTTTCGAACTAGGCTTGTAGCTTAGCATTTAATAATAATAATAATAATAATAATAATAATAATAATAATGATAATAATAATAATAATAATAATAATAATAATGATAATAATAATATATTTTAGAATTGCAAAATCCATTTTTACAACTGTTTTGATATAAAAAGTCTCCGAAAACCTTACTAAAAGTGTGTAAATATTTTACAGTGCCTCAGCTTACCTATTTCAAACGTACATTTTAGTAATCTATCAAAAGTTCGTATGAATACATACGAATGTACGAATTCTAAAAAAAGGTCCTCAAATTTGAACATCGAAAATTAACTCTAATTTTACACCAAAACACTCAGCTAATGGGGTGTATTGGCACTTTCCCTCAAGGATATTCACTTTTGGCTTTCCTTTCCTCACTGGGCTATTTTTCCCTGTTGGAGCCCTTGGGTACACTGTTATATATAATTCCTCTTCCTATTGTTTTTTCAAGTTTTTTATAGTTTGTATAGGAAACATTTATCTTAATGTTGTTACTCTCCTTAAAATATTTTTATTTTAATTGTTAATGACTTCTCTTATTACCTTGATTCCTTTCCTCACTGAGCTATTTTTCCCTGTTGGAGCCCTTGGACTTAGAGCATCTTGATTTTCCAACTAGGGTTGTAGCTTAGCAAGTAATAATAATAATAATAATAATAATAATAATAATAATAATAATAATAATAATAATAATAATAATAATAATAATGTTTATATGCCCAAGTCATAGATATATACAGTATGTCTCCATGTTGAACTTCGTATATGAACATTTTTTTTAATGGGGCATTTAAAAAAAAAAAGGTGAAACACCCGAGGTCTGTACCGAGTGCAACCCTAAATACTAATGGGTTTTGAGATAACGACACTTCTTGTATCTCCAACGCAACGTGTCTAACGGAGTGTGGCCAATAGTGTGGCCCTAAGTGGCACTTAGTTCCCCTTCACCTCAGACACACTCTTGGTCACTAAAATGTCCCGTGGGTTAATGGCACCTTTACGAGAATACCCTCTCCTAAGAGCCCCCTCCCTTAGCCTATTTTATAAGAAAATTCCCCTCCCCCTGGAACTAAGAACCCATCAACCCCTTTCCCTTTTAACCCCTCTCCCCCTGGAACTAGCAACTCATCGCCTCTTTCCCTATTAACCCCCCTCCCCCTAGAACTAAGAACCCATCAACTCCTTTCCCTTTTAGCCCCCTCCCCCTGGAACTAACAACCTATCAACCCCTTTCCCTTTTAGCCACCTCACCCCTGGAACTAACAACCCATTAACCCCTTTCCCTTTTAACACCCCTCCCCCTGGAACTAACAACCCATCAGCCCCTTTCCCTTTTAGCCCCCCTCCCCCTGGAACTAACAACCCATTGCCTCTTTCCATTTTAGACCCCTCCCCCTTGGAACTAACAACCCATCACCCCTTTCCCTTTTAACCCCCTCCTCCTGGAACTAACAACCCATCACCCCTTTACCTTTTAGCCCCCTCCCCCTGGAACTAACAACCCATCACCAATTTCCTTTTTAGCCCCCTTCCCCCTTGGAACTAACAACCCATTAACCCCTTTCCCTTTTAGCCCCCTCCCCCTTGCAACTAACAACCCATCACCCCTTTCCCTTTTAGCCCCCTCCTCCTGGAAGTAACAACCCATCGCCTCTTTCCATTTTAGCCCCCCCCCCCTTTAACTAATAACCCATTAACCCCTTTCCCTTTTAGCCCCTCCTCCTTGGAACTAGCAACCCATCACCCCTTTCCCTTTTAACACCCCTCCCCCTTGGAACTAACAACCATCACCAATTTCCCTTTAAGCCCCCTCCTCCTTGAACTAATAACCCATTAACCCCTTCCCTATTAGCCCTCTCATCCCCTGGAACTAACAAGCCAAGGTCATAGGTCAGCAGGTCCCATCCCCCTTTAAATTCTCCCCGCTTACCTGTTTCGCTTGCGGCCCGTGAAGAGATTCAGACTGGGCGTCTTCAGCTTGGGGATGGTGATCTTCGGCTTCTTGATGGTGGAGAGACTCCAGGAGCTGATGGATCGACGCAGCTGCTGGAGCCTGGCGTCCGCCATTGCGACCGCCGCAGTGCACAACCGCACCGCTGCACTTCCTGCCGACGCTCCGCACTCCAACAAGGCCCCAAGTCCACTGGCAGCCTCCCACCGAACCTCGCGCGCCGCCGACGCCGCCCTGTTGGCTGCCAGGACCCGGGGGCT
>NC_090742.1:61868233-61880733 GCF_036898095.1 Palaemon carinicauda | reverse complement strand
AGAGAGTAGAGGTCCCCTTTTTGTTTTGTTTCATTTGTTGATGTCGGCTACCCCCCAGAATTGGCGGAAGTGCCTTGGTATATGTATATGTATGTATGTATAATGTGTGTGTAAGGAGACGAGAATAAAACTTAAATATTAATGAGTTCACTTTGCTTTAGATATATTTAACAATTATTTATAGTTTATTACATTATGGAAGTAATAAATTATACTCACTCACACAATCACACACACACTATATATATATATATATATATATATATTTGAAATTAAATTTCAAACCCAGCAAATTATGTCATTCCGGTTTTTCCAAAACTTTCTCCAGGTTGCTATTACTTCCCTTATGACCTAAAACTCCAAAGAATAAAATTAATTCCGAGAAATGGCATCACCAGTCATATTGTCTCTACCAACGAGAAGGGTCCGGAGGTCCACGCCAGAATTCTCATTATTATTATTATTATTATTATTATTAGCCAAGCTACAACCCTAGTTGGAAAAGCAAGATGCTGTAAGCCCAAGGGCTCCAACAGGGAAAAATAGCCCAGTGAGGAAAGGAAATAAGGAAATAAATAAATTATGAGACTAAATTAACAATAAATCATTCTAAAAACAGTAACAACGTCAAAACAGATATATTCTATGTAAACTATTAATAACGTCAAAAACAGATATGTCCTATATAAACCTTTTAAAGGTTTTAAATGTCGCTCATGAATGGCAGAGGCAACCGACCAATCCGGCTGAATACTATAGTTAAAAAAATCATTCCCTTTAAGGTAACTCGACAGTAGTTCGGGGGATTGCTGGAAAGGCAGGGGGAAGCTATCACTGCAACCCTTATTAAGATGGAAAAAAGGAAACGAAATCGGATGAATTTTAGTTTCTTTGGCCGCTGCAACCTCACCATCCTTGTGAGCTAAGGATGGGGGGGTTTGGGGGAGCCTATCAGTCTATTTGCTGAGTCATCAGCGGCTATTGCCTGGTCCTCCTTGGTCCTAGTTTCGGTGGAGAGGGGTTTTGGATGCTGATCATATGTGATATGGTCAATCTTTAGGGCATTGTCCTGCTTGATGGGGCAATGTCACTGTCCCTTGCCTCTGCCATTCATGAGCGGCCTTTAAACTTTTAAAAAAATTTCAGTAGAAGGGGAAAATGTGGGCCCAAAGGGACACTTGCAAAGATCTTCAAGTAAGGCCTACAGTGATCCACATGAGGTGCACTGACGGCAAAACTATATTATTATTATTATTATTATTACTATCCAAGCTACAACCCTAGTTGGAAAAGCAAGATGCTACAAGCCCAGGGGCTCCAACAGGGAAAAATAGTCCAGTGAGGAAAGGAAATAAGGAAATAAATATGACACGGACAAGTTTAAATACCAGAAACGAGTCGTCTAGCATGCCCACGTGTCACCCCAGTGACGTCACCGTTACGTCACTCACGATACACACCAATCACTCGATCACTCATTCCTCAAGGCTGTCCTGATTTCAGGCATCTATAAGTTACCAAACATGGAAGTGAGAATACTCTTCTACTTGAATACTAAAGGAATACTCTACTTCTTGAATAATATTCAAGGAACACTTAATTATAAGCTCCTCCTCTTCAAGGTTTTCGTAACTTGAACCTCACATGACGTCCTAGAGGTCAAGTTCTGTGTTTTCTTTTCGGGTCTCGAGGGCCACTCGATCGAATGTCTAGAAGAGACCCCTAGAAATTTTATTTGATTAAAATAAACACGGTGGCATAAGGGGCCAACTTCAAGTTAGGTTAATAAACAAGGATGAGAGAGAGAGAGAGAGAGAGAGAGAGAGAGAGGGGTGTTTTTTGGGTGTTGTCCGAAATGTGGTGGCGTATTACCTTAGACTTATACGTGCACTTTCTCTTTGAGTGTCGATAAATAAATATATAAATAGTTTTAATTGAAATTTAACATAGTTCAGTATTCGAAGTTAGCTTAGAGACAAGTTAATGAATAAATCTTGTTGTAAATATACGTACAATATATATATATATATATATATATACATAATGGAGAGAGGGAGAGAGAGAGAGAGAGAGAGAGAGAGAGAGAGAGAGGCAAGTTTTAAAGTTAAACATCATTTCTTGGCAACGCCATTCAAGAATTTTATAAGTATGAACACGGCTGTATTATCAACACAATCTTTCAGATACACACATTATATCTAGATAATTAAATTCCTCTAACTAATATGACAATAAATTGCTGAGACCCAATACACTGAATGGCTACATTTTAACCAAAATAAAGCATTTCCCTATTTCTTGGCTTCGAACAAACACTAAATTATGCATCTTTCCTGAATTTGTGGATAATTATCTAAAGCAATTTTCATACCTTATTCTAATATCATCAGAGTGGACTTCAATCGAGTATATTTTTTAATTGTTATTTTTATTATTATTCATTCTGCTTAAATAATAATAATAATAATAATAATAATAATAATAATAATAATAATAATAATAATAATAATAATAATAGAGGAAGAAGAAGTATAACAAACAAATGATAATAGAAGAAGAAGAATATAACAAAACAAATGATAATAAGCATGATCTAAATAGTAATTATCACAACTTATTCCCTTTCCGTCTAAAGGATTTCATAATATTCCCTACGACTCGTGGGATACTTTTCTCCTTTTAAATGACCGGATATTTTACTACTATTATTTTTTTTTGTCCATACATATTTTTCTTCTTCTGTCACTCAAATTTCTTCACTTTTCGCTGCTCAAAATCACAGAGAAATCATGAAGCACATATATTCACTCTCTCTCTCTCTCTCTCTCTCTCTCTCTCTCTCTCTCTCTATATATATATATATATACAATGCATAAATATATATCTCCCCGATATAATAGAAAGCAAGCGTCTGAATATATATATATATATATATATATATATTGTGTCACGCTTTAGGGGAAGAGGAGTGGTCATACCTTGGTGAGAGGGGTACCCCGTGTGGTACACTCGTAAGCCACACCAACCCAAAAAATTTCCGAACCAGAGAGTTGTAATTAGGCTAGGTGGGGGGGGGGGGGGCATGGGTTGAATCTGTGAGCCTGTGCATGACATCGTATGCGCATATCTATCTAAATACTTATTCAGCATTTTCGACGACTCCGGTACATTAGTGCGTGCGTATATATATATATATATATATACTGTACATATATATATATATATATATAAATTATATATATATATATATATATATATTATATTTACATATATATATATGTGTGTGTGTATATATATAATTTATATAATATACATATATATATATATATATATATATTTATATATATATATTCATTTATACATATATATACAGCATATATGTGTATATATATATATATTTTATATAATAAATATATATATATATGTATATATTTATATATATATGCATTTATATATATATATAATATACAGTATATATATATATATATAATATATATATATATGTATATATGATATATATATATAATATATATACTGTATATATATATATACATACATATATATATATATGTGTGTGTGTGTGTTTCTCTATAAAACCCTCCTTTCCTCTCCATGATTTCAGATAATCTAAACAGTACTCATAAATACTAACTATTCTCAAATTAAGGTAATCTACCATACTGCATATATCCAGACCAGTTCTCTTCTTATCCAATCAATCCTCAATAAACCCACATACCAAACTAATCTATTATCCTATCATTTAAATTAGCTTTCGATTATCCAGAATGACAAAAAGGACCCTGTCACAAAAGGGGTAGGAAGGAGGCCCGTGACCTCCCTCAGGACTCATCTTTTTTTTTTTTTTTTTTTTTTTTTTTTTTTTCAAGTACTGCCCGAGTGGCACTTGTCATAAAGGGTCATGATCTGGTCGTTGTGCAACACTTAGGTGCTGATAATGAGATACTAATGCGTCAGAGAAGTAGCTGTGTGTGCGAGAGAGAGAGAGAGAGAGAGAGAGAGAGAGAGAGAGAGAGAGAGAGAGAGACTTAGGTGCTGATAATGACATACTAATGCGTCAGAGAAGTAGCTGAGAGAGAGAGAGAGAGAGAGAGAGAGAGAGAGAGAGAGAGAGAGAGAGAGAGAGAGAGAGCAACACTTAGGTGCTAATAATGACATACTAATGCGTCAGAGAGGTAGCTGTGAGAGAGAGAGAGAGAGAGAGAGAGAGAGAGAGAGAGAGAGAGAGAGAGAGAGAGCAAATAACAACAATAATTATTATCATTATTATTATTATTATTATTATTATTATTATTATTAGTGTTGGAAAAGCAGGATGCTATAAACCCAGGGGCTACAACAATTATTATTATCATCATCATCATCATCATCATCATCATTATTATTACCTAAGACACAACCTTATTTGGAGAAGCACGATGCTATAAGCCCAAGGACTCCAAGTGAGAAAATAGCCTAATGAGGAAAGGAAATAAAGACTTAAATAAACTACAAGAGAAGTAATAAACAATCGAAATATATTCTAAAAAACAGTAACATTAAAATAAATCCTTCCTAAATAACCTATAAAAGAGTATTTTGAGTGGCAAGATAAATTGCGCTAATAAATTACCTATCGTCACTAGAGTTAGATAATTTTTTCTAAATAAAACTATGACGAAATATTTCACAAGGAAATTTCCATATATTGGCAGATGGAAATGTACCTAGATTTTATTGTTATTATATGAAGAAAAGGTTACAAATGAGGTGGTGTCGAATATGCAATGATTACCAAAAATGGAATATGTACCTCAAGTCTATCAATCATGAGCTATAATGAAATTGAAGCATCTATCAAGGAGATCAATCATTATTATTATTATTATTATTATTATTATTATTATTATTATCATTGTTGTTGTTGTTGTTGTTGTTGTTGTTGCTGTTGTTATTGTTACAAGCTAAGCTATACCCTTAATTGGAAAAGCAGGATGCTATAAGCCCAACGGCTCCAACTGGGAAAAATAGCCTAATTTAGTAGATTAATAAATGATTGAATAATTTGAAGTTCTCTGGCATCCTAGTAGATTAGACAATAAATGAAAATACTGCAATATGATAAATGGTAAAAATGTCATAAGAATAGATTGGAAGCTGGCATATCATTATCGTTATTACTAGCTAAGCTACAAGCCTAGTTAGAAAAGAAGCATCATATAAGCCCTAGGGCTCCAGCAGGGAAAAATAGCCCAGTGAGGAAAGGGAACAAGGAAATAAATAAACTACAACAGAGGTAATGAACATTTAAAATAAAATATCTTGAGAACATTAACCACATAAAAATAATCTTTAATATATACTTTATAAAAAAATAAATAAAAAAACAACAAGAGGAAGAGAAATGAGATGGAATAATGTGCCCGATTGTACCCTCAAGCAAGAGAACTCTACCCCCAAGAAATATCAAAATCATTTCCATAAAATAGAAAGGAGAAAATTATATTTCTCACACATCAGCAGACTCCAACTGGCGCCAACGTCATCCTTGCATGTCAGGAAGTTCGTTTGCACATAATTACAATAAAGAGAATGACATCTTTTATGAACACCAAATAACAGGGTTTGACATTCTGGGACAGCGAATGAAAGCCAACACTTCCTTAAAAAAAAAAAAAAAAAAAAAAAAGATAAAAATTTTTTTTTTTTTTTTTTGGCTGTTCTGTTGTTGCATTTGATAGATGGTTCACACGATTTCCTTAACACTCCTTGTTTTACATTGTTATATTTTCTGATATATTTACCCATGCATTTACCCTTTTTAAATTTCGTGGGTCCTAGATTTTCATTTCCAACCTAATTTTCCCTTCGCTTTCCAGCAATTTTAATCGAGGGAAAGGGACTAAATCTATATATTTTACATTATTTTTCAATGATTCAGTTACCCATGCATTACCCTATTTAAATTTCGTTGGTCGTATATTTAATTTCCAACATAATTTTGACTTTTCCTTTACTACATTTTTCCCAGGGAAAGGGACTAGATCTGTACATTTTACATTACTTTTCAGTAATTCGTTTACCCATGCATTTCCCTTTTGAAATTTCGTGGGTCGTATATTTTATTTCCAACAGAATTTTGACTTTTCCCTTACTACATTTTTCCCGGGGGGAGGGACAAGCTAGATCTATACATTTTACATTATTTTTCAATGATTCAGTTACCCATGTATTTCCCTTTTGAAATTTCGTGGGTCGTATATTTTATTTCCAACAGAATTTTGACTTTTCCCTTACTACATTTTTCCCGGGGGGAGGGACAAGCTAGATCTATACATTTTACATTATTTTTCAATGATTCAGTTACCCATGTATTTCCCTTTTGAAATTTCGTGGGTCGTATATTTTATTTCCAACAGAATTTTGACTTTTCCCTTACTACATTTTTCCCGGGGGGAGGGACTAGATCTATACATTTTACATTATTTTTCAGTGATTCGTTTACCCATGCATTTCCCTTTTGAAATCTCGTATGCCCAATTTCTTTCCAAGCTAAATTTTCCTATACTTTTCTACAATTATTATCTCTAGGAATGAGCTAGATCAACACATGAAGATCCTTATAACCTAAGCCTCAGAAAGAATATAAAGCCTAAATAAACACCATCCTTACACTGAAAGTACAACATAAGGATAGTCCCCTAAGGCTCACAAGGACCCCAAATCCTACACGAAACCTGTTTAAAAAGGTGTTTACAAGGTCAGACGGTTCGTCGAACCCGGTTGTCGAACCTGCTTGTCAAACGGCTCGAAGAGGTGGAGGCAGCCACAAATGCATAAGGGTTCTGGACAATGAAGCCCCGCCCACAAAAGTCAGGCGAGAACAGACTTTCTTCGTACCGTTCGACGAACTTGTTCGACAGCCAAAATATCCCCGTTCAAACAGTCGAACCTCACTTCAAACACTTGTCTGTCGTACCGTGTTCGACGAGCCGTTCGACCGTGTAAACCCCGCTTATAAACTTGGTATTCTCGCTGACCTTTGACTTGAATGGAGAGGGAATTAAAGAGTGTGATTCATACGACTCCAACGAGTGAAAATAAGCAATCTCGGATCAAATTATAACGTCAAGAAGTTTCATAAGAAATTTTTTTTAGGACATTATGGCCGGGAGAACACTAGAGACTCTGTGGCGCCACAAAGCCACAGCATCGTGTGGCGGGGATGTGGTCTCCCATAGGTTTCCATTGTTTTCAAGGTTTGCCGCGCAAACTAGCGACTGTGGCAAGCGACTGTGGCTCTCTGTCGCTCATCCCCGCCACAGGCGTGTAAAAACAATGGAAACCTATAGGAGACCACATCCACGCCACACGATATTGTGGCTTTGTGGCGCCACAGAGTCGCTAGTGTGCTCCCGGCCTATAACATAAAGAGGATGAAGGGGGTGAGCGAGGAGGAATTAGAAGGATGGGTATAGCTTGGAGAGAGTGAGGGGAAAGGGAGATGAAAAGGCAGGAGTGAAGAGGGAAGGGGGGAATAAGGAGGATGGTTTAGGTAAGGGAAAATGGCGGGGAAGGGAAAGCAAGGAGGAGGAAGAATAAGGAAGATGGGTATAGGTAGGGGAGAATGAGGGGGAATTGGGGATGAAGAGGGAGATGAGGAATAAGGAAGATGGGTTTAGCTAGGGGAGAGTGAGGGGAATGGGGATGAAGAGGGAGGGGGAGGACTTAGAAACATGAGTTTAGTTAGGGGAGAATGAGACAAAAGGGGGAGGAAGACGGAGGAGTGAGAAGGGAGGGGAATTAAGGAAGATGAGTT
The DNA here is from genome assembly GCF_036898095.1 of Palaemon carinicauda. Classification (NCBI taxonomy): domain Eukaryota; kingdom Metazoa; phylum Arthropoda; class Malacostraca; order Decapoda; family Palaemonidae; genus Palaemon; species Palaemon carinicauda. Next base: position 61,872,914 of record NC_090742.1, on the reverse strand, counting down.
TAACTAGGGGAGAATGAGGGGAAAGGGGGATGAAGAGGGAGGAATGAAGAAGGAGGGGGAATAAGGAGGATGGGTTTAGCTAGGGGAGAATGAGGGGGAAAGGGGCATGAAGAGGGAGGAGTGAGGAAGGATGAAGAAGGACGAGTTTAGATAGGGCAAAATGAGGGGGAATGGTGGAGGAAGAAGGAGGAAGGAGAAGGGAATAAGGAAGATGGTTTAGGTAAGGGAGAAGGAGGAGAAATGAAGAGGAATGGGTGTAGGGGAGGAGTTACGGAAGGCAGGAGGATGAGAGGGGGGGGGGGTTAGTGTGAAGAGGAGTTTTGAAGTGGTACAACGATCAAAGGAGTGTTAAGTTAAGTGAGGTAATATAAAAAGAGCCACCGCCTTCTTGTCTCAATAGACACTCTCTCTCTCTCTCTCTCTCTCTCTCTCTCTCTCTCTCTCTCTCTCTCTCCTCTCTCTCTCTCTCTCTCTCTCTCTCTCTCGTAGCAAAAGTTTATTCAATTGATGGGGTTGTAACTCTTCTAGGTTTTCCCTTAAAAGTTTAAAGGTCGCTCATGAATAGCTGAGGCAAGGGACAATAACATTATCGAGCGGGACAATGCCCTAGAGACTAACCATATGACTCTCTCTCTCTCTCTCTCTCTCTCTCTCTCTCTCTCTCTCTCTCTCTCTCTCTCTCCTCTCTCTCAAGGGTTCTAAGTCTTCTAGGTTTCCTTTAAAAGTTTAGATTTAAAGGCTGCTCATGAATGGCATAAGCAAGGGACAGTGACAGCCTCCTATCAAGCAGGACAATGCCCTAGAGACTGACATTATATACATACATAAGATCAGCGCCCAAACCCCCTCTTCAGCCCAAACAAGGACCAAGGAGAGAGAGAGAGAGAGAGAGAGAGAGAGAGAGAGAGAGAGAGAGAGAGAGAGAGATAACTTAAACTACTTCGAATAAGTGAAGTTTTTCTTTCATAAAATTATAGGATAATATTAAAATAGAACATTTGAAAATAATATAAAAAGAAGCATGAAAAGCCTCCTCAGCAGAGAGAGAGAGAGAGAGAGAGAGAGAGAGAGAGAGAGAGAGAGAGAGAGAGAGAGAGAGAGATAACTTAAACTACTTCGAATAAGTGAAGTTTTTCTTTCATAAAATTATAGGATAATATTAAAATAGAACATTTGAAAATAATATAAAAAGAAGCATGAAAAGCCTCCTCAGCAGAGAGAGAGAGAGAGAGAGAGAGAGAGAGAGAGAGAGAGAGAGAGAGAGCAACCGCAAAGATATTTCGAAGGAAGTAAACAATATCAGTTTCTGTGGGACCGCATTCAGTGGATCTGAGATTTCATATTCTATATATACACACACACACGCATATGTATACACACACACACACACACACATATATATATATATACATATATATATATATATATATATATATATATATATATATATATATATATATATATATATATATATATACAGTATATATATATATATATATATATATATATATATATACATATATATATATATATTTATATATACTGTATACGTGTATATATATATACATATATATATATATATATATATGTGTGTGTGTGTGTGTGTGTGTGTGTGTGTAAGGGAAAAATTTTACAGTGGACAAATTCATTATTCCATCAGAAAATGATTATATAATTAATTCTGAAAAAAAAAAACGTTATTCCTTTAGAATAGATAACAGAATTTCTTCTGAAAAATAATGCATAAAACTGCATTTTCCCCAAACATTTATTCAACCTTCAAAAGTCCTTTATTCTTTCAGAAAAAAAATAATAGCTCATTCCGGATATGATGAAGATTAATGTATAAATCAAGATTCAACTTTATTGCAAACAAATATTATTATTATTATTATTATTATTATTATTATTAAATGCTAAGCTAAAACCCTTTGTTGGAAAAGCAGGATGCTATAAGCCCAAGGGCCCCAACAGGGAAAATAGCCCAGTAAGGAAAGGAAACAAGGAAAAATAATATATTCTAAGATCAATAAAAACATTAAAATAAATGTTTCCTACATAAACTATAATAACAAAACAAGAGGAAGAGAAACTAGATAGAACAGTGTGCCCGAGTGTACCCTCAAGCAAGAGAACTCTAACCCAAGATAGTGGAACCCAAGATAGTGGAAGACCATGGTACAGAGGCTATGGCACTACCCAAGACTAGAGAACAATGGTTTGATTTTGGAGTGTCCTTCTCCTAGAAGAGCTGCTTACCATAGCTAAAGAGTCTCTTCTACCCTTAACAAGAGGAAAGTAGCCACTGAACAATTACAGTACAGTAGTTAACCCCTTGGGTGAAGAAGAATTGTTTGGTAATCTCAGTGTTGTCAGGTGTATGAAGACAGAAGAGAATCTGTAAAGAATAGGTCAGACTATTCGGTGTCTGTGTAGGCAAAGGGAAAGAACCGTAACCAGAGAGAAAGATCCAATGTAGTACTGTGTGGCCAGTCAAAGGACCCCATAACACTCTAGCGGTAGTATCTCAACGGGCGGCTGGTGCCCTGGCCAACCTACTACCTATAAAATAGTTACAAAAAAAACTGATTAATGACAAAAATCGCCAAGAAACGAGAATTATAAGACATATTAAAGGCGTATATGGCCTACAGCTGAAAACCATATTAGCATATGCTATTGTAATAAAAAAAAAAGGAGGGGGAAATTAAATGATACACAATACAAGTTAAAGATAAGATAAGAACGGAAAACGAAATCAAAATATCAGAATAAAAATAACACGAAACGAAATCAAAAGGTAAGATAAGAGCAAAAAGATAAGAACACGAAACGAAATCAAAAGATAAGATAAGATAAGAACAGAAAGATAAGATAAGAACAGGAAAGGAAATCAAAGATAAGAACAAAAAGATGAGAACAGGAAACGGAAACAAAAGATCAGATAAGATAAGAACAGAAATTTAAGATAAGAACGGAGAACGAAATCAAAATATCAGAATAAAAATAACACGAAACGAAATCAAAAGGTAAGATAAGAGCAAAAAAATAAGAACACGAAACGAAATCAAAAGATAAGATAAGATAAGAACAGAAAGATAAGATAAGAACAGGAAAGGAAATCAAAGATAAGAACAAAAAGATGAGAACAGGAAACGGAAACAAAAGATCAGATAAGATAAGAACAGAAAGATAAGATAAGAACAAGAAACGAAATCAAGGGATAAGATAAGAACAAAAAGATAAAAATAGAAAACGAAATCAAAAGATAAGAACGGAAAGATACGATAAGAAGAGGAAACGAAATCAAAGGATAAGATAAGAACAAATAGATATGAAAAGGAAACGAAATCAAGAGAAAAGATAAGATAAGAACAGAAAGATAAGATAAGAACAGGAAACGAAACAAAAAGATAAGATAAGAACAGAAAACGAAATCAAAAGATAAGATAAAATCAAAAAGATAAAATAAGAACAAAAAGATAACATAAGAACAGGAAACGAAATCAAAAGATAAGATAAGAACAAAAAGATAAGATAAGAACAGGAAACGAAATCAAAAGATTCGAGGGAAGCTGCATCTGATCTTTCAGAAGAGAGCACAAGCCTAGATCCACCTTGCTCAGACCAAGCTCAAGTGGTAAGTAACTAACGGTGTGTAATTCCACCGCGTTTCCTGAGAGGATTAAACCGATTCCACGTCGCAGGAAGAGGAAAGATCGTTCTGAGAAATATCCTTTAGGGGGGGATTAATAAGTGTTTTTTTCAAGTCCTTTTTCTTCTTCTTCTCCACTGTTATCCCTCCCTTCAATAAGGGGTCGGTTGCCTCATACGCCCTCTCCAGTCTTATTCTTCCTCACAGTCATCCCTACGTTAAGGGGTCGGTTGCCTCATGCGCCCTCTCCAGTCTTATTCTTCCTCACCGTCATCCCTACATTAAGGGGTTGGTTGCCTCATGCGTCCTCTCCCATCTTATTCTTCCTCACCGTCATCCATACATTAAGGGGTCGGTTGCCTCATACGTACTCTCCAATTTTATTCTTCCTCACCGTCATCCCTACATTAAGGGGTCGGTTGCGTAATGCACCCTTTCCAATGCCTTCTATCAAAGGGTTCCTCTTCCACCAAACCTCTTCTCTCCATATCATCCTTCGCCGTATCTCGCCATCTAATTCTCTGCCTCCATCTCGATTTTCTCCCCCATAACAAGTTGCTCCCAAACCCTCATCACTCCTTCCCACAGTCCATTCTCAACACGTGCCCACACCATCTCAGTTGTGACATTCCTATCACCTCTGTAATCTTTACTACATCTGCCATTCTGCCTTATTTCATCATTTTCCAATCTTTCAAGCAGTGATATTCCCATAATGCACCTCAGCCTTCTCATTTTTAAAGAAGTCATTAATAAAGACAGGCTTTATCTCTGAACTGCTATCTTTATGAAGCCCTCAGTCATGAGGATAGACCCTATTTCTGAGCTTGGCTTTAAAAGTTTTACAAAATTCAAGCAACAAACTTACTCTCAAGGTTTCTGGTTCGCCAATAGATTCTATTATAAAACTACTATGAAATTACGAGCATATGACCTATCTTTAATAGCAGCTGATTAAAATTGTTCCGAAAACATGATTATGATATTTTCATAAAAAAACACTACACTGATTTGTTATTAAATAAC